>NC_090020.1:5147074-5453481 GCF_036417845.1 Apteryx mantelli
TATATTTAAAAATAAGCCATCAAAGTGGGAGAAGGTTAATTTAAGTATGTTCTTCTGTACTTCAGAAAAAAATCAGATTATTTTTTTCCATGCAGATTGCAGCAGTAAAGAGTGAGTGCTTTGGGAATGTGCCTAACAATTGAATGCAGTGCTATGGATAGGCTTGTAAGTTCTGTATATAGTACCTATTTGATAGGCATATCCTACCATCATTTTAAAATTATACTACAGATACGGCTTCAAGTTAAGTAGGTAATTCCTCTTATAGGCTGTTTTCAGCATGAGAGCTGGATTCTATGTACAAAAATAATTTAGAGGTTTATTAGAAATAAATATGTTTTTTCATAACATAGAAGACATTATTAGAATGCATGTAAACATTTTGATATTTAAATTTGAATGTTTTCTGTCTGCTCAGTGATGGAATCATAAGAGTGTTTACAGAGTCTTTGGAACGTACAGCAAGTGCTGAGGAGATTCAAGCTTTTGAAAATGAGCTTTCTCAAGCATCAATTGACCCTAAAACTGGTGATTTAGGAGATATTAATGCTGATGACCTTCCAGGAAGAGAACATCTTAAGGATCCTGGTAAGTTATTTCACTGCTGTTATATTATAGGTATCTCCAAATCTTGGTTCTGAGGCATTGAAACTTTTAATATTTTCTAAAATTAAGAAGACTTTGATCACTTTTAATAGAATTGCTGAAGAAAACAGCTTAATTTTGCTCTGCTGTCATTTCATTGATTCTTTTGGAAGCTAGACTATAGTTTAAATACATACCAGTAGCAGACTTATATGGTAAAAAATACTTCTCTTATGAGGTATTCAAAAAAGTAGTTTTCAAGATGCTACAATGTGTTGAGGATGTGTTTTGGATCTGTTATGCCAGCTGCGCCAGCAGTATAAGAGAAGGTTGTGTAATTTGTGAATGGACTATTGAATATGGAATTTTTTTCCTAAAAAAGAGAAGTAGATATGATTTTCTTTTTTTTTTTCCCATACTTTAGCTTTCAGCTTGAGAAACTGTTTGTCTTGATTGACTGGATGTACTTCTTACAGGTACTCAGGACGTTACTAAGAATACAGAAGAAGCAGTGAGAGTTAAGATTATTTCTAAATAGAAAAATATTTTTTCCCAGGGTAACCAGTGACCTCAGCTCTTGACTCTGACCACCAAGTGGTATAAATTGCCAGTCACCTTTCTTAGAGTTGTATGAAGTTTCCCATCTTGTTAGACCATGAGAGATTATCACCTCTGCTGATTGTCATATCCTTAGGAAAATGATGAACGTTTGGAATACTTGACTTGAGGATTACTTTTGCATCTTTGGTGGCAGATGCCAGTATAGTAATTGTAGAATGTTATTGTCAGGATTTCTGTTACTCTTGTGGCAACATGTAGTATGTTTTTATTTTCTGTGCTGTAACTTTGAATCTTATTGAACTATCTTTTCCTCTTTGAATTTGATTGCTACTTGAAGACTTTTTTCTCCCTAAAATAAATCTTGTTTTTAAACTTCTTAACACTCTCAAGCACTTCTGTCTACAGGAACAAGAGATGGACAGACGCGTCTCATTAAAGATAATGGGAAAGTTGAAGCCTATCAGTGGAGTGTTAGTGAAGGAAGATGGATAAAGATTGGTGATGTTGTTGGTTCTTCTGGAGCCACACAGCAAACATCTGGAAAGGTTTTATTTGAAGGAAAGGTATGCAAACATTTGTGTTTTACTCCCTTCAAGTAAAATGCTTAATTGCATACTTAAAAAAATGTTATTCCAGTCTTTGCATACATAAAATATAAATCAGAAAACAGGGATTTGGTGGTACTTTTTTGTACATCTTTGGGCTGCTAAAACTGAGATGGAAGTATAAATACCAGCTTCTGCACTACATTAGAAATGCATTTTGTAAAACCAGCTAGCCAATGTAGACACATTATTTTGCAGAAAAGTAAACTGTTAGCTAGTAGAGAAGGGATCGAGTTCTCTAATATTTATTGCTAATACCTTGAAAAATTAGTTTTGACTTCCTTTCCAAAGAGAACAAGTCTTAAAACTGATCTGAGGATCATCTAATGTATTAGTTACCAGATTTCCGTGCCCCTTTTCCTTAACTTTTGAACAGAAAGATGGGTGATAATTTTAAAGGTAGCCATGTCCTTTATTGAAACTTGCATAGAGAAAAGTCTGTATCTAGTGCCACCACTAAAAGAAGGGCGTTCAGGTCGTAATTGTATTTAGCATGCTTCAACAAAACCTCAGGACTTTGTTCTTTTTAGTATTAGAGTATGCTTCTAAGCCTGAATTTTTGAGGCGTCTGACTCTCCTACAGTTTTGCAGGTAGCCAGATTTGTCCCTGCAGGGTTATATCTGATGCCTGAATTATTTTCTAATATATTTGCTTATGTATTAGCAGAATCTGTTGTCATAGTCTACTCTTTCTTGAGATACAGCATTCTAGAAAACACAGGATATGGTTTAAATATTTCAGACTTGTAGTTCATGTAGGGGAATATTATTGATACAAGCTGCAAGTGACAGTATGAAAGACCCAGGGCCAAGATTAAGAGCTTCAGCCTACATTGTATACATCTGTATACAAAATGTGATGACAAATTTCTCATTTGCTTGTGTATTTATTCTGCTTAAAGGAATATGACTATGTTTTCACTATTGATGTAAATGAAAGTGGGCCTTCCTACAAACTGCCGTATAACATCACTGATGATCCTTGGCTGACTGCATACAACTTCCTGCAAAAGAATGATCTAAATCCTATGTTTCTGGATCAGGTGGCAAAGTTTATTATGGACAACACTAAAGGGCAAACACTGGTGAATACAACCGCTCAATTTTCAGATCCTTTTACAGGTAAAAATTTGAACTTCCTGGTGCACAACTAAAGATGTTAACTATCAAGGAGATAAAGATGCATATTTTAAATATTCATATTTTGCTCTAATATAACAATTTTAGTTAATAATTGCATTTTTTTTCTGTAAATGTATTCCTTCACAGGGATGGAGTGTGAATCCAGCAGAATGGTATAAAGTGTTTTGTACACTATAATGCCAGTATATGCCTATTGTTTAATATTTGCCTAGCAGTGCAGGTCACTTCACAAGGAGACTTCAGCGTTCTAGCTTCTGTACTTTATTACAGTACTGTTTATTTCATGTCCTCAAATTATTGAGGAAAGGCATGGGTAGATTTGACAACAAAAATGTGGAAACTTAAGTCTCAAGGTATTTGTCAGAACAAATCTTCAACAAAATATTAATCAAGCCTGTTGTATTTCTCGGTCTATTCTTTCTTTTCTGATTGGTAGCATTGGAAGAAAAACCTTTTTTGTATTAATCTGGTAGGTGGCCAGATGCTGTTATGGGGATGAATAAAATACAAAAATTTTAACTAGAGAATGGACTGAAACTAAGCCGAGTGAAATACATTAATGACCCTCTTTTAGGCAGGAAAAGGAAACTGTAATCAAGTTAACTACTCAGGAGCTGAACCATGTTAATCAATTAAACATTACATTACAAAATAAACCACTCTTACTACAGCCATCTTCACAGCATTTAAATTAAGAGTGAAAACTCCATGAAAATGATTTTGGGCTAAATGTTTTTCTTGCAAAGGACTGGAAATGAGCATGCAGACTCTCATCAGGTTCGGATATAACTCATGAAACTGTGGTCATATGAACTTATGCACATACAGAATAGTTGAGGTTGGAAGGGACTTTTAGAGACCATCTAGTCCAACCCCCCTACTCAACCAAGTTCATCTAGAGCAGGTTGCCCAGACCATATCAGTCAGGTTTTGAATATCTCCAAGGATGGAGACTCCACAACCTCTCTGGGCAACCTGTTCCAGTGCTCAGGCACCTTCACAGTAAAGAAGTTTTTCCTCGTGTTCAGATGGAACTTCCTGTGTTTCAGTTTGTGCCCGTTGCTGCTCATCCTGTCACTGGGCACCACTGAAAAAAATCTGGCTGCATCGTCTTTACATCCACACTTCAGATATTTATAGACATTGACAAGATTTCCCCCCCTCTCCCCCCGGTCTTCTCTTCTCTAGGCTAAACGGACCCAACTTTCTCTGCCTTTCCTTATATGAGAGGTGCTGTAGTCCATTAATCATCTTAGTCATCATCTTGCTGGACTTGCTCCAGTAGCTCCATGTCTCTCTTGTATTGGGGGACACAGTATTCCAGATGCAGCCTCACCATGGCTGAGTAGAGGGGAATGATCCACTCCCTCAACCTGCTGGCAGTGCTCTTCCTGGTGCAGCCCAGGATACCAGTGGCCTTCTTGGCCACAAGGGTACATTGTTGGCACTGATCACAACCCTCTGAGCTCTGCCATTCAGCCAGTTCTCAGTCCACCTCACTGTCTGCTCATCTAGCCCATGCTTCCTCAACTTGCCTATGAGGATGTTATGGGAGACAGTGTCAGAAGCCTTACTGAAATCAAGATAAACAAAGTCAAGATAGACATCTCAAACTGAAACACGGGAAGTTCCATCTGAACGTGAGGAAAAACTTCTTCCCTGTGAGGGTGACAGAGCACTGGAACAGGTTGCCCAGATAGGTTGTGGAGTCTCCTTCTCTGGAGATATTCAAAACCCGCCTGGACACGATCCTTTGCAGTGTGCTCTAGATGACCCTGCTTGAGTAGGGGGGTTGGACCAGATGATCTCCCGAGGTCCCTTCCAACCTCAACCATTCTGTGATTCTATGAACATCCACTGCTCTCCCCTCATCTATCCAGTCAGTTATTCCATCATAGATGTCTATCAGGCTATAACTCTGATTTAGCTGTGACCAAACATAACATGGATGCTTCAGAAAACAAAGATCTTACCCCAGAATAATTAGGAAGAGTTTTGTTTCAGTGTCAAGGGAAATCTGTGTGGAGAGGATCAGATTTGTCATAACCCCACAATACGTCGTCAGACATATTTGATGTTTTGCTTTGTTTTGAGCTGCTTCTGCTTGAAAAGTGATGATACAGTGCTAACATCTAGCTATAGTAGTCATTGCTTTTCTTACTGTTTTTCTAGGTGCTGGACGTTATGTTCCAGGCTCTTCATCTGGATCAAATACAGTACCTGCAGCAGATCCATTTACAGGTAATGTATAATTTGTACTTTTTCTTGCAATGTATCTTTCAGGAATTTAAAGGTGTGTATTTCATGTTTAGTTCTAATCAGTGTTCAGCTCCAGACTGCTGTTCCTTTCAGTTCTCCATTTGGGGCAGCACTGTCGCACAGACTGACTAGGTGGACTTCACAGCTGTGATACTTAAACATTAAAAGTGACAAGGCATGTCTGGATTTGTTTAGAAGAGGAGGGCTCCTCTGCTGCCTGGTCTATCTCACATCATTCTGTTTGTCTTCTGCAATGTACTAATGTTCCAACAACAGATGAAGAAGGTCTTAACCCTCATGCTTGCCAAACTCTCACATGCATGACCAACTCAGGATTGGATATTTTCATAGAACTACATGCTTTTTTTCTTATGACCTGATCTTTACTGTAGTAAATTAGCAATTTAAAATATGATAAATTGTTCAGTGATTTCTGTTAAGAGGATGGTGAACTCAATTACACGTATGAGGATAAAGTAATCAGGCATTTGAGGAAGAAAGTGGTTTGCATTTTATTCAAGCTTATGCCTAAAAGAAACTAGAAGTATTTAACATGCCATGATCATAGAAATATAAAATAATTTAGATTGGAAGGCACCTCCAGAGGCCATCTAATACAATCCCCTGCTCAAAGCAGGTCTGATTAGAGCAGGTTGCTCAGAGAGTTGTCCATTCTAGTCTTCAACACTTCCAAGGATGGAGATCTCCCAACCTCCCTCGGTAATCTCTTTTAGTATTTGACCTCCTCATGTTGTGTGGTTTTTTTTTTTTTAACTTCTGATATTTAGTTGGAATTTCCCATATTCCAAATTGCACCTGTTGCCTCTCATTCTATCACTGTGTACTCTGAGAAGAGTCTTCGCTGTATCCCACAATCAGGTAGTTGGAGACATTATCATTGTCTACCATTTATCTTCTTTTCTTCAGGCTGAACAAACTCCATTGTCTCAACGTCTCCTTGTACATCCTGTGCTTCAGCCCTGTGACCATCTTGGTGGCATCCTCTGGGTTTACTCCAGTACATCAGTGTGTGTCCTGTACTGGAGAATGCAAACCTGGACACCGCACTCCACGTGTGGTCTCACCAGTGCCAAGCAGCGGGGCAGGATCGCTTCCCCAGACCTGCTGGCTGTACTTCTGCTAATGCAGCCCAAGATATGGAGGCCCTTCTTTGCTGCCCAGGTGCACTGCTGCCTCCCATCAGCTGTTCCCATCAGCCCATTTCTCCAGCATGTTCATGTCCCTCTGAAGAGCAGCTCTGTCCACTGGTGCACTGACTGCTCCCACTGACCTGGTGCCCCTACTAAATTGCTGGGAGTGCACTCTGTCATGTCATGCAGGTTATTAAGGAGGGCATTAAAGAATATTAGTCCCAGTACTGATCCTTGAGGGATGCCATTAGCTTCTGGCTCAGAGGAGAGGCTGTGAGGGGTGAGCTTCTGCTGGGAGCATAGTTCTCCTTGTGACTGAGACCTCTGACATGTGCTGGAAGGAGGGCAAGACAGCCGGATGCAAGCAATCCCAGAAATATCTAATAAGATCTGCTTTGAGCAGAGGTTTGGACTAGATGGCCTCTGGAGGTCCCTTCCACGCTAAATTTTATGATTCTAACCTGCCCCTGATATAACAAGTTTAAAGTGTTCCTCACTAGGTTAGCAAGCCTGTTTGCAGACAGTCCTGCCCTGCTTTGTCAGACTTAACCCATTGTTGCTCAGTAGCCCTTGCTTTTTGAAGAGGGTCCTGTAGTCAGAGAAGCCAAAGTCCTACCTGTGAAACCAGTCATGTGCTGACCTGCTTGATTAGTCCACTTCTACCCAAGTACTTTCACTTCCTCGGCAGGATTAAGGAAACGCCACCTGGGCCCTTCACCCATGTCCCTAGAGCTCTCTAGTTACTCTCAGTACTCTCTTCACTGGTAGTATTATTGGTGCCCAAGTGGAAGAGCAGCCGCAGGTAATGATCTGAGGGCCAGGCAAGCCTCAGCAGTCCTTCTGCAAGATCTTGAATCCAGACAAACAACAAACCTCTCAACGTGTCAGGTCAGAGGAGAGATTCCTCCATATCTTTCAGGAAGGAGCATCCCCCACTACCATTCACCCTTTGTGCAGACACTAGGTGCATCACAGCTGGCTCTGATGCATCCCCTGATAGGTCTTGTTTGCCAGGGAGACACTGTGCGTATCCTAACATTTCAGATCTGCAGGTGGAGCAGGAACCTTCCTCTGTTGCCAGAAGCCAGAGAGTTTCCTATCTATACCTTTTTGATCATGGTCCACCTGTCCCTCCTTCCTTGCTTTCTGTGGCATGGTCTCTGGTCTCTGCAGATTTTCTACAAAGACCCTGTTGATCCCCTCTTCATCCCTCCTCATGGTGCACAGGCTGTTCACCTCTCCTGGCAGCTCTTTCACCTGACAACTTGGCACTACAACCAGAGCACACCTCCTGCAGGAGACGCCACTGGGGCTCCAGGTGCAGGGAGAGCCCAGGCCCTCTTTCTAGCCTCAGGTCTCAGCAGCTGCACCCTGCCCCTGGAGCTCTGCTTGGGTCAAGGCCTCTGCTGAGCCAGGCTTTTGCACCAAATGATGACGGAGAGCATGCTAGAATGCCTCCCAACCATGGTTTGCTTGGCTTGTGAATGTCATGCATGACCCTCACAGATATATACAAATATAATCCTTAAATTGCAGAAAGTGTTGAAGACTTCTTTTTAATTCTGTTAATGAAAAACAACACTTTTAATATTTACTAGTTTTGAAATATAACTAAATATATTTATAAAATAGTTATCTCCTTACCTGTGGTGGTGTTTAAAAAGCCTAATCTCCATTCAGGTGCTGGTCGCTATGTTCCTGGTTCTACGTCAAATGCAGTAGCTTCAGTGGGTAAAGCTGATCTATCTACAGGTAAGAGATGAGTCAATAAAGAGATGATGCCAATAAAAAGCATCACCGATCTTTTGCTTTGACACAGATTATTTTTCTTTTGACATAGATTCTATATTGGTGGAAATTAAAAATAATGGGTGAATTCTTAATACTCTGGAAATTATTCAGAAAATACGGAGAAGGAAGCCTTTTCACATGCAAGAATCTTGCACTAACACTTTAAAATATATGATGGTAATCTGCTTTTGAAAAATTTTTCAGTTTGCTACTAGTGATGTTGCTGTTTGGAGAAATTAATATATGCAGTTTAAATGGAAATTACAAAGGGTAAGACTAATGATCTTCTGGAATCACAGGTGAATTATAGTTCATGGATCAAAGATCTTCCCTTATTACTCGCTTCTGAAGAGATCTCAAGCTAATACTGCATGTGACATAAGCATTCAGAGACACTTGGTGATATCTGCAGATCTTGCAGTATATGAAAACTGCTGAAAATAATCAAAAGATAAGATTCTGGGAGGCAGAGAGGGGTCTGCTATCTAAATTTGGCCCTTGCCATTTTCATGTCTTAACTGCGATACCTGTTCTGAAGGAGTGATTGCATGTTTAGAGTTCTGTAATTCACTGTAATTCAGAAACCACTGTTAATAATTTGCAACTGTATAGTAAATTTGTAGATGAGGGAAAGAACAGTTTATGACGGAATTGCCTGAGATTATTGCTTTAAGTTTTGTAATCCTTTTATGTACTAATAACATAAGGACAGTTATTTGCATAAGCATTCAATCTTATTTTTTAAGATTTTTCTGAATGACAGCCAGCAAGAAGAACTTATTAGTACTGTTCTTTGTCAAATATTTTGGTACACTGTTGAACTTGTCATGTTTCCTTTATGTAGGAATGGGTGCCTACCAATCAGCTGCAGCTAAAACAGAAAATATTTATTTTCCTAAGAAGGAGGCTGTCACCTTTGATCAGGCCAATCCTACACAGATACTGGGTCAGTGTTTTAATTTTGAGGCTGGCTTTATTTTTGATCTGTTTGAAATGGTAACTTCATTTTTGATCTTTCCAAAAAGCTAACTGATGTCCCATAACTTTCCTACTCTTTCTCAGTTTTGCCCTTTAAAATCAGATTGATTGTTTTGATGGTGGATGTAGTTGAAGGCATAGGAGTAAATTTCACAGGAATATTAAAGAATATATAATGTACTCTGTCTTGCCCACACTTATGCCTTTTGTTTGGTATTTTACTTACCAAGCTGGTAAATAAACTTACCAGTTTAAGACTGCTTTTTTTTCTCCTGACTGCTGGATATGCAGATTATGTGCAATCCCTTTCTGATTCTGCTGCTGAAAATTTCAGTTCACCAGATAGTCATATAGTGTAATATATGACATGTTAAAGTAAGGTGTTTGCAGTTTCATAGCTTGTTATCTTCCCTTCTATATTTAAGCAGAAATTCTGCATAACACGGAAAAGAAAACTGTGTACCATATTTATTAATGATTTGCAGTACATAAGCGTTCAGTATTTTCTGAGTCTGTTTAATTGTCCTTGCTGTGGTGTATCATTTTGTTGAATATTACTGTTGGTTTGTTTTCCTCTTCTTTCCCATGACTCCATTCTATCTCTTCCTCTGTATTTTCTGTAAATCTTCCACAGAATCCCTACTCTACTTGTCTTCAGTTTATTTCAGTATGTTTCTGTGGAGTGCCTTAGTACACTGGAATTCTGTAAAACTAGTTCATATTCATATTGTAGGAAAAGATATTACCTCTTTAAAAACATCAGTTGGAATCTTCAGTCAGCCTCTTTCTATCACCCTGCATTCTTTTTTGCACTCTGATGTTTGTTCAAGGAGAGGACAACGGATTCACAAACTAGATTCTTTTATGGGGGTTATCACTAGTAAATAGATCTAGCTTCCTACTAGTTTTCCACAGGTTTTTAGAGCAAACTTTTGTCCAGAACTTTCTAAGAGGGAGAACTCCAAGACTGGTTCGCTTTCATTCCACTGTGGTACAGCAAAGCAGAGGCTTTTACTTAATCTTAAAAACGCACTGCATTAAGGTATTTTTTGTCCCATATTCTTGAATGATAACCTTATTAGCCACAATAACATAGTGGTTTTCTGTTTGCTTTTGAAGCTTAGAATCTGAAAAGTAGGCTTACTGTGTTTCCTACAATCTTGTAACAGTGCATGGTTAAATACATTTGTAAATATTGTGACTGGACTGGACTAGATTTACTAGCTGTATGTTTTAGGGTTTTTTTTTTCGTAATAAGGCCTTAATTAATTTTTATTTACACTATAAATCTCGTAAGAGCATACTGATATGAATGATACTGTCTGCTGATGCTTTTATTGACATGGCCGTCGTCAGTTCTGGAAGAACTATGAATGGCAGGTGCTAATCCTAGATCCATTCTGAGCAAAATGCCACACATGAATTCTTGAAAACTTTTATTTTAAATTGCATTCAAATTTGAATGCAGGACACTGAGCAATCATATTTTGTTTATGACATTCCAATCAAAATAAGAACAGTTTGATTTACGGTGACTCTGAGTTACATAGTTTCTTTTTTATTTTGGTTCCCTAATAATAGACAAGAATAAAAAGGAATCACAGTTCAGTTACACAAACGTAACACTCTTGTGATTCTTTTCTGCATCTTCACATGCATGTCAGCTAAGATATGAATTCTGAATCCTTGTGTTACAGAACTAGGAGATGTACAATGGCAATCATTTTGATGATTAAAATCTTAGAAACAGGATGAAGGAGGGAAAAGTAATATTTTAATATTTAAAATAAAAAATCTACAAAATACAATTACAGCAGTTATGGCTTGTTCATAAAATGCTTTGTAGTATATTTAAAATTATTTCAGATGTAAAGTTCTAATGTCAGAGTGCTGTGCCTTTTCTCTCGGTCATACAGGCAAACTAAAGGAACTTAACGGAAGTGCATCTGAAGAACAAAAGCTTACAGAAGATGACTTGATAATCCTCGAAAAGATACTGTTCGCAATATGTAACACCTCTGCAGAAGCACCTACAGCACAACAACTTCAGACTTTATGGAAAGCAGTTAACTGGCCAGAAGGTAGACATTTGCAATTATTTTTTTGTATTGTCATGTCATCAATACCTCACCACAAACCAGAACTCTGTTATGCTGGGCATTAAATAGAGTCTGTCCCAAAGAGTTTATAACCCAAACAGAAATCAGAAAATGACACACAGGCACTAATACACATAGCATTGTACAAGGAGACAGTGCTGGTCATCAGCAGGGGCAGTGGCATGAACTGCAGAATCGGTAATAGGGAGTCAGGTTTTGTTGTTGGTGCAACAGTAAAGATGGAGGAACTTGATAGAAAAACATAGTTATTTCATTGAGGAGTGTCTTCCAAAAACAGCAGTGAAACTTGTTTGGAAGTAGAACAGAAGTGTCAGGCTGGAGTCCGTAAGTTTTTATCAAATGAAAGGTGAAGTTATGGAAATAAGTTATGAAAGATGTTGAAGAAAAATAGCTCCTGTTTAATGTGATAGAAGAGGGGAGGTTACTGAAAGATACATTATGCAGCCACAACTGCATTGGTGAAATGATGTTCTCAATGGATGTAAGTGGAGGTAATGTAATTTCATTTGATAAATGTAACATTGTCAAGCCAAAAAAGGTTGTTGCTCTACTTACAGACTAGAAAGACTTTATCTGGGCTATTATTTACACATTCCGGAAAAACTGGATACACTGCATATGCAGATATGTTAATATGCAGTTTAGAACAAACTGCTTTCTTAAATTTGTGGCTAAAAGCTTACAAACAGGAAGATTTTTGTTTTTAATTAAAAAATGCTGCATAAAATCACTTAAAATTATACTCTGCAGAGCTAGCAGCTGATCATGGCTAACATCTTCATATCTTTGGAGCTTTTTTACTGTACAAAGTCTTTATTCTCAAGATGCTACATATCTGTGGAAAAACTGCTCAATGAGTAGCTGAGCAGATTCAGCTTCCCTGATTTGGTTATAAACTTGAGATATTGATGGAAGACTCAAGGAGCAGATATATTTGAAATTGGAGAAGTGGATGGAGCATGTTAGATCAGTTTTAAAGTGAGTAGATTTCCAGTTAAGGATATCCTTTTTTTTCTAGAAATCATATCTGAGAGAGTTGAAGTTAATTAAAAAAACAAAACAAAGTTTTATTTATCTGAAAGCAGTTCCATAGCAGTACTAAACTGTAAGAACTAGAATGAGGGCAAAGATGCTGCTGATGTAGGGGTATTCTGTCACTGAGAAGCTTTGAGAATCCTTTGTGGATTAGTTACCTTGACTATTTTTTTCTTGCCTTCAGTTTTATCAATTAGAGCTTTTAGGAAAGATTTTTGAAAAGCACTGTATTTATCTTAGATTAGGGAGCATATTTTTGTGATTAACTGAAGTGTTTGTAGAACAGGTTTCATCAGAATTTGTCTTTGTAAATTTCCAACAACTTGGTGGTTTGTCTGAATCTCTTTCTGCATAAAACTGTTAATGTCTGTTTTCCAAAGTAGGAGTTTACAAATCTATGTATCTGAAAGAAACTGCCAGCATGTTTGCACATAATGCAATATTAATATTAAAACTTTTTTTTTTGTTCCTTAGATATTGTCTTTCCAGCCTTAGACATTCTTAGATTGTCTATCAGGCATCCCACTGTGAATGAGAACTTCTGCAGTGAAAAGGATCGTGTACAATTTATCATCCTCCTCCTTAAATTTTTGAACCCTAAAGGAAAGCAAGCAAACCAGCTGTTGGCACTTAGAGCTCTTTGCAATTGTTTTGTCAGCCAGGCAGGCCAGAAGTTCATGATGCAACAGAGGGATGAAATAATGACACAAGCAATAGAACTGAAATCAGGCAGTAATAAGAACGTTCATATTGCACTTGCCACACTGACGTTGAACTATGCTGTTTGTTTACATAAAGTCAACAACATCGAGGGCAAAGCTCAATGTTTATCAGTAATCAGCACAGTTATGGAAGTTGTTCAAGATCTTGAAGCCATTTTTAGACTGCTTGTGGCTCTTGGGACACTGATCAGTGATGATACAAATGCTGTGCAATTAGCCAAGTCTCTGGGAGTTGACTCTCAAATAAAAAAGTATGCCTCTGTATCAGAACCGACTAAAGTAAGTGAATGCTGTAGGTTTGTTCTTAATCTGCTGTAATTGTTTTTGTTAGCATTTGGGGGAGACAGTGTATGCAGAAAAAAAGATGCTTTTGTGCATTTCATGTGACAATATAATTGAGAAAATACTGTGGATGAACTAAAAACTTGATAATTTGTCAGGAGTTACACAGCAAATAAAACTTTTTACACCAATTGTCATATGACTGCTTCTCTGAAGTCTACAGTGCACAGGATCTTTGCAGGAGGTCCTTCTGGAATAG
Organism: Apteryx mantelli; assembly: GCF_036417845.1. NCBI lineage: Eukaryota > Metazoa > Chordata > Aves > Apterygiformes > Apterygidae > Apteryx > Apteryx mantelli. The sequence continues at coordinate 5,160,566 of NC_090020.1, forward strand.
CTCAGAAGATCAAAATAAATCACTAAGAAGTCTAGCCATATCAATGCTTAAAGGTAATCTGGATGAAAACCTAGGAAACGGCTGGGATTCAGTGACTGCCAACCAAGAAAGAATAGGATTCAAAACAAAAGCTTCAGCAGAATGACTGCTTCTCAGCGGTGCTGTTTGTTTGCAGAGAAGGGCCCTAAGAGCTGTTAAATTCAATGGCACTCTTTAAAAGTTTGTTAATCTTGGCTAATATTAACTGCGGTCAAATACGCTAGTAAAGAAATTGCATTTACTTAATTTTCCATCAGTTTTTTTTTTCCATTTTCTTTCTTAAACCTAACTGTTTTGTTGTTGTTACTGTGTGCAGTTTGTACTGCAGCAGCTTCTAACCTAGAAGCAGGTGAATTTTTGAAAGGCAGACTCTTTACCATATAGTTGTAATGCTTCAGTGATAAGTTAATGTCTTGTAGTTTGTAAAATGGCTTAAACATCCACTCCTAGAAAAACTTTTACATGATCTTAAGTTAATGCACAGGAGTAGTGGATTAGTTAATAGCAAAAGTCTTATTCTAAAGTATGTTGTAAAATATTGGATTGTATTTCCCAAGTGCAGGAATTAAAAAAAAAAAAAAAAGATTTTGGAGAGTGGGAGAGAAAAACTCTAGGTGCAGAGGACGGATTCAGAAAGTGCAGAAATGGAAAGTCAAATTTTAGGTAGTAGCTTTAACACAATGTTTGTAGTGATTTTGAAAAGGGAAAATAATGTTTTACAGTTAGTCCAACAGATCCAAGATGCTCAACTCAAAAGGGAGGTATTGTTTCCTGTTAGTCATTTTAGCTACATCTGCTTAAAAATTTAGGAAGGCTCTTGTGGGCTATTTTGCTTCCCCATAAGTAGCTGTCTGCCTGAAGGCTTGTAAAGTTCCTGCAAGTGTTACTCTCTTGCTTAGAATTAAAGTGAGAAAGTAGAAGCTAATGATGAGCAGCTCCATGTTCAGCATGTCTAAGACAAAGTTTTTAAAAATATATTTTTTATTAGACCAATAAAATGGAGAGCATGTAAAAAGGGGCAAGCTTTTCTGGCACATGAGCTCTTTATGACATCTGATATCTGTCTGCCTCATCTGTGCCAGACATGAAGGACTTGGTAACAAAGTGTGCTCACCTTTTTTTTCCTGATCTCAACTGAAATAGTTTATATAAATTACTACATTACTTCCAGCACACCTTGTTTCTCAGATCCATACACATACTTTGATCCTTAATTGCAGCACTGTTACTGTTACACTTCTGATGAATTTTCAGATTATATCCTCAAGAGCAGGCTTGGTCATGGCCCTAGTTGTCTTTCATGTTTTATCCATTGTGGATTATAGTATGAGGCAGTCAAAAAGATTGTCCAGGATTTACAGTGCTTTGTGATAGATCAACCCCTTCCTGAGAAAACATCCTGAGAAACTACCTTCGGAAAATAGTTTTAAGAAATAATGTACCTGTCTGTTGAATTTTTGTGTCCTACTACACAACTGTTCTTGAAAGTCCAGCTTTTAAATGTTGTGCTCTATTAACAGTGTTTTTGTACATGTACTAATTTAAGAAACCTATATGCATCTAACATTGTTTTCATTATTGTGGGATTGCTATGTTGCAGACTACCTGTGTGGAAGATGCACTGCTATAAATTTCCCAGACCAAAAAAAAATGTTTATGTTAATAAACATACTCTGGCAACTCCGAGAAATGGTATATAAGAAGAGATATTATAAAATGTGCTAAAACTGAATTTGCAGGGAAATGGTTTGGCAAAAAATCCTCCATCTGGGGAGGGCAGCAGTACATGTGAAGGCAAGATACACCATGCAGGAGAAGAATAGTTGGATAAGAGGGTGCACAGCTTCTGCTGTGGCGTACGGTGTTATCTGATCACTTTAGAATTTAGTGTTGTTTTGGGGAATAGAGGAAGCAGGGACATTGGGGTCCCTCTCTCCTAGAATCTTCCTTGGATGTTCTGTCTCAGCAGACACATGCAGTGGTAGCATAGGCAATGGAAGTAATATATTCAGGAAGTAATATGTGACAAGTTAAAATATATAACAGCATCTTACAATGAGTTGTAATATCTTATAATAGGGTATTTTTTAAATTTAATTAATGCGAAAATGTTTTCGAGTTTTCATGCATTCATGCATTTGTGTAGTAGCATTCAGTGAGAATTTCCCCAAACCTGCAAAACTGAGTATGTGGTAGCCCAGACACACATGGGAAAAAAGTCACATCTTTTACAAAACAACAGGCATTTTTTTCTGTTTTCCAATGTATAAAAAATAAGTATCCTCTTTTTGTTAGTAGTGTCTTGAAAATGAATAACCTATAATCTTTTGTTTTAGATGATACTGTTCTCCAAAACCTCCATTGTGGTACACTATGCATGTGTGTACACAAACACACAAATGCGCACGCGCACACATGCACACATATGCAAGTCTACTACAAAATCTGCTTTTTGAGATCACCAGCAGCCAAAAAGCATTCAAGATGTCACAGGGATGAAGGTTCCACTTCAGTGAAAGGATGTTAAGTCTATACCTAGTAAAAGGGGCGGACAGCCAGGAGGTGTACAATCCTACAATCTGTGGAGACAGAGTACACTTTAAACAGGTATGTGCCTGGCACAAAACTTACACCTGGTGCTCCATCTAAAGGAGTAAACTTAACTGAAGCTTATCCATGTGCTAGCTGCTTCTCATTTGAGCTTGCTTTATCTTAAGTTTAACAGGGTAACAGTAAAAGTATGATTGAGAGATTTTAAGAGCCCCTTGAAGAGACATCTTTGTCATCTGCTAACAATTTATAGCTTCTCATTAGTACAAATCATTGTTTTGTTGACATCTTTTCTGCGCTGTAATGAAAGCTCTTAGAAGAACAACATGATATACTTCACATTAAACCTTTGATGTTAGGCTTGCCTGTGGTTTTGTTTAGTGGAGGTACTGAGTACTTAGATCAGACGTCAGCATAGGAATATAAAATGTCCTACTACGGAACAGAATGAGGAGTCAAAAACTGTCAGGTCAGCACCAGTTGCCTTTCTCTCTAATTGTACTTGCTAAGACAAATGGAGACTGTAATCACTGAACTTGAGGCATGAAAATGAAAAGACTTTATGTAATGATTATTATTATGATAAGCTTTACCCTCATCTGGGCATAATCTCAGCCAGACTTTAAAAAAAACACTCAGTAATGTTCAGGTTGCAGAGAGAAAAAGACTAACCTTGAGTCTGAAGATCTATTAAATGAATGTAGAACTACATCTTCGTGATTTTCAGGATGCAATGTCTTCTGTATAACATGACATGCTAATATCATCTACTACAAAAGAAAAGTAATGCAGAACACTACTGAAGAACTAATTGTAAATACTTTGGGAAAATTTATAGCCTACTGATTCCAACTGTGTGGGTTTTTTTTCATCAAAAATATTTAGTTAATCTGTTTTAGCTAATTATCTGATTTGTTGCTATGTACTCTGACCATTTACTCTCATTTTCTTTTCCCCTATCAACAAATCCAAAATCTAGGTATTGTAAATGTTTCCCACAGCTTTTCAAAATGTGTTCTGAATAGACTGTGAAATTAAATGTTCAGCAACAAGATATCATATGGGATTGTTAAACACCCTAAAGGAATTTCTGGGCATTTTCAGAATTCATATTCTTCCAATGGATTTTTGATGTTTATTCACTGTAGAGATTAAGGTTTCCACTTAGGTGGGAAATTTTTTTTCCAGCCTTTCTGGTTACAAAGATGAGTTTGCAAATGTGGACCAAGTCACTATTGATCTGTATCAAAGAGATGGAAACAATAGTGTGAAGTATGAACCTTTTCTGATGGTTAATTCTGAAGCCTAACCATGACTACTTAAATGCCAGTATTGTTACCAATAGCCTTATCAAAACACATAGGTAGCTTCCTTACTCTGTGTGAATAGATGCCATATTCATTGAAATCATTCCATGCAAATAAAGGTGCAGGTTTGGGCTATAATAGCAGCTCAGACAGTTATTAAATATTTGATTATTTCTGATTTATCTTTAAAAGTTGAACACTTTCTGTTGTTTGAATGCCTAAACATCGAAGAGAAAAAGAGGAAGCTGAACAACCCAGTGATATAGAGGAAGGTGGATTAGATCTCAGTGAATCACTCAAACTAGTCAGTTTTTACATCGCAGACAAAAAAGAAAAAAAAATACTCTGCTTAACCTTTTATTTTCTATATAGATGCTGAAAAGATGCCATTTTAATTTCAAACTGTTATGTCCCTCTTCTGTATCTCCCGATTACTTTACTGAAATCTCTGCCTCCACTATCTACAGAGTATGCTAAGGCTGACATTTTATGGTTATCAGTATGAAGATCTATGCCCAAGCAGGTTAACCTATCAATACAGACTAATCTGTCTCAAACTCTCAGTAGAAGTTAGTGACAGTCAGTGAGAAATTTCTGGGGCAGATGATTCTGAGAGGACCCCAGAGCTCTGAAGAACTCAAGATAAGGTGTTAATTGTGACATGCCACCTGTTGCTTAAAACTTCACACCAGAGGCTTGGAACAGCAAACCATAACACAAATTTTTGAAAAGGCCTGAAAATTGGATCCACAGAACAACAACTAAATCAGATGCTCTGTTGGGCAGGCTGTATGGACTATACAAAAGACCAGATGCAGTAAACATGGAGAAATGTATGAAAGTTGGGCTTTTGTAGACAGGACGTCTTACAAATCTATTCAGATTTTTTGCAGGTGACATGAGTACACAGACCATGTGATTTGGCTGCTTGGATTTGCTTTGGACTTGACACCTACTTGATTTCTAAAAGACTTCCAACAGGCTCAAGCTGCGAAGGAAAAGGTCTTCATGCTGATTAGTAACAGGCTAAAAGCCAGGGAAAAACAGGATTAAATAACCATTGTGGAGAAATCAGGCATACATGCACAAATAAGTGGTTTGCCTACACCTCGAAATCAGTTTTCTTTTCACCTTGCCATCTGAAGAAATGTATAGCGAAACTGAAAAACGCAGACCACGCCAAACCCATAAATGCAGAACAAAGAAAAAGCGAAGGGGTGGGGCAGTTACTGCAGCAGCAGCAACTGAACAGGTAGGGCGCTGTGGCCTGCGAGGGAGTTTGAGGTGCGCATGCGGGGGCTCCGCAGAGGCACACAGCAGCGGGAGCGCCCTGCCGTCCCCGCAGACGGGGCGGCAGCCGCCTCCCCTTTCTCCCCACACGAGCGCTGAGGGGGAGGGCGCCAAACGCGGCTGCGGGAGCGGGCCGAGGCGCGAGGGGACACCCGCCGCGCACCCTCAGGCGCGGGCCGCCGCGCCGCCCCGCCCGCGGAACGCCCCCAACGGCTCCTCGCACGCGCAGGTCTCGGGGGCGGGGCCAGCTCCGCGGGTAGCCCCGCCCACCCCAGCGCGCGGCCCCTCCCCGCCCTCCGGAAGGGTGCTGACGTCGTGGGAGGGGGCTGTCCGGCCTACGCCGGAAGCACGCCTGGCGGCGCGGGGGGCTGCTCTGCGCGCCGGCGGGCCCGCATGTGACCGCTGGGGTGGCGGGCGCGGCGCCGACGGCCGCGGCCGGCGGGCGGGCGGGTCCCGGCAGGGCGATGCCGGGCCGCAAGTCCTCGAAGGAGAAGAAGCGGCGCCGCTCTCGTTCCGCTTGCCCGGAGGGAGCCTCGGGGCCGGGTGGCGGCGAGAGGAAGCGGCGGAGCACGGAGTCCAGCCGTGGTGTCGCGGAGGTAAGTCTGGGAGGGAGGGAGGGAGGGCGGGCGGTGCCTTCTCCCCGCCGTGTCTCGGAGCTGGAGCGAGGGGCGGTGGGGTCCCTGTGGCGGCAGGGCCTGAGCCGTGCCCGCCTTCCGTGGCGCCCCCGGCGGGCGAGGCCTGGCACTGCCCTCTCTGCCCGTGGGGAAGGCTGGGTGCAGGCGTCTGCTCCCTCTTCCCGCCTGGCCCCTTGCCACTGCTTTCTTTCCGTTCGCGCCTGTGTTACGTCTGTTTTACGCCTACATTTCACTGGCACGAACACAGGGCCAGTTATGTCTAGTCAAAACTTATCCGCACGAAGCGGGACGGAAGAGAGAGTCCTGACTCACTGGAGACCAGAGCATAGCAAAGGTGGCAGCACATGGCAAGGAAGAGAAGCAGCGTGAACATGTCAAGGGAAAACTTGTCTGTGTTTTCCCTGGGAAAAGTGACATGGCACACATGCTTAGAGATGGCCTGAAGCATGATGCTCATTTTTCGGAACTGTGGGTGTATTCTAGGAAGTTTTGGCTCTCAGGTACACAGCAGGCTACGTGAATCCTATTCCTGAGTGAATCTCAGCACCTTCAAAATGTATTCCTGTTAACCGTATATATGTCTTCCAATGATAGAACTTTCTGATATGAAGCCCGCTTTTTTTCTCAGAAAACTGTCCCACACAGGGTATTGTTTGCAAATCTCCATTTTAGCAGGATAATTTTAAGTTACCAGATTAATGCTTTAAGTGCGCAAAAAAATTAGAGAAATAGATTTCTTGCACTGTAAAGCATAAATAGAAGCAGCAACTAGATGAATCAGTTTCATTTACAGATAATACTTTCTCATTAATACCAAAAAGTACTTTGTGCTTCTTAAAGGGTTGTAAAAGTTTCTCTTGCATAGAGATGATTTCAGTTTATAACTTCCCCAGTGCAGTTACCTTGCAAACTAAATCAGTATTTGGAAGCTTGTAAGTGACTTGCAGTTGTAAAAAGTTATGAAGGAAGAACTATTGCTAACACAAATGAAACTGTAAGTTTTCTTCTTTTCTAGTTCACTGGAAAAGATGGAAATTATATTTTCCCACTCAATTTTAGGAAGCAAAATGCAATGTACCATCTGGAGAAAAAGAGGAAGAAGCTGAACAACCCAGTGATATAGAGGAAGGTGGATTAGATCTCAGTGTGTCGCTCAAACCAGTCAGTTTCTACATCGCAGACAAAAAAGAAATGCTTCAGCAGTGTTTCTGTGTCATAGGAGAGAAGAAACTACAGAAGATGTTGCCTGATATTTTAAAGGTACTAGTATACATTTGCTTTTTATACTGATTTTACAATCTTGAATGCTTTTGTAAGAGACTCTGTTTCTCTTTCAAGTCTAGAGGACTTCCAACTAAAAACCTACCTGTGTATTTCTTAAATCAAAGTTATGTAAAGTTTGAAAGTGGGACATTTTTGAGATTTGGTATTGTTCTAACTTAATCCTTTTTCTGTTGTTCAGATATTGCTGAATTGCTGTTTATTTTTACACTCTCCATTTGTATTGGTTAGTCATATGCAAAAGGAGCTTCAAAATTGCATAAATAGTGAATTCAGTAGTGTTACTCAGTAATAAATGTGCTAATTTGTTAATAAAAGTTTGACTTATATTTGTGTCAGCTGAATTTCTTTTTATGTTATTAAATTGAAGTCCGAGGCAAAGCAATAAAAGCCCTTCTGGAAAATTGTTTCTGGAAGCTGTAATTTCTGTGGACTTTTAGTACTATCTCTAGAATTTAGTGGCTTAGAATATACACCTTCTGAGTCTTGTGAACTAGAGAACTCAGTAAAGAAATTAGGTTAGCAACCTATACAGAAGAAGAGGCTCCAGGTAAAATGTTTGATCTGCTTTTTAATTGTTTTTCAATTTTTGTCTTGATCTGAGAGTCACATTGTTAATATAACTGAGGCAGTACTTATTCAGTGTAAGCTCTTAATGAATTGCATGTAGTCTCATCTATTTTTCACCTCTGGGAGAAGAAAAGAGATCTGGAGTAGAGTGGTTGGAGGCAAAAGCGTTACTGAGTTGGAAGCAAAGAGCTTTGTGGTATAGAGCCAAACCTACGTTAGCATCAATGTTACAATATGCTCAGCATTTACTAATTTTGGTACGTGTACGTGGTATCATAGTTCGTTTAGAAGTGTGAAACTATCACTTCATCAAGAGGACTCTATCTAGACTTTGACAGAACTGGATGATGTTCAAAAAGATTAAAAAAAAAAAGTTTTACTGGAAAACCTATACACTTTGACAGTGTTGTATACATCAGTTATGAAGCTTGTATGTTATGTATGAAGCCTGAGAAATGGATCACAATTTACATATTTCTCATGTTTCCTGTTGGTGTTTTGTCAATAGCAGTGTTCGCTTCAGTTCCTGAACTTGGATTTAGCAGTTGGCCCTGGTCTATGCAGGCTTGGTTGTGTAATCCAGCTGCTCCCTAGTGATAGAGAATTAGGAGTAATCTGGGCTACAGCTGGCTTGCTGTTTCATGCTTCACTGCTATACCTCAGTATTTTTACTGCTTAGTGTTACAGCCACAAAGAAAATTCTCATCTATAGATCAAGTAACTGGTAGTTTATTGCTTAAATTTTCAAAAGCAGTGTTTTTGGTGGTTGTTGCAGTTGAAACACCTACCTGGGGTTTTTCAGTAACTGCATCAATGCAAGTCAGAATAGAGAAGGGACTTGCAATCTGTGTTAGCTTTTCCTTTAGTGGGATTGGATTGGAGAGTTTATTATCACTTATAAGAGCTTATTATCATTCATAAGAAATTTTTAGTAGCTAGTGATCTTTCTTATCTCTCTTCTTAGAACTGTTCCATGGAGGAAATTAAAAGGCTTTGCTTGGAGCAGTTGGAGCTGTTATCTGAAAAAAAACTGTTGAAGATTCTTGAAGGTATGAATGAAACTTTTCTTCTCTGGTGTACAGTGGTGCCTAAAAGAAAGGACGGGGGAAAAAAAAAGTAAGACTGGCTTTGCATACCCTGTTTAGGATATGGCATTCCAGCTTTTCAGTATCTTGTTGAACTTACAGTTGATATCTAAAGGCTAATTTCTGTAATAATATTGCTATCTTGTCAGTTAAGTGGAGCACTTTGGAATTTTGATTTGGCAGGGCATCTTCTATTAGTTTTTCATGTCTCCTGTGCTTTACTTTAGTGAGTGTGGTATTGTACCAGCAATACCAGTTCTCTGTTTTTAAGTAATTTAATGTAACAGGAAAATGCTATAAACTAGTCTTAGCTTGTGGCAGGCAGCTATTTCAGAAGTTGCTTTTTGTGTCTGGGTAAGTCGAATTTTAGTACATCTCTTTCAGATGGAAAAAATCTCTCCTGATCTCAAGTAGAATTAATCATCAAAAATAAGACTGACTATATAGCATTAAGTCTATTACCTGGTTAAATTTTCATATGTTTGAAATTGTATATATTTAGGCAGGAACGGAGCTGATTCTGATACTGATGAGGATGCAGATGGAGGAGACAAGACTGGAGGTGAATCAGTCAGTCAGTGAGTAGAAGAAAGCACTTTGAAACTTAATTGAGAAATGCTGAATGATACTGGAATTTCTCATGAGAAACGATCAAATGTAGCACTGAAAGACCCCTTCACTATAACCTTAATTATGTGATTAATCCAGTAGAATGACAATGTTCTGTTATTGCTAGGAGGATTAAACTTAAAAACACAGCTGTGTCACTCTATAACATCAAATTTGTCTTAGGCACAAAAATGAGTTTTGTAGTGACATTATTGCCTATCAATTGAGTTGTAGTACAAATCAAACATATGCACACCCTTAATCTGCAGCAAAAGTGTTGTAATATGGTTTAGTTTAACCCTCTTTTACTGAGCTAAAATGGGTTGAATAACCCCTTCACGCTTAGGTCAATGAACAGTGCTAAGGGTACTTTAGTTTGGCTGAGATTTTGCTTCCTTTCCCTCCTCTGTGGTCCTTGGTTCCTGTCCCATTTGGAGCAGCACTGTCACTCACCTGATCCCATGATCTCTGCTGTGGTCCTTATATAAGGTTTAGAATTTCAAGTAGAGGTTTCTGGTTGCTTATTCCTAGGCTGACATCTGTCAGTTTTAAAAAACGTCAGCACTTCTTAACATACTTGTATTTTAGTTCTGTCTTTTAAAGACAAAAGTCTTGTGTAATATGTTACTGAATCAATTCTTTATAGAAGGTTTGAACTTTGTCTGGCAGTTTCTAGGAAAGTAGTTCAGGGGAAAAATAAAGTTAATAGTTATCGGTCACAATATATCAACTGTTATGAGTCCAGTCCTGTTCTTACAAAATAACAAGCATGTATGAAAACCGTAATTTTCCTTTCTTAGATGCTGACTCACACATCCAGTGCATAGACTTAATAATCACTCTGAGAGGTAGTTGACTCTTCACCAGGTTTGGGCTGATTAAGATGCATTTTACTTGCTGTTTGGTTAGTTCATCTAGATTTGCTGAATTGAAATAGTTGGGAAGGGTGATGACAGTAATCCAAATTTCACGTTCTGGTCAGTATTTTGATTCAAGAGACCTAGTTTCTGATCCTATCTTTGGCCAGAAGAGGTTATGAAGTTGTTAAAGTGATTTTCTTTGATCTTGTCTTGTCATAATTAGGTTCTTAAAAGCACAAAGACTGTATGAAATGTAGAGATACTAAGATGTGTGATGTTTCAGTTTTTCATGTGTGATGCAATTTTAGTACCCTCTGACACTGTTTCTTCTAGGTTTCCATTGGGAACTGCTTTGTCACTATATCCTCCTCTTTGCTACCTGTTTCTTACATGGTCTGTGAATGGTGTCATTAGACCCATTTATGTGACTAATTTAATCTTTTGGTCTTTACCCTCTGCTGAACATTTATAATGTTTGTTTTTTTTTTTTAATTTACTAAATATCAGGTCTCTTTCTGTAAAGTTTCTTTGCCAGTGACTGATGTTTTGCTAGTGAACTTTTAAATAGAGTGGCCTTTTTGGCTAAGGAAACCATGAAAAATGACACAGAATTTTGATGTCTTCAGAAGTTTTTATTATTTATTTATTTATTTTTATTAAGGCCTAATTCAAACAATCTTTATCCTAGAGAGGAATGGCTGATTCAGTGAGTGCTGCCAGATTTCAGGAAGGTAGTTCCATGGCCCCAAGGGGTTTCAAAACCACTGTTCAGAACATTTAGTTATGACCTCCAGCTATAAAAGATTGAGTAAAACTTTATTTATATGCAAATAAAGCAATGGCTGGAGGTGGGGAAAAAAGTGAAGGGTGGAAATTATTGTCACTTAATAAATAAAGCGCAACAAAATAAGGAAAGAAATAGAATTATAATTTTTAACTAGTGGATAGCTGAAAGCATTGAACAATCCTGTGCCACTTGCCCATGGCAAGTAGGAAACTTTTTCAGGAAAACAACATGAAAATCTGTAGGATTTAAATTGCGATTTGGGTTTACCGTCCTTACTACTGTACAGAAAACCTTCTAGGCATAAACAGTAACCAAAGTGATTTGGCTATCATCTTGATGTTTCTTTGATCCCAGTTCTGGTTTAAAAAATATTGACAAGCTTCAACAATACCCGTTTATCAGTAGAAATCCAGAAGGTTTAAACCAACACATCTGAAGACATTCAAATTATATCCAAATATACAGGCTTTCCTGGAAGAGTGTATTGTTCATACTGTGCTTTTTATTTTCCCCAAATATGCAAATACACATCTCTCTCCAAAGACAGCTTAAGTCTAACTGCGTCTGTGTGCCTGAAAGTAGCAGGGATTTAGAGAAGCTTCTCCAGGGGTACAGAGAGGGTTCCAAGTTGCAAAACTCAGATCTTAATCCAAAGCTCTTGGATAGCATCACATCTGTAATTGCAGTTTTAACCTTCATTTTTCTGATACATATATGAAAGTCCTCATTCTGTTGGTACTGCCAGAGGTCCTGAGGTTTTTCTTCAAGTTCAGCTCCATAAAAAGCTTCAGCTGTTTCCATCAGCATGTGGAACACTTGTTCTGTTATTTTGTCATGGACATATTCAAAGTTGAAATTCAAGGTGATTCTAGAAATTATGAAATAATGTGCAAGGACAGAAGCATCAGGACTTATGCTTGCCAAAAACTGAAAATTGCTGTTACAATAGATGTCTTCCATTACTTGAGAGCTCTGAATAGTTTAAGTATGCTGTTCTCAGATCTTTACTATTATTTGTTTCTGTCTTGCTGTTCTGCAATGGAATACTGTTAAGCCAAGAGAATTGCTGTAGACCAAGTTTTCCAACTAAATGACAGACTGTTAATTGAAAGGATTTAGCCAAATAACATCCTTTAAAACCAGCTATGCATTCTTCCCATTTCATTTCAAAGGAGTAAGCAGGTTCTTAAGCTATTTTGTTCCCATTCCCTGAACTGTCTCTTTAAATATCCTCTGATAGAAGGACTGAAGGTAGTAAGGCTGTAGTAATAGAACATGAAGTAAAAGAACAAACATATTGGATATAGTTTCTGGTGATCATACATTCAGGTGTGTAATGTGAGCAAATTATCTTTTGCTCTGAAATTTCACATGCTTAAGATTTCAACATGGGAAAGCTTTCAGTTTAATATACATAGTTGGAAGAGTTTTAAAGGCCTTTTGCCACTTTGCTGTCATGAGTGCTATTTTTGCTTGGTTTGTTTTAGAAAGGTTATCAGTTTAAATGTTTTCCGTGTTTTAACATATTTTGCTCCCAGATACTGAACTGATCTCAAGCATTCAATTGCCATCTGATATTTGACCATTGTAGGACAATTTGGTTATCTCCACCATTTGGAATCACTGGAAGAATGGGACACATGAATCACTGAGTAGATATATAAGCACTTGGCATCTGTTCACTGTCTTCTGTTCTCACAGTGGTCTTGTACTGCACTTATAATGGGACTGAAGGACTTTTCATAGAACATTAAACTATTTGATTAGCATCTGTCATTTGGAATACTTTTTCCTGAGGGACAGTACTTCATAAGGCTTTTTTCTGCCCCCCATCCCTCCCCCCCCCCCCCAGTTAATCCTTTTAGTACTCATTTGTCTTGGAAGCCTACCCTTTAAATGGAACAAAAAGTTGCAGGGAACTTATGAGGATTTAGAATTTATAGGAGGGTTTTATAGACTTGGAACTGCAAAGGCAAGTTTTACTGTAGGAGTGTACATCTTTATGTCAGAGGAGCAGAAGCACTGATCTCAGGCTACACTCCAGAGTTTAGGTGGATGTTTCTTAATGACCATTAAAAGTTCTGTAAGAAAAGTGTCAGACCTTGAACTTTAATACAGGTGAGTGACTTATCTTTTAAAGTTAATTCATCAAGCCTCGATGAGGCTTGATCTACAGGTTGGAATTTCCCCAAAACAGACAGCTTTGGAGCTGGATAGAGTCCATTTTTCTAGTCTAGTGCCTTGTGATTGTATCTCATATTGTCAGACTGTCTTCTAGTCCGGTAATTCATAACCTTTGTTTTTGCCACAGATCTTTTCTTTCTGGTTTGGTCTTCAACCCCAGCTACTGCTGCAGATTGGAATCTCAGTCTGCAGCTATCCACACCTCTAACCAGTACCATTTTCCCCTAACCTGTGCTGATATCTTACTGCACTCTGCATAATCTGCTGGAACTGTGGTACCAACTCGCCCTCAACTCCTAATTGCCTCCATAGCTGTGCAAATTCCAGTTTACAGCAAACTGTAATAGATAGGTGCTCTTTGCTGAAAAGAACATGCTGTGCAAATCTGTTGAGGGCAGATTCCTTGGCTGTCTTCTCTATTAAAAAAATATATATATCGTACTTCGTCTCTTTGAAGAGTGACTTTGAAGTTAGCTGTCATTCTAAAGGAGAAATCATCTTTAATGACATGAAAAGAGAGAGCTCCAAATTAATGTGGTCAATTCTTAAGCAACATTGACATGAAAGAAGAGGATATTAGATTGCACACTATGTCATTACCTTAATTATAGATCAGCATGTCGTCTGTTGCTATTGGAGATATGATTTATGCTCCCCTTTAAGTCTATATCTCAAATTTGAAAAAATGTTGCTTACTAGCGAGGTTAACAAGCTGAGAACAAAACTGAACTGTAAACTGAATTACTTGTGGTTGGCCACAAGATGGTGCAAAATACCTTCTTATTAAGTAGAGAAGATTGACCGTCAATCCAATCCAACCCAACCAATTCTGATAAAGTAAAATGTTCTGTGAAAGACTACTTTTGGGATTCAAAAATTGTTTTGCTGACAGCAGGTAGTCTTTATAGGAACTTATTTTTACTGTAGCCATAGATACTGACTAGGTAACAGGGATAGATTTTACAACAAGTTTTGATGTGTGATTTTTAGTTAATAATTTATTTTTTTGATAGCCGTTAAAAGAGATGTAGCTAATTTCACTGTTGGTGTTTGAAAAAAGCTGCGTATAGGTCACTGAAGTTTCTGTCAAATGGATGATGATAATTCTTCAGTGGAATTTGACTTCAGGACTCTGGGTAGTAAGAACTTTATCAGAAACTTGGAGTTTTGTGACATCTTTCTTCTTTAAAGCTATTTGATCACATAAAATCCAAGTTTCCCAAGCAACGCATTGCTATCAAGCACTGAGATGGCCACTAGTTCAAAAGGATGAGAGTGTGTGTGTGTGTGAGAGAGAGAAGGTGGGACAGGAGGGGCAGGAACTTGCAGCCCCCGCACCTTTTTGTCGTAGTGATGAGTAGGCATTATGGGGGCATCATAACCTTATCTTGGCAGAGAGCTGACTGAGTATGCTGAATCATGGCTGACAGTGGTAGGAGTTGCTGAACTTGCTAGGAGTAGCACTTGCACAAACATTAACAGTATGGATGGCCTCATCCTGTTCCTCCTTTCCAGCTGATCAGGATGGAGGACTACTTGTGGAATATATGTGTATATGTATATAAATGTATGTGTATATAAATATATAGTGTGTGTGGGGGGGGGGGGTGCATGGGCTTTGACTCTCAGTAAATCTAGTAGCAGGTCTCAGATCCCCTAGTCTCCCTGATTCCTGGTGCTTGGACATATGAGCCCCCCAGGTTTAGAGCCCCACTCCAGCCGCTGGTAGTCAGACTTCCTTGCACGCACATGCATACAGATAAATGGGTCTTTCCGGTAACTGGTCCAGACCTATGATGTAGCTGACTCTTATTCTCCTGGTTTCTTGCGTATCTAGCTTGGACATAAGTAAGGTCCTTACAGTTGCATGCTTGCAGACCCCTGCCTCTCTGGAGTTTGGCTCCAGACCTTACAGTCTCTCTGGTAACTGGCTTCCAAACCTCTTATCCTACTTGCTGGCTAATCTAGCTTGAAGTGTGCTCACAAGTTACATACATCTACATACACACCAATGCACAATATTGAAGTTTCTCAAGCTAGTGTGTGCATGCTCCAGTCTGTCCAGTTGCTGGCACTTAGACTTGCATACAGACACACAGAATTGAGAACTCACTCATTCACAAAAATAGTTAGCAGTAGAGTTTAATATGAAGACAGGATAGACTCCAGTGATCAGGTGCAGGGTTCAGCCAGAAAACTGTACTGACAAGCAACCTGTCTGTGCTGAACTGGCCTCTGTTATCCCCTTTTCCCACCTTTGGTCCTTCCTCTAACATCCCATAATATCTCACGTATTTCCATAATCCTCTTAAAAACATCCCGTAGTAAGTTTTACGCAGACCCCAGTTGCTGTTTGCGGCATTCCATAAGGAGACTCTTGCCCCTGTAGGCAGGAACAGTAAGCCCCTTCAGTCTGTAGGGAGGTCTGGGGAGCCTCTGCAGTTGACTGGTCTCATGAGATTTCAGATCTGAACAGTGGGCTGGTTGCTCTCCTTTGACAGCCCTAGGAGCAGCTCGGTCAGGGTGCTCTCTTTGCACTGATTAGGTTACTGGGGTGGTTCTGCTTGTCATTGTTCTTCAGCTTCTCACTGGGCCTTTGTGTTGATGGTGATTAACCCATAATCGCATAACCTAATGGAAAGGACAGTGCAAACAAGAACTAAACATGATGAGTCTTGGCTGTGGCTGTACAGGTGACAGGAGAACAAAACCTGAAATTCCTGGAAAGGTGTACTGTGATGCCATTGTGGACTGATTTGATTGATAATCTGTGCTGGCATCTGATATAATGCTACCCAGTAATAGAGATTAGTGGAGGAATGTTGTTACCCAGATGCTACCTCAAAGCAGAGCACCAGTTAGGCTTTGCTTCCAAGCTGCTGCCTGGAGCAAGACACTGAGAAGTGGGAGGGAGTGTTGCATTTCCCCCAGGCTAGAATGTGCAGGCTCACTGGAGTGGTAATTGAGATGGGACTCGGTTAACTGTACTTGTATGTGTGTGTGTACGAACGCAAAACGTTTCCTGATAGCCTTTCCTTTGCTTGGACCACCTAATAAATTGAGAATGGTAGTGTCATATTGTCTGGTGTTCCTTTTGCCCCGTGACAGCAGGGAAGCTTGAGACCCTGGTTAACATGTATAAACAATCAAATACAGCAGACCCAATTTATTTGTAGAATTCCTGGGCTTATTCTACATCTAACAGGCAGGAGCTGTAATCCATCTTGCAATACCTCTGGCCTTTTTGGTGCAAGACTCAGGACTGAAATAGAAAATAAATGAGTAAACTCTTTGTATGTGAAGAGGCAAAGTCTGAGTGATTTTTTTTATAAGGGGATTAGACTATATACACAGCTTTCTGTTCAATATATCTATTTGTACATCTAGTTTGTGTCTGCTCCTTCTATTTCAGCCCTGTCTGGGAATGGAATGTCCAACAGAAATTATACAGAACTGGGCTTGGGAGAATACTTTTTGAGATGAGTAAGTAGGGAAGCAGACTTAAAGCAAAACACACCACTGAGATGTTCTGAGAAAAATGTATCTTAGTAAATAATCTGTTCCTAGTTTAGTATAATGGCAGTGGTCAGTAGATTTCTTTTGGGGTTTCTCTACTTAAAGTGAGCATTTTCTACTGATGCAAAACATTTTTTAATCTTTTTTTCGAATGCTGTGTCCATATGAAAACATCCCCACTTTCTCGTTATCATTTGTGGCACATCTACATAAGCATTTATGTTGCAATGGGTACAAAACGTGGGAGAAACAGTCAATTGATTTGTAACCTTTGCTATTATAGAAAGGGAAATAACCATCAAAATAACTCTCTCTGAACCAATCTGGCTAGCAGCATTGCTGTGTTCTCCCTCCTGTCATGGTCGTTGGACTTCTGAAACAAAAATACATCTTTGACATCCTTGGGAAAATTGATCTATATTCAACTCTGGGGAAAGCTTTCAGGCCGTTACTGGAAGACAAGTTGTTAAAGTCATTATGCTTATATCTGTGATATCAGAATATCTCTATCCTTTTTATGGTACTGTTTAGCTCCCACAGGCAGGTTGGTTGCATTGATTCCATATTAATATAATATGTGTTAAACCAATACCACACAGATAGCTAAGGTAGGAAAATGGCAATTCTGCTGTCAAAACGCTCATTAAATATGGCATCCAGATTCCACCTGTGATTCTGGGGCCTTCTGTGAACACTGTCCTTCCTTCTTCCTGTATATTTCACAATTTCTCATTTATATTTTCACAGCTTGTACAAGCAGTGCACGCAAAATGTGGGAGGGAGATGAGCATTTCACAGAAGTGTCTCTTCCTTATACTGTATATAAAACATATGAAACCTTAAAGGTCATGTGTGAAAATCCTTAAACTGAAGGAAAAAATTGCATATTTTAAAATGGAGAAACACAAATACTAAACAGAACACAACCTAATAGTTTAAAAGCATTTGTTTTGAAAAGCAGTCCTTTGTAAAAATGTGAGATTTTGATACAGGAAAGGTAGATGGTGGTAGGGTAATAGTTTCTTTATAAAAATAGCTAGTAAATTCCACAATAAAAGAATAAATAGTATTTGAATACAACTGAAACTGTAGTTTTTCAAATTATTTAGCTGTGTAACAATTTGTTCTTGATTTTTGGAGATAAGCTCCTCATACTAGGGAGATGCTGCCTCTGAGGATTATTATTCTGAAAGACTAGTGTAGTGAGAAAAGTTACTTGTATATTACTAGGGAAAGCAAAGTGGAAAAGTGTTCTCAAGTGATTAGAATAGCAGTATGTGAATTCCTTTCATCTTTTTTCACATGGTAGCTTGCCTTTCAGCCTACCACCATACAGTTTCTTCAATGTAAAGCCAATGTTTCTTTGAAAAGTCCTCTTTATATTGTAAAATACATAGACAAAAATGTCTTCTTGTTTGCTTCCAGACAGGATAACAGTATAGACTCTACTTCGTCTCTGAGAGAAGACAACAAGGTGGAAGGTCAGGAATCAAAACAAGGTATGCAGTAGAGGAAATGGAAGTTTTGTATTCCTGATGCTGGGCAGTGACTAGTTCAAAATAGCTAGTACCTCTCTCTTGAACGGTAGCTGTAATCACAGCGAAGCATCCTCAGAGGAATGAGATGGCACAGGTTTACAGCTTCTCCATCAGGCCCAGTTGTAAAAGAGGGCAAGGGAGCATTGAAAAAGTTTTTTGTAGGAATGATGGCTCCTCAGTTCTGTGGGACTGAAGGGTTTTGTAGCCTGAAGAAGCAAATCACAGCTCTTCAAAGCTTGCTAGTTTAACATCAAGAGCAGAGAATATAGTGGAGAGGAACATGACTGAAGGCTTGCAAGTCTCATTTGGCTCCTCATATCTAGTTTTTCAGCTAGAGGAACTTCAGTCATTTCAGATTCTTAGCGTATAGGTGATTGCTAATGCTGCCATTACTTTTGTCTGGGTTCTTTGAGAGCCAATTTTACATTGTGCTGAGATGATCATACGAAACTACAGTAGTCTGTTTTGATATTTCCATTATAATAATTATTTGGGAAAACACTGTTTATAATTTAATCATTCTGTTAAATCTTGATATGTGATTTTTTGCTTTGTTTGATTGTGCAGAGCTAAGGGCCATCTGAATGGTGCTTAACACCCACCACTCCTGATGACTGGCTCATTTTAGTTGAAGTCAGAGCCACTGAAAGTACACACTCAAATCCTTGGATCTCTGAGGGGGAAAGTTTTGTACTGCATATTTTCTCTTTTTAAATGCAAAACTTCAGTGGGTAGATATTCAGGTACTATAGTGACTGGCAGAATAGGAAATGCAAAGGCAGATAAATAAGTGATATACATATGAGTACCTGCTATATAAGGAAACCACTTCCTTAACCTCCATCAATATCTGTCAATTGCTGTCCTTACGTGAACACCGTATAGCAACTGCCAGTATTATTTTGTATGTGAAACACTAGAATTTTTACTGTTTCTGTCTCTCTTTTATTTTCATTTGGACTAGCTGTATGCAGTAAAGTCAGAAATAACTTTTCCAATCAGAGAATGTTGCAAATTCTTATTTTGTTGTTAGTCTTATAATATATTCTTATATATTCTATATTATAGAATATATTCATATATATGCTTATAATATTTCTCTTCTGTGAAGATCTGATATTATTTGCTTCCTGTGACTTCTATTTCACAGTTCAGAACCCAGTGTTAAAGGTGTGTTTTGAAACAACTTTGTGAAGACTGTTTTTTTATGAAGTAATTAGTGAGGGGGATTAAATGGAGAAGGAAAGAGTCATAGTAAAAGCAGCAAAAATGTTATGAGCAGGTTGCTATGACTTTGTGAGGAATGCTTTAAATGTTGTTTGTTGTACTATACAAAGTGACATTGGAACTGACAGATTTTCTGCAGATCTCTTCCGCTTCTGTATTATCAAATGGATAACTGTTCCAGGTGATTGCTTCCTTGCTGTTTTTTATGACTTTGTCAACCGCAGTATCATCATGGCTTTGGGCTCGTAACAGCAGCTTCTCTCAAGATGTTAGCTTTAAAAAAATTTTGAGAATATCAGTATAACTTATGAAATACAACTCCATAATCATTCTTTTTCTGAGCTGGAGCCTATGGTACTAAAGAAAAAGGGGTAGAGAGGAGCAGGTAAACAAAAGGGGATTTCATATTCATGAATTTCATGACTGTAGCTGAAGGAAAAAGTACACATTATCAAAATGAAAGAGAAAATGAGAACCTAACCAAGACTTTTATTACTGTGTAAAATTACAGCTGCAAAAGAGGAAAATGAAGTCCATCGGCTAATTAAATAACATTTGAATGCCAAAGTGGTTGTATGAGTACTGTACATTATGCTGTTTTGGAGGCTTCAAATTCTGAATAGAACCCAAGGCAGTTTTGCCCAGCTTCTTGGCCCAAATAAATTGTCAGACAGGGATGAATGACTTATTAAGGAGAACAAAAATATTAATAGATCTTATTTGACCAATTCCAAATAGAACTTAGTTTCTTTCTGGTGATGAATTAGGATTATATGCTCAGAAGTTAATTTTTGGAGTTTTAACCACAGTCTGTTGATACACTTTCTTTTTGGTCCAGGGAAATGCTGTTCAATTGAGCAGTATGTTAGGTAAATACTGACTAATGCCAGGCAGCAAGACAGAAAAATTTCCATTCTTCAAACCTATTGCATCTCATTTCTTTTGATCTTTCACCTACTTTGATTCTTACAAGCTAACGTTGAGAAGATTATGTTCAAAGTTCATTTGGTACTGTGAGAAATGGGGAAAACTGCATCTGAAACTGATATATAAATCTTGAAGTTACTGTGACAGTAGGAACAGAGCAAAACTACTTAGAATTGAAGAAGTCCGTCAGGTGTGCATCTCATATGAGTACTTCTTATACTGTGCTGTGAGGAGGACTTCCTATAACTTTAAAATTATTTTTGGTTTAAGCTTTAAATTTTCACTACTTGAAAATTGTAATTTGTCTTGCAAAAAACATGGACTAAAGTTCTATGTAAACTTTATCCATGTGGCTAATCCTACATTTTCCTGAATTGAATCCACTTTCTTAAACTCATCAGCTTTGATCAGGATGTTGGGGATGCTGCATGCGTTAACAGCATACTTCTCATATATGCTGTATATTCCAGTATGATAGCTAATTTATGCTGTCATATTCTTTAACCATTGTTACTTGATGGTGGAGAATCATGATTGGTGAATATCTAAGATCCTGAATCATGAGAGCCTTCTCAGTCAGGGTGACATGCAGTCCCCTTAAACAGGGACTTAAATGCTGTCCTGAATCATAGCCTGTGATCAGGAAAGAGGATCTGAATATATATTTGTTTGTTTTAAGTATAAACAGTGAAAAAACCTTTAATCCTGAATAAATAAAACCCCAGAGGTTGCGTTTAAAAAGACTGTTTTTTAGAAACAAAAGTAATCTGATCTTTCTGTAGACCAGGTATTCTGATAAAGCAACAATTTTTCTTTTTTGGGGGGGTGGGGGTGGGGGGGAGGAGTGGGTGGTGGCAGGAAAGCTGCATTTATATCTCATGTCTTCATATTTAGTATTAATTTCTTTTTTCACCCCATAAGGATAACAGTTTTGTCATAAAAGCAAAGAAAATTGTTTTTCTAAAGATCTTCTCTGCTTATGAGTAAAAAGCAAATGCACACTTGCACCAGAACCAGTTCTCTCTGGAGTTTTAAAAAGAGTTGGATTTTTTCTAAAGCCTGTTTGTTTTTCTTTTAACAGTAAAATTGATTTCTTTTAAGGTTTGTTGCTTAAACTAATTTTCAGCAAGGAAAAATATAATTTTGATAGTTCCTCTTCTACTGCTAATCTTTGCACAGAACTTCCACTGAATGAGAGGAGTTTGCAGAAGGATCAAGAAGAAAATTACGACCCACTATGTGCGTGTGGAGTTTTTCAGTTCTTTCTTATGTTTTCAAGAAATGTTTCCCATTATCTTTGCTGCATTTTTGAAGAAGTCCTTTATAATCAAAGGCTCTGAAACACTAACAGCTTAAAACAAAAAATTCTAAAAATGCCGTTCGAAAGATGCTTTACCCTTTATGAAAGGGGACAGAATTGCTCGTATTGGACTGAAACCCAAGTCTTCAAGGGAACATTCTTATTTGGAAGAATAGTAATAAAATTATTTCCAGAAGTTTTACAAGAATAAAACGGTAAATGTAAGCATCTTCAAGAGAAAAAAGCCAATAATAGGAAGATAATTAGCAAACGGTATTCAAATCATAGGTCCCTGCTGTGTTAGACTGCATTAGCAATGTCTTTTTTATAGTCTGAGCATAAATAAAACTCTGATTGCCTGGTTGTCAAAAAACAGTAATTCACAGAGGAAGTACTGCATTGGTTTTCAGTATATCAGATTTTTGCTTGTTGTGGATGAGTGATACTCGCAAATCAATAATACTTCTAGCCCTGGAGGTGTGAGATTCAGAACTAAGGTATGGATGGAAAAAAACTAGTAATTCTTAAAAATAGCTCAGTGGAAGAGAACATCTTAAAACCAAATGTTAAAAGACTAACTTTAAGGAGGTTTTTTTTGCTTTTTAAAAAGAATTAAATTTCAAAGGAGAACGGGTTTGCAATACTGTTTAAATATGTATTAAATACAGACTATCTTTGATATACAGGATCATTGTGAAAATAAAGTGGTTCATATAAGAATGTAAGCCTTATTTGAATCTTCATTTTAAGAAATTGTATGTATTTCAAAAATATAGGTGTGAAGCTCTAAACGCTCATTATTAATGAACTGGAGATACAGCCTTAACTATTGCATGGTGGTGCTACCAAGCACAATTATAAAACTTTTAGATCAGTAGCTTTACTATCCTCTGGCTATGAATTGTTCATTTTAAGCACAAACCAATGTTACTGGTAACTGTCCAGAGATGTAAAGGCTGGCTGAGCACTAATTTCTGAGGCCAAGGTGTCAAAAACAATAGTCTCTCTATAGTCAAATTATGAGATCATTTATGAAGGATTGTTAGAGTTTTGCTTTTATGTTACTGCACTGCCTTTTCTAATTCTTTTTTCATAAACCCAAACCAATGCCAGAACTTTTTCTATGTTTTACTAACCTGAACTAAATACATCTGAAATACTTGTGTGATAGATTCTGAATAACTGCACTATAAAGGAGTTACTTATTAGTCTTTAGTGTCCTGTTCAGCTACAGTGTCCTCTTGCTTTTAAAATATACAAAATAGTTTTAAAGCATCTTTTTTGAATTGCTTTTTGAAAATTAAGTTTAAGTTAAAAATAATACATCATGATCAACCCTAGAGTTTCCCCACATCAGTTCTTATTTTACACTGCAGGGGCTTCATTGTGACATAAAAGCTTATGACATTTTAATTAGGAAAATAGATCATGTAACTCCATATGATGGAATAAATTTTCCAGACACTGCTGCTTTGATATGCTGCATGTTCTTCTAAACTGGAATAAAAATGCATTAAAACTTGTCTAAATTAGATCAGCCTTAAAAATTCGAGGAGGAAAAAGAAGAGGAAATAGTTGTCTTTATAGATTTTTTTTTTTGTCACTCTCTGAATCTGTAGAGAAACACTTTAAGCAGAAGCAATTTTTAAGGTAAAAGGGAAATCTTTCTGTTAGGCTTCTTACACTGTTTGATTGTTACATCTGTGCTACAGGCAAAGGAGAAGACAGTGATGTCCTCAGCATAAATGCCGATGCATATGATAGTGACATAGAAGGCCCATGCAATGAAGAAGAGTGTCCAGATGTGCAAGAAAATACTGTCAGAAGTGGAGCTGGTCAGATAGACGACCTTCAGAAGGACATTGAGAAAAGTGTGAATGAGATACTGGGGTTGGCAGAATCCAGCCCAAAGGAGCCCAAAGCAGCAACCTTACCTGTTCCTCCATCAGAAGATGTTCAGCCATCAGCACAACAGCTGGAGCTCCTGGAGCTTGAGATGAGAGCCAGAGCTATTAAAGCTTTAATGAAAGCTGGTGATGTAAAAAAACAGCCCTAAGGTTGTTGTTTTTAAGTTTTCAGTATTTGTTTTGAAGGGCGTGATGTCAGTTCTCTTCAGTGCTAAAGTATATTTGGACTGGGTATGACATTCCTCATTCAAACACGTATTGTGTATCTTGACCTGTGACTTAAACCATTGATAGTTGTTTCTGTTGACTTTGGTGTGCTGCTTCTATGATTTGCACAAATGGATTGGTGTGACACTGCATTTAGATCAGTGTCTCTTTGTGCTGGGTTATCTCTTCATATGAATCACGAAGTCACAGATTGTATAGAGCTATGCCAGGAGCCTGGTGCCTTTAAGAAAGGTTAAAAGAACAAAGTTCTTTATAACCCCCTGGTTAGAAATTAACCAGCTGTTTTATTTATGAACAACTTGTTAACTATTTGAGAAACTTGATTTATATATACTTCATTAAAAATACCATTTTGAAGAGGTCTTTTGTGGTGTGACTACCTTCACCATCCTGTGATGTGATGTGAAATGCTTATTTCTCCTTGGGGCCCAGATTATAGTAATGTAAATGTACAAGTTAAAATTAGTGATGGTTCACTTTGGGCAAGTTAAAAGGATGATTTTAGAAATTTAAATTGCTTAGGAGAGGGTTTTTTTTTTCCTCTCTCTTAAGCAAACAATTGAACTATGTTATTGTTAGAGTTACAAAAATGCCTGAAAGTGACACACACTAGGATTTTTATATGCTATTGGTCAATTTTTTTATTGTCCTACACTGTTATCTTGTGTGTCATAACTGAAATCAAGAAAACAGTCTTTTTCTTGACTGTGAAGCTTTTTTCTTGAATATTTAGCATAATATTTAGGGCAGTGCAGCAAATTAGAAACTATTTAGAAGACTCTGAGTTTTTGATATTTAACTGATGTAGTCATTTCATTTCCACTGTAAATAGGAAAATCTACCTAATTTCAATATAAATGCTTTTTTAGAAAAGACATTTTATTTATTTCTATTATATAGGGTTTTAAAAACACAAATTTACATTTTCCATTTCAACTTTACTCCTTTATAAGTAACTTGTATTATATAGTTCATTTTCCTTCTATGATTACTTTTAATAATTAAACTAATTCTGATTTTGTTGGGAAGTAGTGCTGTTTTTTACTTGGCTGCTAATCAACTTTGTATTAAAATTTGTGTGTGTGTGTATGTGTGTACACACGCACACATACAGAAACAGACACCCCTCCCTCCTCTTTGCCCCACCAACTTTCATTAAGATCTGTGTGTGTGTGGTCCTTGCTAAGTAAAATGATTTGCTGCATTTTTGTTATATTGGGTGTTCCTTTGTTTTCTTTTTTAGAAAGCAAATAAGATATTTAGCAATAGTAGCATAGAATAATTTCTACATGCTACTTTGAAATACTACTGTAGACCTTGTTCTAGTCATATACTATATCTTAAATGTTCTTATAACATTTGTAATTTTCTTTTCCCTTTTCCCTTTTAATTCTTTTCCTTTTTTAACCCTTTTCCTTTTCCCCCTTCTTTTCATGGTAGACGTGTCTTTAATAGCAAGCTTCTTACATATTTCTTAAAGTAGGATTCATTTTCTCCAGCATCCACAGTGCTATGAATAAAATGGGAATTATGTAGTGTAGCATAAATTTAATTACAAACTAAAAACTTCTTGCAGTGAGCATCCTCTAACTGGTGGCAGTGACCTGAGTGAATTACAGCTGACTTCAATCACTTCAATCACAACAACTTTTTTCCATTATTTTTAGCAGTTGGAGGACATATGTTAGAATATATACATCCACTTCAATAGATAACTTTCTCAATCTCTGTGTTGTCTTGTATTAATTTTATTTAGCTGTTTGGGGAACCTGTGATTCATTTGAGGATGAAGATACAAAAGAGGTAATGGGAGAAAAGTGATTGGCAAAACCTAGGTATGCTGTCTTGTTCTTTTACTGGCTAGTGGAACTATGCCAGACTATAAAAATTAGTTTTTCTGCTTCTATTCTCATATAGCCCTTATCCTTAAGGTACTGAACACCTCACTTTGCCTACATATAGGAACTCAAAATCTTGCCTGCAAGGACATTTGCTTCCAAATCATATTAGTGCAACCGCATATATCACAACCAATAGGAAAACTTGATTTTTATTGCTTGACTCTGTTCTTTCATTTCTAGGTTCATTTGCCAGTTCTTCCTACAATCCACAGTAGCACTGATGAGGCTTATAAAATCCTAAGCAATATAAATAACAAAAATCAATTATTAATATTGAAGAAAATGATAATCACGATAGTGTGATAGTTGATTGATAAGACAAATGTTTACGGATTTGTATCTTTCCTTTTTGACTGGAACGCTCTGCCATCTGTGGGTTCAATCAGCAATTTATCCTTCCACCGAAATAGGTGGTTCCTTGCTGACTGCAAAGTCCTGTGTGGCTCTGATGTATTTCTGCCAGCCATTGAATAGTAAATGCTTATTTCGTGCAGCAGTCACACTTTGGTAAGGCATAACATGGAGTGCATTAGCAAAGCTAAATGGAAACTGAGTTTAATTCAGAAATATGTTCCACGTGCCACTAGAACAACTGAAACGGTCAACTATACAAAGTCTTTTTGCATAGTGATGTCATGAATTATGCATTTGCTGTTTGGAAACTAAGAAGTGCTGCTTCAATTTTTAAATTAGTACTTGGTTCTCTTCTACTGGCTAGTTATTGGAGGCATTTAGCAATTATTTGTGAGTTGAGCTCCATTTTCATACTGTTTTTTCAGGTCACCTTTAAGAGTTCATTTTATAGTCTGTTGATACTCTCAAAAGCTGTTATTTCAAGGTTTATAGCAAGAAATAGTATTTGCTAAGCTCTTCTTAATATGTAGTGTAAAAAAGAGAAAAAAGGCTTACTATGCATATGACAAGGTACATAATTACAATCCAATTAAATCTGAAATTAAAAGAGGAGAAATATTCCAGGAAAATTAAACTAAACTCTTTACAAAAAATGCATTTTTTTTGATATTATAAGAGAGACCTCATGTGACTGATTACACACAAGCTAATTCATTTGTAGGATATTGGACAATTGTTTTGGTTAAAAGTGGATCAGCTGAATTATATGGATTCCTGCATTGGTTCCTACCACTCAACAGTTTAAAAAATCCAGTATATTTTAAATATTTAGTAGACTTCTGTTTTATTGTTCACTTTTAAATATCACTATGATTTTTTTCCATTAAAAATAAATTCAGTATTTCACCTTGAGGAAGAGGCAATTTGTATGTAAAATGCAATCATGAATTATTTATGAAATATTAAAATTTTACTGGTTTTTGATCAACCACTTGCTTGAGAAGAAATGCACACAGGATGTTGGTCAGCATGAGGAGAAAGATCCTGATTATATTGCTGACTGGAACAGAATTTTTTTCTAATTTTGGCTTTCCTGAATAGATGCAGCATAGTGGTCTTTTAGGGAGGAGGAGAAATTGTGTTTGTTATAGGTTGTATTTTTTATGGATTATATAAATAAAAAGGTGTGACTCTGCAGAGAGCCAAAAGTACCAATTATTCCTGGTGAAAGGCTATAATGTAATTTTTATGGTGATTTGTTAGAGAACAATAATTAGATTTCAAGAAGTCGTTTTCTAGAGACAAATTATAGACAATTTAGGTTTGTTTGTAAGACTCTCTTCAATACAGTATTACTTCTGTTAGAAGAATGTTTTGCCTAAGATGCCAAGAGGCCAAGAAATGAGAGCCTTGCATAACTTTTTAAACATCTCTATAAATTCTTTGCTGTTTAAAATAATTATGATTATTAATCATAATGAATGAAAGTTTTGATCACTGACAATCAGTTTGCTTCAAAGTAGACATAAAGTAAATATATAAGATTGACTATATAAATGATCGACTATATCAAATCGACTATATAAATGATTTGCTTAAAATGTTCCCGCTCTGACCTGATAACGGTTAAATGCCATATTTAGCATGAACAGTATTGTGCTGGGTTCTGAGTCGCGGAGCTAGCTAACTGGAAAGACGGCTTCAGCAGCCCTGTCTGCGTTCTAGTGAGTATGGTTCCGCAAACGGCAGCCGCCGCGTGGTCACAACCCTGCGATAGGACAAAACGTCCCTTTGCCCGCACTATCTTTAAACATTCAGGGCAATAAAGGTCACACGAAGTTGCTTGGTTATTACTATTATCTTTTAATATTAGTCTACGAAAAGCCATTGTCTTAACTAAAGTTATTTCATTCTTGTCTGTGGCATAAAGTATATTAAGAGTTTTCTGAAAAACAGACCAACTGAGTAAAGGTTTTGTGCACACAAACTTGTAATAAGTTGTCGTATAGTATTTTATATATGCATCTTAGATTTATAAGCCCTGATTTAGCTTTATGAGATCATTTAAATAGGTAAACATGTCAATTTCACAGAAAATAGTTGAAAATGAATTATGAAATAGATTCTTTAGTAAGGAAGGGACATGAGGTAGTTAATTCATGCAGTAACATGAGGGAAAGGAACATAACTATAGGAGCAGAGACACCAAATTAAAAACTGATTATGAAGTCCTGCAGTTTAGTCACGGTAATATAAACCTTTGTGTTTACTGCTAAGTCAGTCTGCAATATGTGGACAGAAAAAAAGTTTGTTTACCTTATTTATGGCCAAATTTAAATGTTAAAATACTGCAATTTTTTTTGTCAAATCTTGTGTTTTATGAGCCTCTCTTGGCATTAATATTAAAATATGTAAACAGAATACATAAAAGGTAAAGAAGAATCTGAAGCTTGTAAAAAGGTTTTAGCCATATACCGGTTAATCGAACTGATTCAGTAGTCAGACATGGGAAGACCCAAAAAGTATAACTGTAAATATTGTATGGTTATTAAACTGTAGAGCATAAGTAATCATCTCTGTTTAAAAAATGTGTGTTCATACTATGCACCATCACTTTCTTAAACACATGGAAAAATCCCATCATTTTTCAGGGTCTTGATTATTGTCAGACTTAAAGGTGAATTTTTGTATCTAATGGCTGTGCAAAGTTGTTCTTGGATGAGTATTCTACTCTGAATTGTTAAATCTGTGATCTTGCATCCGTCTTCCACTTTCTGGCTCCAGTCAATCTATTTCACTTAAAATTCCAGCTTTACTTCCTTGGAATACTCTGCACAGTTTTGGATATGCATTTTGAAGACACATCTGTTGGATGTGCAAAAAACGTAAAGTCTGCTAAGGTCGTCAAAGAAACAGAAAACTTGAGAAGTGGCTAGAAGAGCCTGTTTAATAAAATTAAAGTGAACAGGGTATGATTCCTGTTTATGCAGACCAGAGGAATGCTGGGAAAGAAATTTAAGCTGAATATGACTAATGGCAGAAGAATGAATGCTTATAAGGTGGCTATGAATACATTTGGTTAGGCTGTTTTTTTTTCTCAGGCTGCCTCCTTGTGTCTGCCTCCTCCCACACCGCTTGTCGTATTGTGCCGGTAGTGTCTGCGTGGATGTGTGGAGAACCATATCAGAAAGCTGATCTGATCAAGAGATTGTGTTTTTCTTTCCCCTGCCAGTCCCCACCCCCTTTCCAGACTGGATCATTATGCTAATCCGGTTTGCTGTGTTGGCACAATGGAATGGGTGGCCTGAACATGGAAGGAGAGCGGAGCCTGTATGATTGGCACTGCTGCTGGAAAACTATATATTAAACCATGACCTTGAGATTTGGGGGTTGAACAACAGTTCTACTTGGGTGAAGATCTAACTACTGAAAATGACACTTGATCTCACTAAAGTAGTAGCACAGGTTATTCCAGTCCTTGAAATCTGAGGTGTCAGAATTAAGGCCATGATTTAATTCTGTCCTCTTGGAGTGGTACAGATCTGCACTCAAAAATAACAGTAGACATACTCCAAATTTAAACTATTTTAGCTGAGTATTAAGTTTGCCAATCTATGTGCCTCTGATTATTGATATGATTTTTAAGTGAAGTAACCGTAAATTTTAAATAAATTGCAAATTGTAAATAAGAAAAGCATATGTAGTCTGGTTGAAGTTAGACTGGTAACTCTCCTAATAGTATAGAAATTAAACTTTATAATCACATCCACACTAGAGGGCTGTATTGCTTTAAATATGTCAGTTTCAAAGAGCTGTACGCTTAAGAGCACTGCCAAATCCGTGTAAGCAAATTCTAGGTACTACTTTCTCCTACTTAAGAAAAGGGATTGGGAGCAGAATGGGAATGGGGAATGACTTGCAATTTCAAAAAATGTAAGGTAGGAGCAAGGAGATCTTGTTACATGTATTGTTTAGATGAGATACTGAAGTTTAGGGTTTAAGTGATTCTCTTAGTGTCTTGACTTGAAATGAGTGGCAAGGCTGACACCAGAACCCTGGTCCCTTCAGTCCTAATGTGGCAACTCGGATCAAGGACACACAACTCTGGTAGAACTAGGGGCAAGTAAAGTTTGCTGTACGGCAACATTTGGCCACCCTAGCATTTTACCTTCCCCACAGTATTTCTAGACTCTGCATATCCTGGTGCTTTTCTTGCAGTGTCCTATTTCTTTGGCTGACCTGCCCCAGTTCCCATATCATTCCAATGTTTTGGAACTGCTGTTAAAATTACAGGCACTCCTTAATCTATCTTTTTACAAAGCTCTCTGCTGCATCTGCTTTGCAAAATTAGGGTTAGTTGTTTGATTAAATACCTCCTCCAACTTACTTTCCAGGCCTCATCAGTATGTTGATGCAGAGCTATATTGAAACTAGGGTGGAAGTGGCATTGGAAAGCAAACTGATGGGACTTCCTGCCATAGCAGAGGCAGGTAATGCCTTTTCGTCCTTTAACTTCTGCTGATAATGAAATACTTGGTGGATCTAAGCAACTACATTAGAGGATAGACTTCTTCTATGTCACCTTGTTTTACTGTATGAAAACGGTGTTTTAAAGAAATTGGGCCACAGTACAGCCATATTTAGGCAACCTAAACCCCTTACCCTTAACGCTAAACCCTTAAATTCCTGAGCCTATTGTTTCATGTTGTTCAGACACCTCTGAAGACCTAGAACCAGCTAATAAGAAAAGTTAGATATTAAGATTTAGATAGAATTTAGGCCATTTAAATATGTATCTTCTTGCTGAAATATTGATGTCAGGTCATACAACATTAAAGCTTCATCACTTGTTTCATTAACTGACCTGCAGTTTCCTTTCAAAACTGTAATACCTGTATATGCTTTACAGGAGACATTCCAAAAGAATTGAAACAATTTCCACACTTCTATTGTTTTAAGAGTATGCCTCTATACACTTATTGCCATGATATTTATCATCAGTAATTTACTCATCTGGCAAAATAAACTCACATAGGACCTGGTAGATCATGGTTTCACCTAATCTCCGTTTGGTAAATTTTGGCCCTGCAGTAAGAATAGTGAGGCTCTGCATGCATCCATCTTCCAGTCTGCAGCCTAGAAGCATTCTAGTGTAGTGAGTCCTATTCTCTGGACATTTACTAAGTTGAGTTGTTTAAATAAAACAGTTGTCTCACTATTTCATTTTAATTTTTTTTTTGTGTGTGTATCTCAATGGGGAACTCTAAACTGTATTTTTGTAATGTCCTCTCTCCCTGCTAGCTTGTATCTTTAACTAGTGAAAAAGATTAATAATCCCCATACCTTAGCTGCAGAAGTTTAATAAAATTTAATTAAAACAAGAGAAGCACAGTAACCCCAAAGGGTTCTGCTTTAGCACTGCAGATCTGTGTCATTTTTTTGTTTGTTGTGTGCCTTTTTAAAAAATGGGTGGGAAAAGGGCTGGAAGAGAACTTCAGGTTTTTATATTTAATTGAACTAACAACATGTGCTGACAAGTAATAAATAACAGCGACACAGAGTGTCTAAATAAATTGGTTTCCTTGAGCAATGATTCATTCGCTGTCTTTCATTGCCATCAGGTTAAGAGACAGCTTCTTTCTGTCAGCCTACAGGAGAAATATTTGATACTATTACAATCTCTTTCCATTTCAGCCACAGCAGCCTTTTTAAATGCATTGGATTAGTATAAATAAAAATGCAGCAATTAAAATTTGTGCCACTCATTGACTTACAAAAAGCCATGCAGAATAAGTTACCTAGAAAGCATCTTGCAGCCATTTAGTACACTTTAGAGGAAGGAAATACTGCTGGTATGCAAGGTTCTTCAACTTTTTCAGAAAAAGAATTCTTAGCATTGAATGGATAATGTCCCTGACCTCAGAAGGCTTCTGCTAAGCTCTCATCATTCAAGTATAAGTATAGACCGTGTTCTTGCAAAAATTCTGTGCTGGCAGATCTATGTCAACTTATAAAACAGATTGGTCATTTCTTTAACAGTGCAAAATTTGGAATATTTTCAAAGGGGATTAATATATCATGTATTTTTTCTAACCTTGGATGGGGATCACTGCTATGGAGATCAGCAAGAAGAAACTAAAAAATCAACTAAAAATCAACTTTTCTAACCTTCCCATTACACAGTCCAAAAGCAGGATGGCAGAGCAGCCTTGAAGGGATAATGCCAGCATGAAATATACAGGGCTACTGTAATTTGCACATATAATTCAGCCTGAAGAATTTACTGAATTCATTGCTTATTTCTCTAATTGGATTCATTTTGGAACTGTGGTCTGAAGAGCCTACCCAATCAAAAGATTTTCCACTGAAGACTTTTGGGGCAGCTAGGATAATATGCTTACAGAGGAGAGAGTGGTAGTTCAGGTGAAACTTTCATGGCAGGCCCCTTGCTGCACTGCTCTTTGTTAGAAGAACTGATTAGGAATCTTAACCTGACCATCTGCAAAGCATGGTACATGACTGTCTTCTTTGCATGACTTTTAGAACAACTCAGCCTGTTATTACTTACCCACACAGCACTTAGAAGGCAAGAAACAGTAATGAAAATGAGGGGATTAAAAAGTAGTATTTTTTTTAGTTATAATGAATTTGGCCATTTGGCTATGTAAATGTTATGAAAGTCACTTTAAATGCCCAGAAGGCATCCTCAAAGTTTTTCACACCAGAAACTGCATCTACTAGGAATTAGAGCTTTTTGGTCAGCTCTCTAGTTTTCCATGTCAGAATTCTTTTCCCCGCTCACTTACCATACGCACCCTATGTAACTTAAGCAATATCCAACATAGACTATAATATGAAGAAAATTGTTCGTGACTTATTTTTTATGATTTTTAAAACAATGAATCTGGTTTGATCAGTAATTACACTCCTGATCACATCAGAACCTCCCTGTTTATAAAACATTCTCCAGGGTAAACTAATTTTCTTCTTAAGCCAGCCAAGGTGAATGCTGGAGTATTCCAGTGCCACTACCATACTAGGACAGATAGCTTCTACTTCTAGCTCAGCACCAGAACTGCATGCAGTATTCAAATTCCTCAATAATTAAGCTGTTTCTCCCAAATGACTGCACTTCATACCTGCAGTTATTCTTACTGTATTTGCAGGTAGTTCATGCTGTCTTTTTTTTGTGTGTTTGTACTACTTAGAGATAAATATTAAACATGTAAAGGCTGTTATCTGCCTTTGTCATTTATAACTGACCTTTCCATCCCATTGTCACGGAACAGTAAAGTAGAAGTCTGCCCTGCAAATTAATGATTTAAAACAGGCACACAATAAGGAGCTGTTCTGTGTGTGCATTTGGAGTTGGGTATGCTGATGTTATGCCTTGACAACAAACACAAATTGTACTCTCATGATACTGGCCAATTGCAGGTACTACTAATGGCATAACACCTTCCCAGCACAAAAGGATGGTTTCTGTTCCACATAAATTTTCTTCTCATTATGTGCTGCAAAATTGCAGACCTTTGTAGATGAGGCCTGATTTACTGATCTGTGCTCTTGTTAACCCTGCAGAGCTATCACAGGAAGCCCAGAACGAATTGGTCTCTTTTCTTCATCGTCAGTAGATCGTTGGCTTATAATTGGAAAGTGCAGCTCTATTTTTTTTGTTTCATCTGGATTTAGGTTTCTTTCCCTCCATAGGCCTCTCTCCCAACACTTTACTTTTTACATCCTCTCACTCAACGGCTGATTTTCAGCTTTCAGTTTTTAGTCAGAAAAACTTCCAACCTATGTTCATCCTTTTTGGAAAAGAAATGTTATTGATAGCATTCAGGTCACATTAAAAGACCCGACTGCCAACTATAATTGAACCTGCTTGCATTCTGTATAGACCGGAAGATTTCCACAAATGAAATGCTTAAGCATGTTCCCTTAAAAAAAAGTCTATGCTATTTCTGTTTGAAACTTTCTTTGTCTTATCCAGTGGATCCTGTTACACCTTTTCCTGTCAGGCTAAAAAGTTAGGAACCTACAAGACAAAGTGCATAAGTTCTGTCTTCAAGAAAATTTCACTAGGCTTTCCTGTAGCTGCACAATGGCATTGGAGATAGGTCTGCAGGACGTAAATGAACATTCTGGACTGAGAAGTTTTACAGATTATTAGAACTTGTCACTGGAGCAGCAATTTTCTTCCATAGATTCAAAAGAGATATCTCTTCACTACCAAACACTAGACATAAAGCAAAGCAAGAAATCATGTAAGAAACAGTGAAGAAGATGTCTGATGTCCATTTTGTTGAAAAAATATAGAGCAAGATGGGAACCTCACACCTATCTCAGAATTCTTGATTCCAGTGCTGGTCTGGCAGCTAAAATCTAGTCACTCTGATATTCAGCATCACGATGCCCATGTAGCTTTGTAGGTCAAACTCCAAATCTCTACCTCAGATGCTCACCTTGGTAAATCAGATGATAGTAGGATTTCCCTACTCCTTTCAGGCTGAAATTAGAGTGAGTTTTTTTGCCATAGATCTCACTTGTTACATGGGCAAAGCAGAAATAAGAGCCTTTGTAGCTCAGTGCAGGCAAAATTAAGATCAAAGAGTTAATTCAAAAACTGCTGGGGATTCTGCATTCAGGACAACTCTATTTCAGAATGTGGGACACTGCTGCAGGAAGAAGTGCCTGAGTAGTAAAACCAAGAAATTATCAAGGAGTAGAAAAGTGTCAAGGAGCTGGCATGGGTGCCACTGATAATAAATACTCCACCTAGTCCTGACGCCCTCTTCAGAGGTATCTCAGAAAGGTGGAGGAAGGGGCTGAGAGAGCCCCCACTACGTTCAGCACAGACAGACTCCTATCCTGCCCCGGGAAGCAGCGGGCTGGGTCAGTGGGACCATGAGCAGTTCTCTGGAGAAGCCCCGGACCTGGCAGCAGCTGCACTGGGAAGCCCCAAGGGCAGCAGCATCCTGGGTGTTGTGAGCTGGGGCACGGCCCCATGAGCGAGGGCAGGGCAGGGATGGTCCCCTCTGCTCAACGCTCATCACACTCCAGCCGGACAGTGCTTCCCGTCTGGGGTCCCGGTGTAGAAAGATTTCTTGAAATCCCTTCAAGCCTGAAGCATTCTGTGATGATCCTATGTCCACAATTCAAGGAGAATATCAAAATGTTGGAAAGGATTCATGGAAGAGCTAATTAAAGATGAATTAGGTAACTGGAAAAGATTTAGAAAAAGATCTCAATCTTTTTACCTCATTTGACGAAGTTTAGTGGATGTATGGATCACAATCCTTCGGAAGCACAGACTTGGCAACAGAGGTCCCAAATGACTAGACTATCACTCCTAATGTATGTGTAATAAGGAGGTTTACAAGTTGACTTGCTTTTCTATATTATTAAACAAAAGTAAACAAATTGCCTGAACAGAGTTGTGCTGGTTTATACCATCTGAGGCTCTGACTCAATATTTCCTTTAAATTTGATGGACTATTATTATTGAAATATTTGTTTTGCTAACTGCTGCTAATGAATGCATTGCTATCATATCCAGATACAATTTGCAGAGGTCACCTGAAAAGAAGGAAGAGTAGCTCTCTAAATTATTTATTAAGCTGCCTGAACTTGCATGATAGTCATAGTGAAAAATTGGAATGAGCCATAATTTCTTCTGTCGAGTTTTAGGGCTACTGTTGTTGCAAAGCTGCAAGTTTTTCTAACTTAGAAATGTGGGAAAACTGCAGGTTTGTTGTGAAGGTTTTAAGATGTATAACAAGGTGTTGCCAGGTGAATAAAGAGAAATAAAAGTACCCTGCTAGTATTTCCTGTGTGTGCATATATGTGCATGCATGTGTGTATGTATATAAATAAGAAACCTCTGTCTCTTTCATACCAGCAGATAACAGAAATAAAGGCCTTCGCTGGGAAAGGAATGACTAGAAAACAATATGTGAGACTGGCTGGATGAGGTCTCTGGGAAGAAATTCTTGGGAGAAAAATCACAGATGAGTCATGGCAAGTACCATCTTGCCATGTACTGTCAACATTTTCCTCAACTAAATGATTTCATTCTATGATAAACCACTGTCTGTGTATGTGAAGGCTAAGTGGACTCAGAAATGACGGTAGATTGAAGTGCCTGAACTAAAAGCTCTTTAGGAAATAGAATTCTCTGAGGTAATTCTGAATCACTGCCCCTTGATTGAATAGTGGGTGGGCATAGTACAGTGGGGTTAGGGACGAAATTATTACTGGAATTCCTTGCTGATTTTCTTTCTTCTTCCTATCTGCTTGGTAGTAATTCTCTCTATAGTTGTAGTAGTGAGGGGAGAGAGACTAATAGACAAGGCATTAAAAGGGACTTAGTGGACATTTTAATTTCCCAGTTTGGAAGTGGAAAAATTGTGTGTAAGGGCAGGAATGGAGTTCACTTATGCATTTTTGGGGTGAGTGGATGGGCAAAGCAGGATGTATTGCTTTGGTAAGAAAGTTATTTAAGGGCTTTTATACTACACAAATTCACGCCTAACTTTTTAAGAGCTAATGGGAGATCAAAATAGTGGTGTAGCCTTTTGGAGAAGATGAATTTCTCCCTTGGAGCAGAGACCTAGGTCAGCATATTCCTAGGGCAGAGCTCCGTCTAGCCTCCCCCTTGGTGCAGTGATGGCTGAGGCCCTTCTGCTGCTCTAAAACATCCTCCCACCTGAAAACTCAGAATCAGCACATCACTGCTGGTGTGTTAAACTGGTCAGTGAACTAAGAGGGTTTTGAGGCATACGTTATCTTCTGTTTTTGAGCAGGGCTGCCCTTAGCCTGGACTTTGCTGACTGCACACCCTTACAGGGCAATTGTGTCAGTATCACTGAGGGGCAGCACAGGGGTAAGAATGAGAACCAACATTTGAGGCAGGAAACCCTTAAGCTGATCTTTTTCCTGGGAAAAAAAGCCCATGAAACTGTATCCTAGTATCTGCTAAGCACTATTAATACACATGTATTTTATGGAACATGTGCCTATACCTCTCTTAACCGAAAAAAATTTTTAATGGCAGAATTCCTACTCCATTTCTTGAACATATGTTGTTTTTGTAACAGACCAAGTTGCTAAATAAAAGTAAAGTTCCTCAAGTAATTATATACTATAGTGACCTAAGTGATAAAAAGTCCCAAAGTCACTTTGTAAAACTGGACCTAGGCTCTGAGGTCACTGAGGCCTTTGGAAAATTATACTTCTGGCCATATACTGAGCAGGCCAAGTATCTGTAATATTTGCATTTAAGTTTGAAATTGTGTCTTGAAAGAACTGATTGAGCTCTCATATTAATAAAAATGACACCAGTGGAAATAGAAATAACAATGAGAAGAGAAAAATGTGGAGAAAAGCGGGTGGATGACTGAGGGACAGCATCAGAACTTACTGACAGTCTCACAGCTGTGGCGTCAAAACACATAACATGGTGTTGGGTGTGTTAAGAACACACTGGAATTCAGTCAGTTTTGTTGTAGGGCGGAAGAGCTTTGAGAGCTCTTGAATGCAAACTGCTCAGTGCTGCTGTCGTGCTTTATCTTTTAAGCCACCCAGAGCTCCCTGGCAGCAAAGGATGGTTAGCACAGGTCAGTTGTGAGCACGGCCTGCAAGGTAGGCACCTCTGAGTCCCTCTTGGGAAGGGCAGCAGAACATACGACCTAAGCAATTCACAGCTTACTTGCACGTAGAAAACTTATGAGTACCTTGATTGGGAGGCTGTCATGGCTTTGTAACTTTCTACCCTAAAATCTTGTATCCTTGCTGTTTGCACTATATGACTATGCAGGCTCCAGTCATAGTGATGCTACTCAAATATTCATAATGAAAAAAAATAAGTTGTATTTATAGCAAAAATATTACAAGAATTATCATATAAGCAAATGCAGGCAGAGGACAAAACCTGTGAAAACTGTTTTGCTTCTAATATCATTTCCTCAAATGCAATAGCTTCAAATATTAGGAATTACTAACCAAAAAGATTGTTGTGGAATGAGGGGGTTGTCAGAGCCCTGAGGGCACCCACAGGCTTTACTGCCCCTGACCCCACTCCTTGGGGCCCCCCACCATTGCCCATGGCCCAGGACCCCATTTCAGCTCAGCGTGGGGCTGCCAGTCCCCGCATTGCCGGGGGCTGAAGCTGCCCCAGGCTGCTCTGCTCCCTCGCGGGGCCCTGGCCATGAGGTCCTGCCCTGCTGCCATGGAGAGCCCCTGCCGTGACTGGCACCCAGCCCCCACGGTGCCCAGATGGTAGTAATTTTTGTGAGGGGGTTTTATTTTTTCTGTCCAGTGACTTCTCTCTTGATTGTAAGACACTGTGGCATTTATACACATGTGACAG
The DNA here is from genome assembly GCF_036417845.1 of Apteryx mantelli. Lineage (NCBI taxonomy): Eukaryota > Metazoa > Chordata > Aves > Apterygiformes > Apterygidae > Apteryx > Apteryx mantelli. The sequence goes on from NC_090020.1 coordinate 5,199,031, forward strand.
TGTGCTCCTTCCTCCCCATGTGCTCTCTCCCCCTCAACCTGACCTCCCTGTAAACAGCACGTATGTAGAGGCTAGTTGAGCATGCGCCAACTGAGGCCCATCTAGTATGCAAATATGACCATGAGTCAATCATCTCCCCCCAGAAATAGGGGGCAGCCCAGAGCCCCTTGAGCTCTCCTGCACGGCAGCAGGCTGCACTGCAGAACCTCCTCTTGAGCAGGGACGCCTCTCAAGGTCACTCCTCGAGGCTGAGAGATTCCTTACCTGCCACAGGTCCTTGGTAAGTGATTAACAGCATGCTGAACCTTTGCGAACTTTGTGAAACTTTGCTGAGTTATATCCCTGACTAATTGCACATATAATCCCTTTGACATAAACCATTGACCAAGTCTGGGACTAGGACTGGATCCAGCCGCACCTAGGCTCCTCTCTGAAGGAGTTTGGAAAGCAAGGGGGTCCAGTCTGAACCTTGTGACTCAACGGGAGGGTCTCTGTTGCGCGTGCATCTGACCCTGTCCTTCATGCAGTAAAAAACTGAGTGAACCTTGCCAGTCGAACCTCATTAAATCGTTCTTATTGACGATTGAACTTTGTTAAGTCGCTGTCTTACCACAATAAACATAGTGCTGCTTCTCTCTTATGAGTGAAGTGTATCACTCCTCCGTGACATGTCCACATGAAGAAGCATATTGGCTGCAGGGGAAAGCAAATAATTATGTATTAACATGAATAAGAATCAATAAAATGTTCAGTGCATGTTACAACTGTTAGAGAAGTGTCTGGCTTCCTCTTCCTGTCTCCTTATATACCGAGAGAAAATAATTGTTTAGAGTGGGATCCTAAACCCACAAAAGTCAATGTTTTCTTCCCACCAATGAGTATTAGATTACAACCTATAGTGGTGACCTCCAAGTTCACTTTTTTCTCTGGAAAATCAGTACAGTGCTTTTTAGCTTCTCTGTCCAGGATGCCTGAGGAAGAAATGAAACTGAGCTCAAACACAATGAATCAAGCTTTCCAAAAACATGAGACTGACATGACAAGATTAAAAAATACAGCATGAAGGTTTTAAGGATAAAGGGTTTTTTTAATTTCCTTTCTGCTCTTTTAACATAGGGTTGACATCTAAATTTCCTCTACAGCTGGGAAGGCTAAAAGCTTACTTCTAAAATATGAACACAAAGCAAGAACTTCCCTGTGAAACAGGGCTCCAGGAGCAGAATCTATATGAATAATGTATTTTGCAACATTCATGACAAAATCACAGATATTCCAGTAAGCTTGTCAATTAATTCCCTGGATGCCTAGAATTGTGTATCAATAACACTAGGCTGTTATCCTATGCTGAAAATCAAATGGGCTGATAAAATCAGTGGAGATTCAACATAGTGGCATTTTATGGTTATGGTTTGTCCTAATGATTCTTAGCACTACAGTGAGGGCTATGTCTGTCTTTTTTTTTTCCTTCTCACAGTTTTCTCTGTTTCTGCTTACTGATGGTGCATTTTAAAAAGCCATTGCTTTGGTATTTCTGGTGGCATTTCTGCCACTTTCACATATGAACTAGTTGGACTGTGCACTTGTACAAAGGCACACCTGTGAGCTTGACGCTGTACATGATGGTCCCACAATAACACTGCATCCTGTTCAAATTTCAAGCCCTCTTGATTGCTATGAACTCCATCACCGTACACAATCTTTGTGTTTGTTTTGTTGCCCTCATGCTTTTCCACGCAAACTTCAGCTAAATCTTCAACAACTGTGGATCATTCATCCATATGCATTTTTTTTCTTTCCTTTTTGAACTTCAGGGTCTCTATGGCTCTTGTATTGGCTGCATTTTTTTGCCGTTTATTTTTCTTTTGGAATTATTCTTTTTCAGAGAAGCTGGAGTATGCCGAGTTTTAATTATAGAGCCTCTTAGGATTCTCCGAGTTGCCTTCTGCGCTCCTAGTTCCTCTCCACCTCCTGCCTTATGCAGTACTCTCTGTTCTTTACATAATCAATCTCCTGGTGTAATAGTCGATGGCTGTTTATGTGCAGATGCTACGCTCTAATGCTTACAGTGTACAGTAGATGAAGTCCTGATGTGAGAACTTAAAACCTTTAACTCAAAATACAGGCCTCCAGGAGATGGTGAACAAGAGGGACAAGAAGGCTGAGAGCTGGGCCTGTTCAGCCTGGAGAAGAGAAAGCTGAGGGGGGATCTTATCAATGTGTATAAATATCTGAAGGGAGGATGTCAAGAGGCTGGGGCCAGACTCTTCTCGAAGGTGCCCATGATGAGAGGCAACAAGCACAAACTGAAACACAGGAAATTTCACTTGAACATAAGAAAAAACATTTTGTCTGTGAGGGTGGTTGAGCACTGGAACAGGTTGCCCAGGGAGGTTGTGGAGCCTCCATCCTTGGAAATATTCAAAACCTGACTGACATGGTCCTGGGCAGCCTGCTCTAGCTGACTCTGCTTGAGCAGGGGAGTTGGACTAGATGATATCCAGAGGTCCCTGCCAGCCTCAACTACTCTGTGTTATTTTGTGTTTCTGTAACATTTCTAAGCATCTTCACAGTGGGATCTATCATGCTCTCAATTTACCACAATGATATCAAGGAATTTTTTTCTTGAACAAAGGATGGCCGCAGATTATTATTATGTCTGTATATTGACCTCAGATGAAGTCCCTTTAGCCTGCTACCCTGATGTGCTATTCAGATTTGCTCTAAGTGATCCCTGCCTATTTCTCCAAGGAATCCTGAATCTTTGTACCCCGAGCAGCCTTGTGGGAATGACAGGAAGGGTCCACAGAGCTCTTACGTAAGTATGTGGGTGTCAATAGCACTCTTTTGAAAGCTGCTGAAATGCTTGGCTGGCTAGCAATCTTGTTTTTTATTCAGTTCCATTATTGATAATGTTCTGTGTGGTGATAACTTTACCAAGAGATACTTAATGAACTTAAAAAAAGTTTTGAATATGAAGGTTATATTGTCAACAAACGGTGGTTTGAAAAGAACTAAATAGGATTATGAAGATTATCCTTCTTTAACAATGCCTTAAATTTTTATTTCCTTATCCCTTCCTCATTGCTTTCTCTCTCAAGACATTATGGTTTATTGCATCTCCACTAGGTAACTTGCATATGATTTACACACTGAATGGCTCTGCTTTCAGAGCAAGGTAATGATATAATATCCCCATTTATATTCAGAGCAGTCAACATTTTCTAGCTCTCTGAATAATAAAACCACCTGCATTTAATATACATGGAAAAATGGGAAGGCAAATAGCAGATATGGCACAATCAGATAAGTGTAATCAGATAAAATATCACAATATTATAGCAGATCAGCATCTGGTAATGACTTGAATTTTAAAAGACTGACAAACAGCATGGCCTAAAGCAATCAGGCATACCTCATTCGGAGCTACTTATCCCAGATTTGATTGCTCCTCTTATATGTTTCTGGCAGATTAAACATTTAGGCTTTTTTACTTTAACTCTTTTTGTGCTATGTCTCTTTAAGTGGAAAAACACTAGCTTTTTACCTTTTCTCCCAGAGCGAGAATACAACAGCAAATTATGTAACAGAGAAATTAGCCCAGCTCCCCTCAAATGTAGAGTCAAGTAGCTCTTCTGCAATGTGCATGAAGTCATTGAGCAGCTTGTGTCCTCTGTCTTTGCAATTACTACCAGGGCTTTTGCATCTGTCTTGGTTACAGGGAAATTAGTGGAAACTCAAAGGTTTTTTGTATCTGGCAACCTCAAGACCTGGTGCCAGACTCAGTGGGACCCTTGTCCTCTTTAAGATGTCCTGGAGTTACTGTAATGCAAATAATACTGTTCAAGCAACACCACTTTAGAGGTGGTAGGTGGGACATTTCCTGTTCTCTAGTTATTTCTATGCCACTGTCAAATCAAGTGTAAGTAGTTAGGCACTGAAATATCACCCAAAAATGATTTTAGGAGAATGTTCCTCCCTCCTCTCTTCTCACTTTATTGTATGTTTTCCTCTTCTTTGGATAAAATGCTTTTAGTTCTATCAAGACTGCTGATCATGTGTGTAAAGGAACATTGCTGTGAACTGCTTGTACAGCTTGGTTAATGCAGGCAGAGCTGCTCTAATTTCTTTCTTTCTGATTGGTTTCCGAAGTGATGCTTCTCCCTTGCCTAACACCTTGGGTTTGGGGAGTTCATTCACTCCTAATTACTAAGCTTGCTACTGGACTTTGCATGCTGAAAACTGAAATGCTGCATTTCTAGAGTACATTGGGAGCTACATGCTTGTTCTTGAACTAAGTAAGCAAGTGCTTGTTTGTTTGTTTTTTTCCTATATATATATCACAGTAGCTGGGTGCATTCTCCTTGTGCTTACTGGGGTATCAGAAAACCTTTTTCTATAGCTAAAAATAAGCCACTTATAGCATCCAATGAAAGAACCAAATACCCTTTAGAGGTAGCAAGTAGTGAATACCCTTTAGGGGTTTGCTCATTCCTCCATTTTTTCCCCATTTGATTACATCTGTGAATCTAAATGTAGATTGAGGACAACATCCCCTATAAATAAGTTACAGCCTTTGTTTGAAGAGATCTTTCAAAATTAAAGAATTCTTTTGACAGTACATTATTTTTCTTTTTAAAGCTGCTACTGAACTTAACTGAAGTGACAGTCACAAGTCCATCAGGGTGGAGCTACTAACTAAGCAATAAGTGATGGAAATGAAAAGAGAATATGCAAAAGAGCCCTAAGTATTTTTTGTTGTTTGAAATGAAGTCAGTGCTTATCAGAGGGGAGAATAGGGTTTGCCAACTTATTTACATTCAGATCTGTATGTGTTTGGTCATTAAATAATATTTCATGCATTTTGCATAGAGATATGATTCTACAGTTGAATGATATCAGCATGCTTGATAAATGTAAAATATTTGAGATGAATGGAGCCATTAGGCCCCACGTACAAGGGTAATATGGAGCTGCACCAATCTTGGAAGAAATCATTCCAAAAAGGGGTGTACACCTTGGAGAGGGACCAACAGAACATATTATCCTGCTGAAGAGAAGTCTCATTTTAATATCGATGCAGGTTAAGTGCTCTTTTTACCTCACCAGTCCTCAACAAATAGTAACAAGTGTTACTAATACACAATGCCTTCTTTTTATGAGGCACTGTCTTGGCTTCATTTTGGCTACTGTGACTTGGATATTGTGAAGTAAGAACACATGATCCTTCCTAGTAAGGATGGAACTAGAAAACATCACAGTCTTTCGCTTGTCTTCTGTCCTGCTTTTTCAGTGTTGGGAAGAATCAGATTTTAGAAAGAACCTACAGCCTATACCCGCCTTACCTCTTCCTGTAAAATCTTGCCCCCACAGTTCCTACACCTCTTTGAAAGACTGCGTTTTGTTCTCTGCTGTCCGTCTCCTGGTGAATGAATAAGAAGACGGTAAAGGGGGATAATGTTCTGTCCCCTCTTTCCCCCAATTAGCAGTATGCTCACAGAGCATGAACTGTAGAGGAGGCACTAACAAAACTATGCACATGATCCAGGCAGTTCAAGGAACTGAGACTCCTAGAGACTGACATATGCTATGCAAAACCCTTTCATCTATGAGTAAAAAAAGGCACAGAAGTCATGATGAAAGTGCGACAGCAAATCAGGAGCAGAACATGGAAAAAAGGTTAAAATCCATAGGTGTTTCTTCCTGTCACATGTTTGAACTTTATGAGTAAGAAATATGGGCTGGATTTTCTCTGTCTGTTTTTTAATAATACAGATCTCTTGAACTAATAAAAGAAGAGTCAAACTATTCCTGCCACTGTATACTTTCTTATGACTGTATATTCTTTTACTGCTTCATTACTGCAAGAGCTCAGTGAGCAAATATATTAGGTATCCATTATGTACAAGGAAAATAAATGAGGAATGATTTGTCATGAGTTCTTTCTCTGCAACAACAAAAGCTGTAGCACAGAGATTAGATATGGTCTGTGTTTTCTTTTGTCTTCCATCCCTTAATGACTGTGATTTCAGTTGCTTTGTCCTCATGACTTTATTAGGCTCCTTCAGTTTGCAATATTCTATTATAATGACCTTGTATCTCACAGGTCAGTGCTGTTTATGGCTTTGCAGCTGGCCTGGATTGTAGCTAAATCAGTTTTGAGGGACCCAATATAATGTCACTGCTGTTACTGACAACTGCTCATTTTTGGCATGAGTATTGCCGCTTAAAAATTGACTAAGCATGTACCAGCCGGAACATTAAGTGTGCTTGCCAGAGGCCACGAAAAGTGAGAGTGTGAAAACCTGGCCTCAGTGACAAACCTCTCACTTTTTCCCTGGAGACAGGACTTTTAATGCATGTCTGTCACTGTAACGTGGCTTTAGAGTGGTGACCGGAGGAGTATTTCAGTGACCCTGCGTCTAGTGTTATTTCAAGACTGCTCCTGTAGGGAGGAAAGGATCTTTTTAATCTCTAAGAGGTGAGAAGTTCTGATTTGAACTCTTTTTGTCTCATGGATGGAAAGGGATATCTCCTCAGTCAAACTCCAGCAACATTTTTCTGTTTCTAGGGCATATACAAGGAATTTTTCCCCTCTCTCAAGATTTTCTCTTTTGCCTCCCCTTAATAACAAGGAGGTTGGGAAAATGAAGTACCTGTTTAGTTTTATACAGAACTTAGAGCTACCTTTGAGCATTTTCAAGGATTAAGGTGGATTCAGAGGTCCAACAAATGGGGAAAATGAACAGTGCTCCCCCTCCACTCACACACCTCTGCCCTTCCCTTGCTACTGTTCACCATCAGGGAGATATTTCTTGATTTACTACTTGAAAGTTTTTTTTTTTTTTTAATTTGTGTATATAAGACCTCAGGCAGCCCAAAAGATATTTCAGCCTAAGAGTGAAATATCAGAATGTGGAACTTGACATCTGAATGCCAAAACAGCTGTTCTTTCATACATATCCCTCCCACCCTCAGCCTCCTCCCCAAAAACTAAAGTAGAACTGGACCATTCAGTGTTCCAGGTTTCCAAAAAGGAACTGCAAAATGATGCACTAAATCACAGTTGATATTATGCTTCCTTACGCACATTGGTATGACTGTCAGTTTGCAAACTGAGGGGAATATAGTCATTACTGCACAGGCATGCCTATGTTAGCATTAGCAGGAATTAATCTTTCTGAAGAGAAAAATATACTCCCTTGCTTACTCTGACTTTTAGAATTATCGTAGATATTTTGTAAAAGAACTGTGAATGAACTGTTGGCAGGTGTTCTGAACAAACCATGAACATTTCTGGTAGTAAAATCTCGTTAGCACTTCTACTGAACTCAGATGGCTAGTTTTTATTAGAAATAGTGACTGAAAGGCAGCCTATAGCATGTACCAAATGTTTATTAATGTCTATCTCTGCCGATTTCTCTACAAAAATCCTCACAGAACCTTTTTTCTTGTTCTTTTTTTTTTTCCAATTAGTAGAAAAACTCTGGCATTTCAAAGAGCTCAGATATGATTTTTAAAATGTAAAAATATCTGTCATGACCTATATTTAGGAAAGTAGTATTGGAAAGTAGCTAAGTGGGCTGAATAATGAGAAAGGCAATTAACATATTTTCAAATGTGTCAGTATTATGGGTTGGCATGTCCTTGTTCCTGTTTAAAATTAGTAATGACAGATACTGAGACCCTATTAATTTCTTAATAGGCTGAAAGACACAGTGGAGCATGCAGCAAAGAATAATATAAATCAGTACTCAGATTTATAAACCTACAAATCTTACTGGGGATAATAAGGAGAGAACACAATGTGTAGAGAAATAAGACGTGTTGAAGTCAAAACTCTGCAATATAATTTTCTGTTCTCTTTCTTCCAGATCCTGCAGGGCACTGGGTTCAACTTCCAAAATAATTCCCTACCTTTCCTTAAGAAAGAATGCTGAACCAAATCCAAATCCCATGTTGCAGGACCATAAAATGAGGCTTCTTTCCCTTTTGCTGTGATTGGACCTTGGGAGATGTTGAAAATTTAAAAGTATTTTTATATCTCTCATTCAAGAGATGTATTATGATATCAAAGTAGGAAAGTACATGCTGAAGGGACAAAAACATTCAGATACTTTACGGAAGTTATGAACATATTTATTTTTGCTTTCATACTGCCTAAATGAGTTTGCCTTCTCCAAACTGTTCCTTTGAAAATTTAGCAAGAATGTTCAGACACATGAAGATATTTTAGTTAATTATGGAAACCTGTTGTAACAGGTAAAGAAAATGAAGTCGAAATTCTTGTGCATGAAGACAGTGAAGAGGCTAATTGCATCAGCCTAAACTTATACAAAAAAAACAATTTTTTTTTCTGTAATAATTAAATTACTGCTGATAATTCTCCCTTTCAGAACTCCTGACTTTTTTTTGTGATCAATATATTTTTGGGAGAAGGGATAAAAAGTTTTTTACAGAAAGGAGTGGAGGAACAAAAATAAGAACAATGCGTCAAATATTCCTGGGTCCTGGTGGGGTTCTGCTGGACAAAAGTCACACATAAGCCAACAGTGTGCCCTTCAGGCAAAGAAGTCCAACAACCACCAAAGCTGCATTAGGCAGAACTTTGCCAGCAGGTGGAGGGAGGTGATCCTCCCCCTCTCCTCAGCCCTGGGGAGGCCACATCTGGAGGACTGCGTCCAGTTCTGGGCTCCCCAGTACAAGAGGGATGTGGCACTGCTGGAGCAAGTCCAGTGAAGGGCTACAAAGATGATTAGGGGACTGGAGCATCTCCCCTATGAGGAAAGGCTGAGAGAGCTGGGCCTGTTTGGCCTGGAGAAGAGAAAGCTGAGGGGGGATCTTATCAATGTGTATAAATATCTGAAGGGAGGGCATCAAGAGGCTGGGGCCAGACTCTTCTCGAAGGTGCCCATGATGAGAGGCAACAAGCACAAACTGAAACACAGGAAATTTCACTTGAACATAAGAAAAAACATTTTGTCTGTGAGGGTGGTTGAGCACTGGAACAGGTTGCCCAGGGAGGTTGTGGAGCCTCCATCCTTGGAAATATTCAAAACCTGACTGACATGGTCCTGGGCAACCTGCTCTAGCTGACCCTGGTTGAGCAGGGGAGTTGATCTCCAGAGAGCCTCAACAACTCTATAATTCTATTAGTCTAGACAGTATCATTCATTACTTACCTATAAAAGGAACAACATGATTCAATCTTAGTGTTTTGTATTAAAAGAAATTACATACAGCTAACCCCCCCCTCAAATATCCTATTATTAAAAATACTTTTGGATCTGAGATGTAATCTCTTAATTGAAAAAGTAAAAACAACATGTAAAAACGTGGTTCTTCCTGAAAATTTCAAGATAAACAGAGGTGAAACACATATATATTGCTTTCATGAATAGGTGCACCAGGGTCTGTTTCTAATTATAGGCAAAATGCTTGTATTCATTGCAACTTGAGTTTTGAGAGAGTGCCTGAAGCTCAAGCTGAGTATACCATTTATTCTGGGTGATGTGAAGAAACCTGAATGATATGATGTATTTGTTAAGTCTTCTTTGTTATTTCAGAAAGAAAATTTAAAAGTTCAGTATTTAGCACTTATGTCTTGTTTTTTGCTGTATAACTGGCTAACATGTTGTGTTCTTTGAAATGCCAGTTCAAGGTAGGACTCAACCCTAATGTGTGTTTCAAGGCATTTTTGGTGCAGGGAACACAATGGACACCTCTGAAAGTACTCTTAAATTTTGATTTAATTTCTTCCTATTTTTCGTAGTATTGAATTTGGATTTGGCTCAGCTAGACAAATGGTACATGTGTGTATGAAAAGTGATTTGGAGTTTATGGTTTTACTCCTGAGTCTGACAGAAGATGTTTCCAGGCATAACACATAAACAGTGCTTCATCTGCTGGGGTATATTCCCTTTTCAAATAACTATTGTAACACCTTTCTTTTTGCAGCAAGATCTTCCTTTTGTTTTTGTTTTTATGGCACCTAGCACAAAAGGAGCCAAGCATTCTTTATGCGGAATGTGAAATACAGCCACTAAATAAGCAATGAATTAATTAAACTCACTATCACATCACTCCTCGCAGTTCCAGGGGCTCCCCGTGCAGTTTGTAGTGTAAAAGTCCTTTATTAAACCTATCCTGTTTAACCCCTTATGAACCTTGAGTGTCTCTCTCTGCTGGTATCTGATCCTCTCTTGCCCACCTGGCGGTCACAAGGGATTTACATGATATAGCTTGTGCTTGTGCCCCTTTTCCAGCCCCCTGAGAGATTCAGGTTCATAGCAAAACACTGATTTCTCTCAGAGTTATGTTCCTTAATCTAGCAAAGTGCAGACCCATTACTTCATGAAGCTCAGAGGAGCTAAAGGCATTACTAATTACGGTGACAATCAGCAGCACATGCAAGTCAGTGCTTTATTTCTGCAGTGATGAAACATGAGGATATTTATGATGTCTGCCATGAGGGTTATTGTGAGTTTAATCATTCAACACAGTTACTCTGATCCTGTTTTTTTCCATTATTTGTATCTTCTCATTCCAGGTGACAGAATCATTTTTTAAAAGTACATGTGATGTGAGTTGGTTGAGCAGAGAACTGTGAAAGACTTTAATAAATTATAAGTGGATGTATTAGATTCTGCTCAGGGCCATGGTAAAAAGGCTGAATTGAAGGGAAATTGTACTTATCCTTTTAGATAGGAGAGCACCATTGGTTTAAAAAAAAAGAAAGAGAGAACGTAAAAGTCAGGCCTGTTTCAACTGCAACACGATTTCAAGGTAAGAAAACTATACCTTTCCACCTACCTCATAACTTTAATTACCCTCCCCTTCCATACTTCCAACCTCTCAGCAAACTAAGTCAGCAGAGAAAGGGAAGATGTGTGTTTGTGAAGAGCCTAATTGAAAGCTCATTGATAATGCCTTGAATATTCCAAAGTAGTATGAAGTTTCTTAAAACATTTTATTCTGAAACTCTCTAAGCTACTGATATCCTACTCAAAAAATATTTGGAGGATACCAGTTCTGAGGGAAAAATGTGTAAAGCTCATATTTCCTCTGTAAAATATTTCTCACATTGAACATTAGTGCTGCACTTTACTAGGAGTGGTGAATAGATGAGGGTTATAATCTGTGATGCTTTTCTTACTGGGTATAATATGCAATTTATTTTCCTTTACATTAATTTCCCTACATGAGTGACTACAAGACACATTAAACTGTTGCATATAGGCAATTCCTAGTTGCTTATATGCAAAACAGAATTTTTGCACAAATATATTATATATATAAAAATATATATTTATATATATGAATATAAATCTTTTAAAATAATCCACATGGCATGGATGTTACTAGGATGTACAATGATGTAATTATGTTAATGAGCCCTGCTAGCAGCTTTTTGCAGGACTCTGCAAATGTTTGCAGAGTTCTTTTGTTTTGGGGAAATAGTGATGTGATAGTGACACAATTACTGAAGTATTGGGAAATGTAAACCTACACTTGGGTAATTCCATTGCAGGACTGGGAAGGGGTGGGGAAAGAACCTTCTGTTTGGTTGTGAAACATATTCTACCAAAGCCAGCAAAAGGTAATTCTCCTTTTAATGTATGCATCTTATTATAATATCATTCATGTCTGCTTATACCTAAGCAGACTAGTAGTGAAGGAGGCAGCTAGGGAGCAGTGCACTGCTGTAAAATAAAGTAAGTAGGTGGTGAGCAGATTTAGTAATGAACTCATTGTTCCTTGGCAGAACTAGACACTGTTATGAAGTCTGCCCTTAAAATGAAAGGTGAGGTTAAACTACAGAAATCAAACCAAAATAACAAATGTTCTCTATGATTCAGGGTACAGAATTTGTACTGTGGAGGTGGACTGTCTTCTTTTAAGAAGACACACACACATAGCTTATTTAGTTGTGTTAGAGGATGATATTTTGGATCTAATTTGTATTTGTACTTAGTTTTGTTTAAAGAGTAGTAGTAAAGCTCTTTGGGCCACACATTGATTCTGTGGATGCAGGTGTATTCAAAAAAAATTTCACTGCATTATTCTGAATTCACATCAACAAGAGTGGAATCTGACCCTATCAGATACCCTATTTCCTTCAGAATATTAAACTAAGTATTAAATTGATTTTGAATTAGTCTATTGTAGGCGGGTATCCTGTAGAACAGATAGAGATTTTTACGTTAGTAGGACAAAATATTTGCAAATACCGTTTAAAATGATTCTGAAAACTTGTTCAGTTTACTAATATTCATTGAAGGAAACTGGGGGCAAAATTTAAAAAGCTGATCTATCCTAGAATTAAAAGTCTAAATTCTTCCAAAAATATGCAGTTGGTCCTTCCCTTTGAAAAAATGGTGGTGTCTAGGGGAAGTGTTTTCACGGAATCACAGAATCACAGAATCGCTGAGGTTGGAAGGGACCTCTGGAGATCATCTAGTCCAACCCCCCCTGCTCAGGCAGGGTCACCTAGAGCACATTGCACAGGATCGCGTCCAGGCGGGCTTTGAACATCTCCAGAGAAGGAGACTCCACCACCTCTCTGGGCAACCTGTTCCAGTGCTCTGTCACCCTCACAGTGAAGCAGTGTTTCCTCATATTCAGATGGAACTTCCTGTGTTTCAGTTTGTGCCCGCTGCCTCACGTCCTGTCTCTGGGCACCACTGAAAAGAGTCTGGCCCCATCCTCTCGACACCCTCCCTTCAGATACTTGTACACGTTGATAAGATCTCCTCTCAGCCTTCTCTTCTCCAGGCTAAACAGGCCCAGCTCTCTCAGCCTTTCCTCATAAGAGAGATGCTCCAGGCCCCTAATCATCTTTGTAGCCCTTCGCTGGACTTGCTCCAGTAGTGCCACATCCCTCTTGTACTGGGGAGCCCAGAACTGGACACAGTCCTCCAGATGTGGCCTCACCAGGGCTGAGGAGAGAGGGAGAATCACCTCCCTCGACCTGCTGGCAACACTCTTCCTGGTGCACCCCAGGATACCAGTGGCCTTCTTGGCCACAAGGGCACATTGCTGCCTCATGCTTAACTTGGTGTCCACCAGCACTCCCAGGTCCTTCTCCACAGAGCTGCTTTCCAGCAGGTCAACCCCCAACCTGTCCTGGTGCCTGGGGTTATTCCTCCCTAGGTGCAGGACCCTGCACTTGCCTTTGTTGAACTTCATGAGGTTCCTCTCTGCCCACCTCTCCAGCCTGTCCAGGTCTCTCTGAATGGCAGCACAGCCCTCTGCTGTTTCAGCCACTCCTCCCAGTTTTGTATTGTCAGCAAACTTGCTGAGGGTGCACTCTGTCCTTTCATCCAGGTCATTGATGAAGAAGCTGAGCAAGACTGGAACCAGTACTGACCCCGGAGGACACTGCTAGCTACAGGCCTCCAACTAGACTCTGCGCCACTGATCACAACCCTGTGAGCTCTGCCATTCAGCCAGTTCTCAATCCACCTCACTGTCCACTCATCTAACCCACACTTCCTGAGCTTGTCTATGAGGATGTTCTGGGAGACAGTGTCAAAAACCTTGCTGAAGTCAAGGCAGACAACAGCCACTGCTCTCCTGCCATCTACCCAGCCAGTCATTCCATCATAGAAGGCTATCAGACTGGTTAAGCATGATTTCCCCTTGGTGAAGCCATGCTGACTACTCCTGAGCACCTTCTTTTTCTCCACATGCTTGGAGATGGCCTCCAGGATGAGCTGCTCCATTACCTTTCCAGGGATGCAGGTGAGGCTGACTGGCCTGGAGTTTCCTGGGTCCTCCTTCTTGCCCTTTTTGAAGACTGCGGTGACATTGGCTTTCTTCCAGTCTTCAGGCACCTCTCCTCTTCTCCATGACCTTTCAAAGATGATGGAGAGTGGCTTAGCAATAACGTCCGCCAGCTCCCTCAGCACTCGTGGGTGCATCCCATCGGGGCCCATGGATTTGTGGGTGTCAAGTCTGCCTAAATGATCTCTAACTTGATCCTCCTCGACCAAGGGAAAGTCTTCCTTTCTCCAGACTTTCTCTGTGTTCTCCAGGGTCTGGGATTCCTGAGGGCTGGCCTAAGCAGGAAAGACTGAAGCAAAGGCGACATTCAGTAACGCTGCCTTCTCTGCATCCTTCGTCACCAGGGCCCCTGCCCCATTCAGCAAAGGGCCCACATTTTCCCTAGTCTTCCTTTTGCTATTGATGTGTTTGAAGAAGTCTTTCTTGTTGTCCTTGACATCCCTTGCCAGATTTAATTCCAAATGGGCCTTAGCCTTCCTTGTCGCATCCCTGCATCCTCTGACAACATTCCTATATTCCTCCCAAGTGGCCTGTCCCCCTTTCCACTTTCCGTATACTTCCTTCTTCTGTTTGAGTTTTGCCAGGAGCTCCTTGCTCATCCATGCAGCTCTCCTGCCTCCTTTGCTTGACTTCCTACTCACGGGGATGCTCCGCTCTTGAGCTTGGAGGAAGTGATGTTTGAATATTAACCAGCTCTCTTGGACCCCCCTTCCTTCTAGGGCCCTAACCCATGGGATTCCTCCAAATAGGTCCCTGAAGAGGCCAAAGGTTGCTCTCCTGAAGTCCAGAGTTGCGATCCTACTTAGTGCCCTGCCTCCTCCTCACAGGATCCTGAACTCCACCATCTCATGGTCACTGCAGCCAAGGCTGCCCCCAGCCTTCACATCTTCCACCAGTCCTTCTTTGTTTGTTAGTAGGAGGTCCAGCAGCACACCTCTCCTTGTTGGCTCCTCCATCACCTCTGTCAGGAAGTTGTCATCAATGTTCTGCAGGAACCTCTGGGACTGTTTGTGCCTTGCTGTGTTGTCTTTCCAGCAGATATGTTTTCAAACATCACAAGTTGAAAATTAGTTGTTTTACAGGAAAAAAATGCTAAGTTTTTCATTGCAGCAAATAGAAACTCTGTAATCAAACTAGACTCTGCTGCATTTTGGAGTAGATTATTTTAGGAACAGATAGCTGTAGCTCTACTAGATATCTTTGGAGGTATTCTGATTTATGTCCACATTTTTCTTTTAGTGTAAAATGCCAGAATTATTGTTTTTGTTAAAGAAATGCCACAAGTTATACAACTAATACCAAAAATGAGTATAAACAGATGTCTTCTTTAATTAATGAGTTCTACCTTAACACAATCATTACAGGTGTATGTCTTTCTCCTAGAAGCTATTGCCTAATCAAATAGCACCAGGAATAATGAGCTGGCATGACATTTTTCTTTTGTGACTGGGGTATACCTATAGGGCAATCCTTTACCATTTTCTTTTTAAAAATAATAGAATGAAACACTTTGCAATGAGAGAAGCACACACTTTCTTTGAAATAAAATTTTTATTACTCCCTACTGAATATCAAGTATTTGTTTCTGAAGCAGCACAAAGTGACTTTAAAAATTATTTTGGTATTTATTGCCACACCTGCTTAGATATTAGCAAATATGTATTTCTGAATGCAAACATTTTGTTGAAATCCTCTGGATAATGTGGAAAAAAGGCATGTTATCTGCATTTTGTTTTGACTGTTGATGTTATCCCCCTCCATTTCAGTTGTTTTCAGTCCTTTGATTTAACTTCAGTTACGTAGGCTTTTTTTCACTGGATTGCACTGGTTTGAACTTGGTTACAGTTTGAGGTTGAGATGTGGAAGAACTGCATTTAATTTCCAGTTCTTGCTCACCTCAGGGTGGCTGTTTGGAGTGTGGTTCATCTCCCATTGTATCTAATAACATAAACTCTCGTTGACTTCTGTGTGGTAAGATGAAGCCTGTAGGGCCCAGTCCTTCTGTGTACTGAGTACTCCAAGTGGCTGCTAAGCAGCCTTAGTCTCTGTCAAAGTCAGAGTTAAAGATGAGCATTTGCTCAATATAATGGTGACCTAATTAAGACCTATTATAGTGATTTAAATAATACATAGACCTTTTTCCGATGTCCTGCTTGGCAGTGAATATCACCCTTACTGCATTGTAGCGTGAGAGGAAAATGTTTCAGATATAACTACAACAAAGGCATAGGAATAAAAAACATAAGCAACACACTGATTAGTCAAGCCATACAGCACTGGGAAAAATACAAAACACTATCTTAAACCTCATCTCCTGAGTCAGATCCTGAACTGATATAAATGGATACAGCGTTTTCCAGATGGCTTTGGTTTTATGCTGCTATGAATCAGAGGAAGATTAGAGTAACACATACATACAGACTTTGTTTTGAGGCTCGGCGTGGATTAGAGCTAACAACAAATCATCATTATTAGTGTTACCAGAATGTCTTACCAGCAAAGCTGGGGGCTGTGCTCATTGTGTTAGGTGTTGTACTGTCTCAGAACTAAAAAAAAAAAAAAAATTGTGTTGAAGGTTTTACAAGCCAAGCATAAGATAAGACAACAGAGACAACAGCAGAAAGGATGGAGTACAAAAATGCTCATTGAAGTATAAAGCTCTCCAGAGGTGGCAAAACATTGGAAGGTGTTATGCTACATGCTTCAATAAACGGCTTTTCCCATAAACAGTTCTCCCATGAAGAAATCTTTTTCTCATGTGCCAGATTTTGTACACTGTTTTTTGTAGTTTTTCTATTTTTAGATTTTGAGTGCATCACAATTTTGTAAATTAAGTGGAAAGACCAGTCCCTGCTAGCAGTTTTGAAAGCTATAGGCTTGATAGATCTCTATCCCTGGACCTACTGGATAGTGCATATATGACTGACAGACTAGTACATGTGTGAATCACTTCAGTAGTCCAGTTTGTATGGTCTGGTGAATCCAGAGCACCTTGGACCTCCTGTGTGTATATTGTGCGTGCCATAAGCATGGGTAGACTACAGCAGAGTGTCACATGTGCAGGAGAGCTGTCCTCAGGTGGCCATTTCTGGGCGCTATCTCTGACAATCAGAAGCCTGGTAGAGTCTATCTCCCACTGCAAATACATAAGATAGCAACAAACTAACAGTCAAAAATGATATTCTACCTCCAGTGTTGGTAAGGTTGGTGGACTTGGAGGATCATGTCAGTTTTCACCTCAGGGGAAAACTGATAAATAAGAACTTAACAAAGATGTGAGATGCGCATAATGCTGATAATTAGCAACCTGCTATTAATCTCTTTCTGAATCTTCTTTCCTGAGAGTCATTCATTTTTTCCCTTCTTGTCATTATAAATGCTTTAAGAGAAGTGCACAGAGTGCATATTGCACTTGTTACTGCTTTGAATTAGAGGAGGAGGAATCCGAACATTTTTGGAAAAGAGAATGTTTAACCAAATTTCCAGAATGTCTCTTAATTTTCTGGAAACATAAAAGCTTTTAGCTGTGCTTAGCTGTGAAAGGAGACTCTGTATGCAATGAAGAAACTCTCACTGATAATCACAACAGTTTTTACCATGGGGAATGCCGATGCTTGCCTCATTTGCTTGTTTAAGTCTGTTCCAAAATGAGGGTGTCCATTAGTCATGTTTGTTGTGAGGTGCTGGTAACCTGCTTCACTGGAAGTTGCAGTATGTTGGTGTGGCTTTCGGCAGACTGATGCAGTCCGTGACTGTCTTTGAAGCCAACTAATAGGAACAAACATCAATCTGAAAGGCATATCACTTCATTAGCATGACATGGTGGTCTCGGCAAGGCTTTCTGCATCACCTTAAACACAGTGTTTTCAGGGCCTAACAGCACAGGAGCATAATGAATGCATATTTGTCTGCAAAAAAATGTGAGTGCAGGTTTGTCTGAAAAGGCTGCGCAAACATACCTAATGTACATTGAAAGTAGGGGAACTTGTCTGCTCAGTGTGCAGTAATATTTTCAGATTTTAAACTTGAAATGGAAGGCAAATTCAGGGCTGTAACCTTTATATGAAGGCAACTGTAATTGGAGCAAATGCAGTTTTTACAACTTTCTGTATTATTACTTGTTTTACAGTATCAGCTGTCAAACAGTGACCTAGTCTCCAAGGTACTTCACTGTTGTACTGCCATTAAAAAAAGTCTCGTCACCTAGGAAGAGAAAGGTGTCTCTCTGAAAAGTGGTCTCACCTCTGCTCTAGCATAACTCCACAGCTGGATCTGAATGCCTAAGAATACGGGAGATTCCAGATTCAAACCTAATCTTAAAATTCTTGAGTTCAGCTGTGAATTTCAGTGCTCACTGAAACAATCATAACGTCATATTGTTTTAGTAGGGTCAGGATTCAGTGCATCTGACCATGGTCTACTTAGCTTATTCTGTTGCAGAAGCTCGAAGTTTATTAGCTCACATCCCAGGCTCTTGGCTAGGAGGACTAGAAATGTTTTCTGTCATGCTTTAATTACAGTAGTTACTATGTTTAATTCTAATGCCAATAACCAGCAAAGAGTGCTCACTAACCAAATCTTGTCACTTTTTCTCCATGTGCTAAGCTCCAAAATCTCGTTTTGTGTTCTGGAAGCTCTTCAGTTAAACTGAAACAAGGGTAAAGTGGTTTGATTGGTTAGTATGTACAGAAACGTTGAAAGAAATAGCACTATAGGAGCCTATGTTCAACTTACTCTTCCTGACTGAAGTCGGATAGACTTTTCCTCAAATGGACATGTAAAAGGTTATTTTTTTAAGACATGCATCCTAGCTTAAATATTTGCAGAGAGACCATCTGTTAATTAGGGAACCTAAGGATAGGGATGTTCAGCTGTTGGTATATTTGTGGATCCAAATTTTACTTATGACATCTGATTTTGGTACATCCACTTGTTCATGTTCTCTTGTCTGCCTACACTTGCATACATCTGTTTGAATTGCATATTGCCCACTTGCAAGTAGATCAAGTTCATGGCATAAGGCATAACTGCCAAGGAAATACGGCTTAAGTGTATAATTCTTATAATGCTGCAGGGAACCACATCTTTAGAAATAATCTCTTTTGTGATGCAACTGCCAGACAGTTTCAACATGCTATGTCCGTTGACATTTAGAATACTATATCAACAGGCAAAATAGTTGCATGAAGAAATTATGCCAGAAATACTTGTTGTAATCCAAAACATCTTGGAAAATGATGTGGTTCACTGGAGGTGTTAAAGTGGATGTTAGATGGTGGTTCTGTCTATAAGCAGCTGATAGTGCATGCAAAGGTAGCTCCTCTGCCAGCCACAACAGCAGAACTGCTTCTAATTACTGTTGACCTTAGGTATCTTGTAAAAGAGGTGCATGTGTGCATGTGCATAACACATTATGAGAATGCCACTGAAAATGCCAAGAATGAAGTGTACAGAGCTCAAAGAAGACATCAGTATCAAGGAAAAATAGGACTTGTAATTCGTTAACTCTGCCCATTGCAGTTTACAGTGGAAGCTGTCGGATAGAGAATGTAAAGGTGTATTTGTTACCCTACTCAGAGGCAGGCTTATACTGACATTTCTTTGACAGGGTTGGTAGGCATCAGAGCTGAGTTAAATCATGATTTTCTCATTTTGCTAGCCTGAAAAGACTGATAGAGCCATTAGCTTTGATAGCAGAATGAGACAGGGTCAACTTTAAAAAGTGCTTAAAGTTCACCAACAGAAGTCTATTTCAGGCATCTTTACCATCTGTTTTCTTTCTACAGTAGTCAAAAGCTAAGATTCTCAAAAGCTTTCAAACACATGGAATTTTACCAAAATGTCTTGTTTTGGGTCTTGAACCTGTCAGTTGAAAGTCGATATGGCTAAGATATATCCTGGGAGACTTGGCTCAGATCACTTTTCTGTCTGCTTTGGAGCAGAGCTTTTTTTTTTTTTTCAGATGTCTCCACACAAAAGTGAAGCAGAAATATAAATCTGCCTTTTCATGCTACCAGAGTCTTCTTCTCTGTATAAGAAAAACCTGGTCCAAATAAATATGTCTCCACAAAGTGTTTAAACTTCCATGAAATCCCATGTAGCCACAGCTGTCTTGAACAATTCCACTCAGCACACACAGCTTCCGCGAGCAATCAGGAAGACCACAGTCAGAGCTGCAGAGATAGTTGCATGTTTTGTGACTGCTTTGCTCACTTGACCTCAAGATGTGTGGTCTTAAGCACTGGCTCAGGATGTTTACAAGCCCTCCTCCAGCCCTCAACTTCCCATGCATGCACAGATTCACAACTTCACACAAACTGAAAAGTCTGGTGGGTGGAACACAATCCTCTTTCACCCGATCAAGGCTTTTTTCTAAGCCTGGCATATTTTCAGCAGTGGACAGTTCAAATGCCTTATTAGATGCAATGCCTTTTTATTTCTAGATTATTAATTTAGTATGAGGTTTGGTGCTATGGCATCTATGCATTACTTTTACAATCTGCATGACAATTAAGTTTCTTTTATTTCTTAATATTATTTCCTCTGTAATGATGTATTTACTCTCTTTATTGTGGGAACAAGCTTGTTATCTCTTTCAGAATTAAGTTCAAGTAGTGTTATTGAAGCTACATTATAAAATCCTATTTAACTGTTAATAAGTACACTATTCTACTAAAACTACTTGGTAATTAGGAGGCTGCCAACAGAACTGGTTGCCTGCCAGTCTGCTAGCTTGGTTTTCACACATACAATGCCCCTCTGCGCTGTTTGGATGGTAAAAAGTTCAGATAAAATTTGGCCTTAAAAGTTTGTGGTTGTGTGAGTGGATACCAGCTATCTGGTATTGATTTTTCAGAAAGGTTGGCCTAGGATCTTCTTATGTAGCAACTCATGGTAAGGAAATTTAGGGAAGACTGTTGACAAAAAAATAATTTCAACTGTCTCACTAATGTCTCAAATTGGCCTTGTTTGTTTAAAGTATTAATGCATGCATTTAAAGCATGCCTTTTTGAAGTACACGCCATGGCCTGAGCTGATGAACCTGAATGAGAGCAGAACCTGAAATTAGAGTGTTTGTCAAGGATATGAACTTTTTCCAGTTTCCTTGGACTGAATGTTGACCCTGAAATCTAATGATTATACTTTGACTATTAAGGTTGTTAAGTCATCCTTGGGGATTACCTTATAGAAGATGCATCTAGCTAATATATTTCTCCCATTACATCACACAACCTCTGCTACCTTCCTGTGTGCCTGCCACTTACTCTGCAGCTGTCAAAACCTTCAGCTTACGTCCCATAGCTTCTGAGTCATAAGCAATGCAAGGCTCTTCTGGCTTGTGGTGTAGCTGCTGTCAAGTGTAGGGGCAGCATGTAACAGCTGAGTGCTACTGACTCCTTTATCAGCTCTGGCTTATTTCTTCCCTTTGCTTCTTACTGCTTTAGCAACATTTAAATGAATGGTGTCTTTGTCTTCTATGATTACTCTACAGTTAGGGCAATTTTGGGGGTTTCAGATTCTGCAGTTGGACTAACACTTGTTAGGTACCCCTGTAGCCAGCACAGATTGGTGACTGCATTTTGGCATTTTCTTGGAAACATGATGACCTCAGCTCTCCAAACTTCAACCCAGCACATACTTTAATGTCACACCAAATAAATATAAAAGAGTAAATAGTTTACAATACTAACATTTTTTGGGGGGAGGAGAGAAGGAAGAAGATTCTGCACAGGCCTAGAAGTAGCACATTTCCCAGCTCCATGCTCTCCTGCCATCTCTCTATGCTTTGGTTTCCCCTGCTATAAAACAAGTGGAGTCTCAAGGAATATCTCTCAAAACTGTGTCACTTAACATTTTTATTGTATGGAGGAAAGCAGTAGTAAAGGGTTTGCTTTCTAGAACAATTAGGTGTTATATTCTGAGGTGGCAGAGTTTTGAAGAGTCAAAAGGTCCATCCATACAAGTGTGTGACAAAGTGTCAGTTTGCATTTCAGAGGCTGTACAAAGAATATGGTTATTTAGTGGAATGAGTTCACTCTTTAATAGAAAGTAATTCAATTCACAGAAACTATCACACATAATTTGGCGCAATTGAACTTCATCTTTAACTTTTTACTATGATTTATGTGATTAGGTCACCAGAGGAAGTGGTTTTTGAAAGCATGATTAAACACTTTAAGGAAATAATTTCTGTCTTCAAGCATGCTGTGCAACTGCACTTTTCAAGTGTCTGTGCTCCCTCATCAGCCCGGCTGCATCAAAGTGTAGAAACATATCCTTTGAAATGTTTAGGGTTTTTTTAATAAAAACAGGTGGGAACAACTGAAGCTGCTAATAATTGATATCATTCTGATACTGAATTTATTTTATTTCATTTTTTGTTCCATTAATTTCAGTTGCATAGTACACTGCTACTTATTTGTAAGAATAGCATAATAAATATAATTTCTGTGCAGTTTATCTGCTGCAACCTACCATTAAGTGGTATCTGGAATTACAGCCAATAGATGATGCCTGAAGGAACATTTAAAAGACATGGAAACTAGCCTCCTAATTAAAGTTCAATAATATAAAAATTTCAGCATGTTCATTGCCTTTGGAAATCATCAGAGAGGAGAAGTGGGCTACTTATCACCAAAAGTCATTATCACAGAAGGCCCAATTCAGCACTTCTCCATTTCACATCTTCACCATGATGGCTGTTCATCAAAAGAGACAGAGACAAGCCACAAAATATGGGCATGAAGTGGGAATACAGACTTTCTGCTGAGGCTTGTTTCCATCTGGTATTTGGAATTTGTTCCTTATGACTGAGAGGTCTGGTTGCAGCTCTGTTGTTAGGTTCATGCTTGAACATCAAAGCAAAATTAATTTTCCTCTATCAATTTACACAGGCAGTCACCACTGAACTTCAAAGTGGTTTTAGCTAATAATTTTAACATTAGGACTCTAAAGGTAGCTTAGCAACTCAAGTCTTAATCCTTGCAGATGATATCTAGGAGATCTCTCCTGCTTATCTCTACCTCTCTATATGACTCCCATCAAGTTACACTCTTTCTCACTTTCTTTACCCACAGCCAACATCACACCAGCCTTCCTCCACTGTTACTATTGGGGAAGGGGTATTAGTCTGGGGAAAGCTATTTGCAGTTAATGGAGGCAGGTGGGTGAAGCTATTTTTACAGCACCTGTTCTGTGTTGCAAAACTTATACCATTAATAATTCTTAAATTTCTTTATATGTGGCAGATTGCCACAAACTTTGCTTTCTTTTGTGTGTTTGCATGTGTACAATGATGAATGCTAGCTGCAAAATCACAACTTGAAGATGAGTTCTTAGAGCAGGTTAGAAATTGAAGCCTGATGTTCCATAAAGAGTTCTGCTCTGTTTGTGTCATCATTTGCATGGGCAAGTTTTTAACACTGTTTTATGTGATGCTGCTTAACTGTAAAAAATAAGAACCTATGTCTACATGCTGCTGAGGATGTTTTCTACCCAATAGCACCTGGGGTATTTAGCAGTTCAAAAAAGTTATCTGTATTTTTTTTTTCCACTTGTGACATGTGAATTCCTTCATTTTACCATTCCTTTGCAAAGATATCTACTGTATGGGACTTTTTTTCTCGTCTTCTCTGAAAAGAACCTGATACCTGATAGGAGGAAGGGAAGAAACAGATATTAAATCTTCTTGCTCCTTTCCTATTGATATGTTCATGTAAATAATTTGAAAGGTCCCATGAGACAACTCAACACAGGAAAGGAAAATGGGCTCAGTGCCCTGACTAATATACCTTCACTTGGTTAATCACTGGAATTTAAATACCACTAGTAAAAAAAATTTATGTTAGCGCTGCTATTTTCACAATAGGGCTGGAGCATATACCTGCATGACGGTACACTTCAAAAACACAGTACATAAACTCCTTTGTGATAACATGTTCTTGGGATATTAAATGTTATATACCAGGATCCCTCATAAAATATTCTCATAATCTTCATATTCTCATGAATATAGCTTATAAAATGTTATAGTGTTTATTATGATTGTTTCATTAAAAAAAAGAGAGATGGAAAGGGCAAGGAGCAAAAATTTATTCTGCAATCCACATAACACTATACAAAATACAAGGACAATGAATGTTTTCTCAGACATCCCTGTGTATGATTTTTAAAAGCCCAGTATTCTTCTCCATTAAATTGATACTGAATTAATTCCCTGTCTTCTCTTTGTTTGTTTTTAGACTGCTTAGTTTGAGATATCTGGAGAGTTAAAACCTGGGTACAGAGCTCTGACAGTAACACCCCTTAAAAGTGTCACCAAATCAGGGATTCAGAAATGACAAGACTTAAAAAAAAATAAAAAATAAAAAAAGTATATGTCAGTCTCTCACAAGCATTGATACTAAACATTAAAGTTTCCACTTGAACACCCATATTTAAAGCATCAAGTCCCTCTCCATCATGTACTCATTCTTTTCAAACAAGATTATGACTAAATAATTTCTTTTTGAGTGCATGATCCTGAAGGTTAATAACTGATTAAGTATAGGATTCCAGGCTCCCAGAAATGATCATCAGTAGTAGTGGTGTGTTAAGTTGTTTTGTTTAAGAACAACAAATCTGTACATGTATCTTTTAATATTGCTTATGCAGTTCTCAAGGGAGAAGGTTAGAGGATTAACAATACTGAAATGGTTTGTGCTCTATCACCAACAGAACCATGGGGAACGACTGTCCATCCTGAGCCTCTGCTTGGGGATTTGCCTGTTGGACTATGTTGCCTTCAAGAGATGACAGAGTTTTGACTTCCTGAAATCAGATTAAAACAAAAACAAAAACAAAAAACAAAAAACATGCTTTGAAGCTGAAGTCATTCATTTAACCACAACACAAGTTCAGCATGGTGTGAGCTCTCCTTTGAACTGAGGGTATCACTGCTGGGCATGATGGAGTAACTCACCCTCCCTGGCCTTGTCAGCTTGTCTGGTGAGATTGAAACCAAGTGCCAGATATAGTTAGTTCTGAGAATGACATCTTTCTTATGTGAGTGGATGGAGGTCACAAATTCATTTTTACATAGGCTTTCTATTCTATTCTACACATCCCCATGGTAACTGAGTACCATGAAGAGGATCACATTTATCAGGTGGTAGTTAAATTTTCATTGCCTCTTACTTGAGTTCAATGTTAAAGGGAAGTGAGCTTCTTGATTTATTTGGTGCATACTTAAAACAAATGCAGTAATTCTTCGTAATGCACAAAATAGACATAGGACCTGTTAAACTGGATCTGATCATTGCTCTGTTACAGATTTTCATGGCTCCAACTTGGTATCTAAATTACAGTCTGTGCAGACAATTGCTAATTATGATGCTTTTCTCTATTGGTTTTGCTTTTCTTATATTTTCAGTCAATTTCAATTGTGTACTGAGGGACTAAGCTAAATCTGCCACTGTGTGTGATGCTGTAACAAAGCTCTCTTAAAGAAAGAGACCACTTCATCAAAAATAGTCAAGTGATTTGTCTTCCATTTGTTTTCTTCAAATTCTTTGCCATCTTGGGTAAGTCTCCTCCTGTGGCCATAGCAACAGTCACAGCTAGTGACAGAACAAGATGTGTCCTGCTGCCATTAGTGTTAGCAACTGTTTTTAAGGGTTTGACAGTTCTGCTTACACAGCCTGATTACTCATGTGAGCAACAGTTTTATCATCACATTTTGTGTTTCTCTTTCAGGAGAAGGGTTCATATAGTACATATTTATTCCATAGAAAGAATATGGGATGACTCTAGGCGAGTCAAAGGTCCTTAATGAGATGTAGCCTGCTCACCTCCATATTTCTCCTCTAACAATACTCCACCACTAGCACTTGCCTATAGATCCTGGTTGCCATGGTATGTAGGCATTTGATAAGGAGACTTCATGTGTTATAAAGATTGTAAGGTCCTCTGTGGTGCCATCGCTCTTGTAGTTAGCAAGAACTCGTAGAACTCGTAGACTGCGTTAGGAATTTGCTAGCACTAGTGCAATAGACTTAGAGACTGAGTCACCTCCCTCTGAACTCTCCTGCCCTCCTGCAGGCCTGAGGGGCATTTGGGTGATCCTCATGACATAAAGAGCACTCTTATTAGACCATGCAGGCTAGTGATGCCAGTGGTTCATAAATCAATTCACTCAGACAGTCACATAAGAAGAAGGTAGTGTAACGAGTTGAGGATTCTTCACAGCTATCTCATCTTAGACACTAGCTTCAGGACATGAAGCGCCTTATACCACACAGAACTTCAGCACCATTAAAAATTAAATCTCATAAATGTAATGACTTAAACATCGGACCATTACAGTATTTGCCTGATGATGAACTACTGCATGTTAAAAAACAATTCAGTAGGCAATGCTGCAATAATTTTACTATTTAGACTGAATTTAATGGAAGAAAGAATTTACTTCAAGCGTTTTCAGCCAGTAGATGGCTTAAGGAAAAGGAAACACGTCATTTAATAAACATATGTGGACTTTTCACATGTTTTGTAGTCCTTAGGTGTACAGTGGTGGCAAATATGTGCAATATGAAAAAAATAATTATTATTATTAAATGAGGATGTTATTTTCAGTGCAGCATAAGAACCATATGCAGAGATAGCTGCTGTTTGGAGTTAACAAAGCTATTTTTCTGGGACAACATGCACACCACCTCCTGAATCTAAGAGTCATAGAATGCCTACATTCTTATTAAGTTCATGCTTCCCATTCCTTGCCAGCAGGTATTTGCATCAAATTAATGCATGATACATTGTTTTTTATTTATGCAAAATAACTTATCAGGAGACTTGAGCCAGTCCCACCAAATCCTCTTTGGTGAAGGAGACCTTCCTTAGGTTTGACAGTTTGATTAGTGGGGGGTGGAAGAGTTAGCCCTTCATTCCCTTTGCAACATCATTTTTACTGAAGTTCACATTTCTAAGTGTGAAAAGCAAAACAGAAAAAGGGAGAAAGAAAGCTCCTGAGACAACAATGATTTGTTAACTATAAAAAATGGAGAAAATAATTGAGATGGATGACTAGATTTGGTAAAAATAAACCCTACCATTAAAAACTAATTAAACATTTGAATTTCAGCATTAAATTTCTGCTTAAAAGTTTGGAAAACAGCAGGTGGACAGTGCAGATTATTGACTGTAATTTGCTGAAGTTTTCTGACTAAATTAGTTATGTGCAATGTACGGAGAATTTACTCAGCCCTGCATAGCTGCTTTATTACTCCTTTAAAGTGAGTCATTTATAACTGTTCTCAAAGATCTTTTATCAGCCACTTATCTCCTTCAGCTGGACTTGTGGTGTGGAAGGATAAAATGAATTGCTGGCTAATGTAAGAATTAATCAGACTGGAACAGCAGGAGAATAATGACTCACAGTTAAATATTTTGCATTTGGCAGCAAAACTACAACAAAAAATGTAAGGAATTTAACCTTATCTGAGTTTTGTATCTGAACGTTGATCTGTAACACAATGAACTACAAGGTATTTGCTTCATTTTGTAATTTTGATTGTCATTAACTAAACAGAGCTGTTTATTTTAGTGAAGAAAGTTCCTGGTTGCCATCCATTTCTCCCTCACAGATCTCCTGTGATATCTTTAAATCTTTCATCCATCAGACTAGGCTATTTTCTTCAGAAAATGGTCATGATCATGACTGCTTTTGGTCTGCTTTGAACTCTCTGAAGATGTACTTGAACCCAGGAAGATAACAAGTATTTCTCCAAAATGTGGTGACAGGTAAGCAGTCATGAAGATGCTTGAAAATTCCAAGCCTTATTTTGCTTGTTCATCTGTTGACAGACTGAGAAAAATGCACATGGAGTTTTAAGCAGATATTTGGTAATCACATCAGAAGAAACTGTTTCTTAGTCTATTTTAGGTGAATGGTGAATACTCCTGTGACTACAGATCATCTCAGCTGCGTAAACTGTGACTCTTGCTCCTTCAATCTGTATTAAGGCAAACCCACAATCAACTTTAACAGAAGTTTTGTATGAGATAATTATATTGGACTAGGGCCCCAATTTTTTTTTGCCAACTGTGTAGTATGAGGATAATTTTTATTAGTAGTTTTCAAAATGCGTAATACATACTTATGTGTTTATAGTATGCAGCAGAATGTAATAAGAACTCATATTGTGCTCAGATTAAAAAAATCCTAGATTTGACATGTCTATTATGGTGTAAACTAAGATTACTAGAAGCAACTCCTAATCCTGTTGGCCTTTGACTAGAGTCAAGTGTTTTTGTAATATAAAAATCTGGCTATGCTATGAATAAGTCAGCCTAATTTACTTTGAACTGTAAATGCTCAGGAAAGAATTTCCTTTTTTTAAATTTGTTTTCTCATTTTCTTCTGCTCTTTGTTTTAATATTTTTTTCTTTTTGACTTTCAAAGAGGCCTTTATTTTGGACTTTCCATAATCATGGTGTGACGAGATTCTGTCATTTCCACAGAGAAAGGCTGCAACAACAGAGGAAGAAATATCCTGACTAGAAGGGTTTCTTGTATAATCTACAGCAGATAATATATCTGTCCAGAAAAACATCTCACTACCAGGTTACAGTACATAGATTTTACTACATAATTTTGTAGGTACAGATGAGAAGGCTTTCATTGTACAGCAATATCCACAGGTAATTTGCTTCTTCTAAATAGTTTTATTGAGAGGGGATGGCTCAGGAGACCAGTAATGAGAAAACCCTATAGTAATGGGATGAAGAAATTTTTGCTTTTGGGCCACTAGTTTGAATCTAGTTTATCTCAGGATCATTTAAAAATCATTAATATTCAATAGCTGGACAAAAATTCAGGACTTGGGAAATCAAAATTCAGTTCTTCCTCTACTATAAACTTCTTGTGTTGCCTTGAGAAAATCACTTAAGGTCAGATTTACAAATATAATCCTTTAAGTACCTCCATGGATCTGATTCTTCACTCCTTTGCTTTTCAGTCTCCATCTGTTTTAAATACGCAAGCACAGCTCATTCTCCCAACTCACCCTTTATTCTTTAGAAATGGAGACTGGCAGGTATGCATGGACATCCTGCTTTAACACACTGTTGTTAAATACAGCAGCAAGGAACTGAGAAACAGAACAGCTCTTTCAGAAGAGGTGTGAGGCCCAGTGGGATGGAAAGACAGAGATATTTTTACCACTCCTCTGAAGGATAGTGCAGCCAACCTGTTTTTCTTGAGCTGATATGCTCACTTGGTTAAGTCACCTAGACCGTGGATGTTCTGTTTCTCAAGGGCCCTTCCAGCTCCATCACAGGACCAAAACACTGGTGGGTGTCCCATGCCTTGTGGCATATTAATTTATACTCTATATCAGACTTATGTGAGACTCAGAGCACCTAAAGCTAGCAGCTGGAGTTCCTTATGTGTTTAATGACGAGAGATAAGGACTGAGGAGTTGTTTACTGGACATGCCAAAGTCAAATGTCACAAAAATACCTTGCCTTGCTCCTTGTGCAGTAGAGCTTCCTCCTTTTGCCCCTTTATAAATTTTTTAATGGTATTTATTTAACAATAGATGTGCTAAGGTGTATTAACATCAGGATTCTCCATAATAAACATCTGCCAAACCTTCCACACAGTGAAACATTGCCCTGCAATAAATATGATGTTGGATCCAAGCTCCCAGATAGTACTGAAACCTGCTGGTTTCAAGACTGAAAGGGACTGATTCAAAGTCCAAGAATTCATCCCCACCACCCCCGCAACTTTATAAAGAAGGAAGGAATGATAGGATCCTTTTATTTACCTATTTTGTAGCTGCTTGATGTAAACAATGAGTACAACTTCTAAAATCCCTTACAAATTGAAGGAAGTGAAAGATTTTCTCTAATCTTTAAAATAGGGCAAAAAGTAAGTAAGTTAATAAATAAACAGGATCAAATAATCAAGCCAATGCATTTACTTTGGTGAGAATTGTTGAACTAAGTACTTTAGAAACGTTCATTAAGGTCTTCTTAATTGCAGGTATTAGTCCCACACTGTGCCAAAAAACACTGCTACTGCCAGTTTTAACACAGCACACAAGGTTGTATAGCAAATATTATTCAGTTGTAATCACCAGAAATTTGAGTTTTTGTGCAAACCTGTTTCCATATAGCACAACCCACTTGAAAGCTGATGTTCATTTTGAAAGCATCATTATTTAGGCAGAGATTATCTTTTACCTCTAAGAGCAGAGAACGTGAACAGCTAGCCAACGAAGTTCAACTTCTGTCTTAAGCCTCAGTACTGAGCCATGACTCTAATCAGCAGTTGGACATCCAAAAAATTAACAGTTGACATTTTCTACTCATCACCTGTCAAATACAGTATTATAGCTCCAGCTTTCACCTTCTGAATGTGCACAAAATCAAACTGCTCACCTGTACTAGAAGCTAATTATGTTCCAAGTGTCAAGGTGAGTGCGATGCCTGAAGTTCAGACTCTATTATGGAGATTCCAGGTAGTCCTATTTAAAAAGAACAAAAGTGTCATCACAGGATGACACTTCATCATTCAGGATGAGTGATAAGCACTATCTACCCTGAAGAGATCTATCTTTGTGTGAATTTCCAAATAACCCACACTTAACAACATAGGAATATTGATCAGGTGATACTACAGAGGTCATCATAAAAAGAAAGGAAAATATAACCTTACATTCTATGATGTAAGAATGTCTATAAAACTAAATATTTTCTGCCTTTAATAAAGGGAATTAATGCACAGCGCACCTGATTGACAACAGTATTGCTGTTATTTATTTTTATTATTACAATTGTAGTCTTGTGCCCATTATGCCCAAACTACTGTATATACAGCAGAAGGATGGCCCTTCTCCTATGGAACCTTTAGAATGGGTAGGAAGCAAGGGGCAAGAAAGATGTATTCCCTGACTGTTCGTTTCCAAGGAAACAATGCTATGTATCAGTTTGCAGAGCATATAGTTGCCACTTTTAGCGGCTTACTAGCCTAACTGTTGTAAGCTATTGTTCTACTGAGGTCATTAACAAAAAGAGGCTTGATCAGCAGTTCTTGAAGAATACATGAGAAATCTGTTGTTTCCTGCCTTAAACATTGGAAAATATTAATGGACTTTTTACAGGACCCATAAAACAATGATCCTTATGCAGTGATCCTTATATATGTAATAATCCCCACAATGTAATAACAGCAATTTTTTTTTTTTTTTTTTTTTGCTGAGCAAGGCTGTACTCATCTTACATACAAGGTCAGAAAGTATTACTGAGTGATTACTGGTGGTCTACATATATTGCATTAAATTTATAACTAGTCCCCAGGTCCCAGTCTTTAATTCCATCCCAAGATTTTAACCTGTCCATAAGTCAAATGCATTAAAATTTGTCATTTTGTTTACATCAATTGCAGTTAAAACATGAAACTTTTAACCCTTTAAATCTGTCTCCCTTTGAACTTTCAAAGTACATTTTTTTGCAGGTTCAAAGCCAACTCTAGTGATTCCTTTGCATATGGACTAGGATTGAAAGAAAAGAAATGTGTTAAGTATTTTGTAAGGCACAAGACTTTGGAGTTGCAGAATACCTGTTTTAAACAAACTATTCTGTGAATTAAAGAACTTCCAGAGTATTTGGATGCATTAATAGCTTATTTAGTGAAAGTACAACAATGCCTTAACAAAAGTGGCTAATGAATAATTTATTATATTCTTAATGTTATTCATATTTGGTATGGAACTAGAATATTAGAGGGGGTAAAAAAATTCAAACTCCTTGAGGGTTTTATTCATTGCAAAAACTCCAAGAAGGAAAGCTAGATCCAACTGTCTCCTCCATTCTGCAAGGCAATGGAGAAAGAACATCTACTGTGAGTCTTTCTACATTGAGAGTTCCTAATTTATCCCAGCTGGTGGTTCTGAATCAGCATTTGTTGCAACCTGTGGATAGTTTACATTACTTGCCCTTCAGCTGGAAGGTAAAACTTCTAAATAAATGGAGCAAACAGGAAAGAAGCTAGAGAAGAATTAATTAGTAGCAGAAGAGGAAATAAATGGAGTCACAAATGACATGGTAGGGGTTGCCAATATTGTGATGCAAAATATCCTCGAATAGGTCAGCTCATAAAAGCAATTAAGATATCATGCAGAGTGGATATAATACAATTAACTTTATCATTATCTTTCATGAGAACTGGCAGGTGAATAAATATGGCATCCAGATTGGAGAGTTTTGTAAAGTTCATATAACTGTCTTGACTGATACCCTTAGTATAGTAAATCTACAAGAGGTGTTATTGCTCTGCATACTAAAACTGTTATAATATCCTTTGTACAGGTTACAAATTTCTGACTGAAATTTCAGTCAGAAACCCAGTAAAATACATTTGAAAATCTTCAGTGGGCATAGGATTATTTAAATGGTAAAATGGTATTAGAGCCAGTCATAAATCCACTGTGATCCTCATTACAGCTCTGTATTACTATTGTCCTTTCTGGCGCCATCATCATTGCTTGTGTGTAGATTGTTTTCCCTCTCTTAACACAGTGTAGCGGTGAATTTCATCCATGTCTGCTTAGATAAAGAATTTCAGATTCTATGCAATCCTCTGCAGCCATATATAAGGAATATTAAAGTGTTTGTTCACTTTTTAAGGAGCAATTTCACAGCATTTATGACTGTGTGTTTTGTTTCTTTGGCCCTACTTATAACTTAAATTTAAATGTTGTGCTTGAGAAGATGCCAGATTTCCCACTGTAAATACAGTACAAACTTTCCTACTTTCTACCTTAGTCATGACCTGACATTCTTCTGTAGAAATGAGCTGACATATCAGCTTCACTGCCAGCTTGGTTTCCACTACTTGCTAAGGAATAATGGCAAAGAGGTTGACTTCAGAAGACTTCTTCAAACATAGACATGCCTTATATGGTAAAGAACATAGCAGGATGTTCGCACACACATAGAGAGTCCTATAAACAGAAGTTCAAATGTTCAACTGGATGAAGAGCTCCATAAAGCAAGAGTTTAAAAAGATCCCGACTGAGCCATACTGAACATGTGCAGAATGACTGTATGTTGCATGTGCAGCAGGTATGTGTGCTGCATAATGTGTGGTCACAGCCACAGCTGAACATCCTGCAACCAATAAAATATTTCTGAAACTGGTGAAAGAATAGATAATCTGGTTGGTAGGTCTACAGATGTTTGTTTCATTTTACATGAACCATAATGAAAACAAGAGTGAACAAAAACTGCTCAAGTCCTTCCTGGATGCCCACTGGTGACCTGCATGTATAAGACTCCTAGCTTCTGCTAAGTCTACTAGAGCTTTATCTTTTGATGAAACTCTCTCCTTTATTAAATGAGGTGATGATGTAATATTGTTCTTTTCTGTCCTTCAGGAGAATCCCATCCTAAAAACAAAGATGTCTTTATAAGCATTCTGGATTACATTCATTCTCTTTTAGATGCAGTTATAAGACAGACTTTATAAAATGCTAAACCAAAACTCTGGATCTGCCTAGTTCCAGGTTCTGGATCATCTAAAACCGAATTCAGATTTTTCAGTCTAAGTTGCCCTGTAACCAGTACAAAATTAATCATGTGGTAGTTTGTAGCCAGAAGGACAAGAAAAATAGTGAAAGACAAATCATACTGTTAGTGCTAAACTTTTTTTAGATGTATTGACTGTTCTTCTGAGGTTAGGGAGCTATATTCAGAAATGTTGGTTCTTCTGGTTTTTTTTGTTTGTTTGTTTTTTGAGTTTTGGTTTGGTTGGGAAGAAGGTAGCAGAAAATCTTTCACTCTTTTTTGCTTATGTCAGCTGTGATGTAAGGAGCAAGCAGCTAGGACTGAATTCCCGCTGCCTGTAGAATCAGAAAGGATCATTGCTATTAAGTCACGACACGCTGAAGACACTGCATTTTCTTCTATGATGTATATGTCACTTTTCATTAATTCTGAGAGACCTGCTAGTTTAGAAATGAAGGTAAACAGAGTATTGGATTAGGTGTCCGCTGTGAATAAATGGATTTCCTGGCAAGGGTGAAAAAAATGAGTTAGGCCAAAACCCCTCAGAGCAGAAAATGTCACAGTGATTGCTAATACATTACCGTGCAGAGAAATGCCTAATAAAGCCCCTATTAGGATGTCATACCTGCTTACTACCAAGTTCTCTAGAAAGCTTATTTGATTTGTCTAAGCTAGTTATCAAAGTCTTAGTGATAAGAAACAGCTCACTGGGCCTTAATGTGTCAGAACAGAATGACTAAATTGTGAGAATTCATAGGACTCTGCTTTGAATAATTAACTTGACTCTTTGTAGAATGCATAAACCTTGGAAACTAATTTTCTCTTTGCATAAAGCATTTTGTCCTTGTGCTGCCTTTGAAAAATAAACTGTTTAGCTGTGTGGCCATTCTCACCTTTATTCTATTCATCTCTGAGCTTTCTTCCTTATTTTCCTCTCCTCTCTACTTTTTGCATTGCAGTTGCTGTGCTGACAAGGCTCTGTGCTTGCCTGAAAATAAAATGTGAGACCATATAATTTCCCACCAAATGTAACATGTGCATCTTGTCAGCACTGGCTCTGTGGCATTACACAAAGGTATTCCAGGCATTCAGCTCTGGCTTCTTCTGCCTTCCCCCGTGATGCTGATTATGCTCAAAGAAAGACAGTTTCGCACTGAATCAACAAAAGAAATAAGCAGCTGATGGTATGCCCAGGGAGTACAACTGGTTTGGCAGGTGGGAATTCAGATACAGCCTCCTGTGCCTCCTGGGTGAAACTGTGACTTCACTGAAGTTAGTGCCAAACCCTTGCCAATTTCTGTGAGACTGGGGTTGCATCTTTTGAGCCATGGCGTCACAGCCTCTGTCCCTGGATAGTAGCAATTGCTGAGAATAATGCTCTGTTTACTATATGATTGGATGATTAATTTGATTTCCAATCTGCTTCCTAGTTACTGTGTGTCTGCACTGCAGGAGTCACCCTTGCATTTGGCAATTTTAGCATAAGAATTAATGTATGGAGGGCAAGCAATTTTTTTAATCAATGGCCTCTCCTTCTTAAAGAATAATAAGCCTGTAAATAACAAACTGTGGTATCCAGCTTCTGGATAAACAGGTTACCTAGATCATGCTTTGGGGAAAAGGAAAGGACTGCATAACATCCTAACCTCTTCCAACCATACTTCCTTTGATTGCGTGACATGACCTGTAGTTTCAGCTGCAGAGCACTGGATATGGCCTGTGGGTGTTTTGATTTCTTGGTGGCTTGAGATGAGGAAGAGTTTTTGCACTTGGGAGTAGAGCCAACTAGTGCAATAGCATTCAAAAATAATAATGTTTGCAGAAGAGTATTTATCCTCTTCCAGTCAAAACAGTAGTGCATGCATCTAGGAGGAATTATTGGTGTGTTACAGCCTCTGCTCAGATTGAAAGTTTTCTGAAGTGGTGGAATACCTCAGAGTATTTTGAGCTGTCTGTGCTGGCAGACTACCATAGTGCTATTTTTGTGCTGTACTCTCTTGGAAAGCACACTTGGTCCTGATGGAACACGTCATGGATAGGAATAAATCGGTCTCTGGGACCAGGACAGTGCACCTAGGAAATGCTAGATGTGTGCTTGTCATTCTAAATGCTTCCTAAACTCTGTGTTTTCCATGTATTCTCTGGAATTTAATAAGCTTCTCTCTTGGTCACCCAAGTAATGACATTTGCAAGGCAAGGAGTGTGGTCCTCAACAGCTGTTTGTATACCAAGCAATACAGATTTTCTGCTCTAGATGAGCTTCAGATAAAAAGAGCCAAGAGATATGTAAAGCTATCTTTAAGCAACCTTTACATGGTCTGTGCTGGGCTTCACCTTTAATAATCATGTTTTAAAATTTGCTCAAAAATACATTAATTTATGTTGCAAGCCAGGGTTTACTACAACTGGTCCCGGCTATATGTACAACTGTACAACTTTGTTGTACTACTGTACATCCTAAGACGGAGTCTCTATAGCCTGGACCAGAACTGCTGCAACAGATAGAGTAAGGAAGCAATGTCTTGCAGTGCTCCCTCAAATCTGCAGGAACCAGGAACCCTTCTCCCACCTTCTCCAGGTGGGATTTAGTCCAGAAAGAAGCTTGTTTTGAGAGAAGGAGTGAGTTTCTAATGGGGCACTTCCAAAGGAGCCTGCCAGTGCAACACAAGCATCGCACATCACTCCTGGTGTGGGCAGAGAATTTGCCCACTGGCCAAAATGTCCCTGCCACGATATTTGTTTCCACGTTGCTACACGCACCGTAAGGACAGAAGTCCATCTGCCTTTCTTATGCTATTTTAGAGCTGCTATTAATAATTGCTGCAGATAATGAATTTTAAGAAATTATGGTCTTTTTAGATCATTAAGTTGCTTCTCTAAAATCTCTGTTGGACTGTAATTAATTCTGGGTTGTGTTTAGTACCAGTTACAGAAAAGTAACTTTTTTTTTTTTTTTAATAGGGGAAGGTGGTGAAATTTGCAAAGCGGCTTTAGGGCAAGTTGTCTGTCAGAGATGTTGCCCAATTTTCAGGGACCATTGTTAAAACAAGATGGACCAGTATCCTTTGGTTGTTTTGTTTTGCTCCGGATTGAAATGCAGCTTTGTGATTGAAAACATGTGAAGTGTATCCATATATCTGACCCTTGCTATAGAAATCTCTTTTCTTACATCAAGCTGCAGAAAAAGAATATATTTAGGAAATTTTTATGTGGAAGAGTTCTGTTCCTCTTCTAGTCTCAGGAAATCCCTTAGCCATAAATCAGTGATACTGGGAAAGCACACCAGGGAAGCATCACTAGTTGTACTTGCTGCTTTTGATCAAAACCTTACATTCTTACCTTATTTTCTGCTACTGGCCAAAGTCTAGTGAAAATACCAAACCAAACTGATTCTTGGTTTGATGTGGTATGGGATAACATTATGCAATATGCATGCTTTGTAAAACCCAAACTTTTGAAAATCAGAATGATTTTCTGGATCAGAACAGAGAAATCACGTGTAAAATTTTCACACTATTGAAATTGCTGAGCATTTGCTTTTTGTTGTTGTTGTTTATTTCAAACAAACAAAACTTCCTTTCTGTGGAACAAAAGCATTCGGTATGTTTTTTATCACATCCTGTACTATTAAACAGACATGAAAAATAGTTTCAAAAAGATGATTTGAAAAATTTCACTGCAGACACATCAAAAACCTTATTTCTGATCTTTCCAAAGCAATCTATTTTCTATGTTGATGAGCCATTGCAGAAAGCTTTGGTTTTTTTCCCCCACTTCAGAAATATTTCATCAGAAAATTTTCATCCTGGTTTACTGGTGATTAACCAGAAATTTCTGATAAATGACATTATAGCAGTGTGAAATTTTGAAGACTGGCACGTGGCTTCTGCTGGGTACTCCGTTAGCAAATCAGGCTCTGCTGCTGAGTGAGCAGTCAGGGTATCAGTCTGCCATGATTTGCTGATACGCTGGACTATGCAGAAGAGGTCTCTGGCTTAACGTGCTCAAGAAAAGGGAAGGCTTCTGCTCAAAGAGAATAGGTGGGAAGATCCTGCAGTCCTCAGCAGGCGTGTCCAGCCCACCCACCAGCGACTGGAGAGGTGCAGCACTGCAGCCTGTACTGCTAAGAGCACGCTAGCGAGTAGATCTTTAAAGGATGTAGGCTAAGCTTCTCTGTTGTTTACCTGTATTTTGGCTGGACCACAAGAAATAACAGAGAACACTGCAAAGAGAGATTAGGTGCTTGAAATGAGGTTGTAGAGAATAAAAGCTTATTTTCTGGGGAACCCTTCATTATAGCGAAATGGTAGAGGGCAGGCTTTTGTGAAGAGTTTCCACTTGGCTAGGTGATTAAGTGTTCAGGGGATTATATAATTGGTAGTATCCTTTTTATATTCCTGTGTAAATAACTTCTTTTTTAAAAACAGTGTATAATACTTACAGACCTGTCAGTCAATAACTCACAGGAGACAAAAAAATTATAAAAGAGAAAGATTAAGGATGTTGTTGTAGGAGAAGATTGATCACAATGACTTTCTTCCATCAGTGATTTTACCACAAGGGTATAATTTATGAAGCAAAAGAACAAGGCCAGACGAAGTTCATGAACACTGTCAATGGAATGACTCAGGTAGGAAACCAGAATAATGTTTTACTTAACCTGCTTTTCTTTACATGAAAACATAGCCAAAAATCAAATAGGAGGATAAATGGCTCCACCCCAGTCTAGGTGATCCTGTTCTACTTTTGTGCTATATTCCCCACTCAAGGAGAGCATATCAAAATACTTTGTGCATGCGACAACACAGAAGTTTGTTGCTAGTGAATGTATGATGGATCTTGTTAGAATTTGGGTTAGCTCCATGGACTGTAATGGAGCATATCTGATATATATAATTTTAGCAAAATCTATAGTCCGATTTAGTTAGGCATGGATGACTGAAGGAGAATTTTCTGAAATTGCATTGTAACAAATGAAGAAAAGAAGAACTAAGAGAGTGAAATTTGAATCTCCTTTGCACAAATACAAAGAATACAGTAATTACCTGGGAATTACAATACATTGGTTGTCAGGTGTTTATTACACCTGCACTATACATGAAAGAGTAAGGAGATCTGGATTACTTGTATCACTAAGTACTTTACTGGTACAGCTTGATTTTTGTCTGTTTCACACTGTCACCTATAACCAAACACACTTGTGCAATTTCAGAATACTACTCCGTTGTCTTGGTTTGGGTGCATTTTTACCCTTGCTTTGCACTAGCATGAGTAATTATTCAAGTGAAAAGATGACAGTGAATAAAACTTTACGTGACTTGAGCATAGAAAGTGGGCCAGAAATTACTGACTGGAATTGTCTGGTAAATTATAAAGGCTTTGTGAGAAGAAATATTGATGAAATTGATCATTAAATGTTTTTGAAAAAATTTTTCCTGATTGTTGTGACAAAAAATGAAAACAAATAATCCTGCTTTTTCTCCTCCCCTTCTCTTCCCTTCTATTCCACTTGCCCTTCACCCACTGTTGACAACTGAAAGAATGTTAGTTGTTGAAATGGAAATATATCTGAAGTGGCTGTTTTCTTTTTTGCTAAAAAGGAAGCAAACTCTGAAGTGCTTCAATTAAATTGAACTTTTCTGATTCACAACAGAACTGAATTCCATGCCAAGAAAAGAAAAAAACCAGCTTTAAATGTATTTTATCCAGTTCCAGTAGATATATGACTCTTGGCAATTTCCACTAGAATGATGCCAGGTTAAGTGTTTTGCTTCTAAGTAGATACTGTGAATGTTCTCTGTGGCTCAAGCTACCTGAATTATCCCTAAAATTTTGGCTTCATACTCCAAACCTCAAAGCAGTACTCAGTCAAACCTGCTGTGTTTCCTCTGTGTTGCATCTTAAAAAGCTAAATGAATTTCAACCAGTTTCAACAGAAAGTTGTAAATTGTTCTATCAAGACTAAACCAGAGATTGCTCAGGTGTTTTTACCTTAGCAACTCTTTTGAAGGATCAAGGTTTTTGTGGAAACTCAATTCTTGAGACAAAATCCGAAGCTCCAGGAGTTTTATATGATTGCTAGGTTTTTTGCAAGTGCCTTTGAATACCTCCAGATTGCAAGCAGTTTCAAACTTTTTATTATTCTGTCCCTGGACTGCCAGAGCAACTAGACCAATTTAGTATGCTGTATGGAGTTCAGGCTGTCTTACCAGAGGGAAGATGGCTTTAGGTTCAAGAGAATTGGAGGAAGCTTATAGATTGCACCTTTATTTTGTAAGAGTCTTTGCTCTGAAGAGAAGTTATAAAAACGATTTATTTTTTTCTGAATGGACAAGGCAACCCTTCGCACTGGCTTCAGAAGTGCTCGAAAATTGTGGGTGATCGGAAAAAGTTGAAAGGAGGAGCACTCAGAATATGGAAGGATAAAATTTAAGAAGCTGGAAATAAAATAGAGACTCAGATGGAGACACTTCACATACTGCAGCCATTGGATGGCAAGTGAGCCATCCAAACAAATCAGGTTGGATGCAGACTTAACAATTGTCATTCATGCAGTTGTCACCTTGAGATCAGACTGCAGCAGTGAGCTCTACATGGGGCTGCATCTTAAATCCATTCAGATGCTGCAGCTTGTGCAGAATGTGTTGGCTGGCTGACTACTCAGTGGCTATTTTCATGAGCACCACAAAGCTGTGTTCTGTAAAAGACCTGGGTCCTGCCTCCTTAAGAGAATGTCTTTTCCCTTACAGTGTTCAGCCATGCTTGTCATCAGTATAGGCAGCTGCCTTTTTACTGGCTTAAGAAAGAGAAGCCTGTAGGTTCACAGAGCCTTTGGGATGTGCTCTCTTACCAGGTCCTCTCTTTCCTGGCATTTCAGTCCCATAGAAAAGTTTTGAAGCCATCATCTTCATATTGTCCCCCCTTCAGCCTGTGGCTCCAACTTTGCCCATGCGAAGGGCAAGGAGCCTCTTGTTGGGGAAAACCACAGAAAGGGAACTGGTGTGGTGTTCTGCTAACTGCATGGGCAAGAATGAACTTCCTGTCTTTTATTTTCACTGCCATAGGAAATACGGGTTTCAGTCTGGGGAAACCACTAAGCTGGCTGGTTTGCCACGAAACGTTAGCCAGGATGTCCCAGCTGCTGTCCATGTTTGTTTTAGGATACATAAGTAAGTAAACAAATGGCTCATAAGGGTTTGAAGCATTCTCTGAAAGAGCAGAGGGTAGACCAAAATAAACTTAGAGAGGCTAGGCAGACTAGACAGCCACTAGACAGTAGTTTTCTCTGTTTGAAAACCTCTTTCCTCTTCCAGTCATCTTCCTTTCCTTTTGTTTCTTTAACCTACCCCATATCTTGATTTTCTTTCTCTGCAAGGAATAAAGAATATTGAAATTTTCATTATAGTGGTAGTGTTTGTTTTCAGAAC
The DNA here is from genome assembly GCF_036417845.1 of Apteryx mantelli. Lineage (NCBI taxonomy): Eukaryota > Metazoa > Chordata > Aves > Apterygiformes > Apterygidae > Apteryx > Apteryx mantelli. Next base: position 5,239,788 of record NC_090020.1, read on the forward strand.
AACCCATGCTGTTAGTTTGTCATAGTCATAGCCAAGAGCACTGAAAATAAAATAGATTGAAATGCCTTGATTTCAGAGAGTGTTGCCTGCCCCAAGAAATACTATTGTTTGTATTCTTTGAGAACTGGCAGTACTTATCCTCTTGTCATCTTGCTGGTTTGAGTTGATCTGCAGGCGCAAATAATAAACCTTAACCTGTTTACGAGAAGCAAAAGGCTTCCACCCTGTGGTTTATTGTATGCCTGAAAGGGTATGTTTGAAAATGAATGGCTCTCACCTCTGTAATAAGCACTGCATATAATTGCATGGTGTGTCCTCGTAAGCTGTAACTAATTTTACGGTACATACACACTGCTCTTGAGCACACTGCCATTTCAAACACAGAATAAATTTTAATTTTAATTTTTAGTAAAAGTGTCAATCACTATATTAACCAAAAAAAAAGAAGAAGAAAAAAAGAAAGAGAAAAAAAGGTCAAACACAGGTATAGTTCAGTTGTGACCTTTTATAAGCTTTTCTAGAAGAATAACCTGAGGACATAAGGAATCGTGTCAGACTGGATAGCATGCGACAGTTATTTGTTTTTCTTTATATTATTGAGTATAAATGTTTACAAAGAGGGCTATATTTGGCTGTGAATTCATATTGGTTTGAGTCACAAAATAGGTGACTCGCACAAAATAGGTGTTAGAAGCTTAAGGAAATGGATATAACTTGCATGAACTTGATGTTTGTTAGGTATGTAGTATAAGGCTGGTTTCTAAGAAGTGGCTAATCTGAAAAGGAACAGAAACTAATCCTTATGGAAAGTGAAATATAAAGTTCAGTACTGTGGGATGCTTTCTGACTGTACACCAATAACCTTCCTCTGTTACTGTAACACTCACTTTGCATCTCAAAAAGATATGAAGACCAAGCTAGCTATATCACCTTTTTACCCTTCATGACCAGTGTGCACTTGTCACCTAGAAATGGACTTAATGGGAATGTTATGGGTCCTGTAACCTTCTCCCTGTCTCTCTGTCCCCCAATTAGAATCGTCTCTCTGGCACACATATTCTCCTGCAGCTACAAATTTCCCATCACTGAGACTGCATCTGGCTCCCTTGCAACTTATGCTGGCTTTTTATCAGGGTTGAATTTGTCTTGGAGATTTCCTTGGAGGGCACATTATCAAATTTGCAGCTAGTTTAAGCAGCAGAACTCAGCAGAAGTTGTTAGCATTGTACTGACATGCTGTAGCTGGGAAGCGGAGCTGTGCTTCTGCGTTGAAGATACCAGTGAATTACCACTCATAGCAGTAACTCTCCACAGAACAGGTTGTCTTGCTTTGGAAAGAGTGTGCAGTTCTGACAGCATTTCCTGGTTTACTGTACTCCAGGCATTCAGGCTGAGAGTTGTAGCACCAGTACCACAAAAGTGTGGAGCACAGGATGGATTGCAAAACTAATGGGAATATGGGTGACTACTCTGGTGGCTACCTCTTGTCAAGGTCCATGCTGCTGGTGTTGTGCACCCTACCTTGCCTTTTAAAGGATACTATAGCTATGACTACATGACAGTCATACTTCTGACTACAGTGGACACATGTACTTCTTTTCAAAGGGTAAAATATCCCCAAGACACCAAAACTTTGGTTAGAGATACAACATAAAGCCCCATGTAGCCCTCCCCCCTGCCTCAGCAAACTCAAGTCTCCAACTGCAATACTGATATGGATAATTACCCTTTACTGCAGAATCTGTCTTGACCAGTCTTGACAATATCATCCTTACTGCAAAGAGGTCATGCAATAAAAATAGATTCCTGACATTGCCCTCTACAGAAATCCTCACAGTAGTGTATTATCTGTTGTTCTGTGTGCCAGCTGTTCTGATCAGGGGAGTATCAACATAGCAAAGATGCCAGACAGAGATTTTAGCTAAAAATGTAATAGAAAAAAGTAGCTATGTTCTTCTAGCCACTGGTCTGGAGAGGAAATTATTCCAGACATATACCTTAAACATTTTACCAGTGGAGAACCTGAAGCCCAGATAATATGAATAGTTGTAGGTAATATTAAAGCAATTCAGTCAGCTCAGCATCTTTTTTTTTTTCTGATGTTGGTGAACACTTGTGAATGTACTTGAATTTATTGAGGGACTGTTGAGTTTGCACTAGTGCGGAGCACATTATTCACAGATTTAAATAATTTTTTCTTTTTATAAATGATTTACCATCTCTCTAGTATCATAGGCATTGGAATTGGGAAAGATGTGTAAGAACTGTTAGTTAAATCCTAATACAGACTGCAGGACGTTACCTGCAGGGTACATTATGCAACCTTTATAAAATTAATCAAACATAGGACTTCCAGCTTTATTGTGCTAATCCAGAAGATTATTTCTTTGTAGGTTCTGCCAAGAGGAGGTTCAATTTGCTATTGTTAGTCTTGAGACTTCTCCCTAAAAAAAAATCCTTCTTCCATGTTATTTATACCCTCTTTAAGTCTTTTGACTCATTTTTCTGTTGTACTTCTTAGTATTCGTTTTCTTCTGAAACAGAGGGCCAAGGAGTGAATCAAATGTCTTTGCAGCATGCTTGTTTTTCACCTACTGGGGGATTATGATCTGGGTAATGAAAGTATCTCTTAAGTGTTACAGAAGTAGAGGGAATTTGATGTATGAGGCTGTGTGTGTTTGTAAAGTACTTGTGCTTTCCGGTCTGCCTTGAAAAAGAATCTGTAGGAGAATGCAGAAACTGGCTCGGCATTCTACAGGCTTAATATTTTGTCATAATTTTTTGTACCAGATAGTGATGTATAAGAAATGAGTAGCCATATCTTTTGCAACTAAAGTCTGTAGGTTAACCTGGCTGTTTTTGAGATTAGAGACTAACTTCAGGATTCTAAGTCCATACTTGTGAGGAACAGAGGAAGAGTGTGTGTAAGGGATGATACTAACCGTTCAGAATTAGAAAGAAATGAAGGAAGTGATAACATTATGACAGGTCTTAAGAGTAACTGATGATTTCCTGCCTCTACTGTAACCCCAAAAGTCGAGATTTCCTCTTTGCCTCTTAAATGTGAATTGACTCAGCAAGTTCATTTAGCTCTTCTCTTTCCTTCCTCCCCTTAAAAAAAAAAAAAAAGAAAAAAAGAAAAAAAAAGAAAAATCCCTTCTGAACCACAACCCACAGAGATATCTATCTACTCTTTTTAAAAGGAATCTGCCTGCTAAAGAACAGTCTTCAGAGGTCTGAGCTGGGCAGCCCTTGCATTTCAATCTGGTCTAGTGTTGTGGTTGCTGATCCTGTCAGATGGTCACTTGTCAAATGGCACTGTCAAAGACGGTTTCTCTAGACGGAAATCTCTTGAGGTATGTATCCAGGAGCCTAATGCAGCTTTGGTGAGCTTCTCTGTACAGGGAATTTATCATGTGGTGAGGTGGATTGCCTGTATCTGGAACCACTCTGTAGAATTTGGTGCATTAAAAGTTCAGAAAGTAGAATTAGGAGTGGCTAGTGTGCTGTACGTTCTTACTTATGCATAACACGGATCAAGTTCTCCAGGCTTTTTTTCTTTTTTGTATTTTTGACCATCTCATTGACCATATTAAACACCATTTTTCTCTCTTTACTTGCAACTCACCCAGGGTTGTATTGAAAAAAAACAAAACCAAAACATTTTTGGGCCCTCCATTACATGCTTTAGCACTTGTACTTTTGTTCATCTCTTGACTAGAGAGCTGTAGATCTATGTGTCTTGCAGACTTGATCTCATGACCACAACTAACAAGACATCACAATAATAGCATCAAATGTCTGGAGGTAACTCCTGTCAGATATGCTGTCCATCTAATGAAACCTTAATATAGGTTTCCTTTTCTGCATTAAACTTCTTGAAGGGATTTGGGAAAAATGTTTTTGTCATGGCTAACATTCTTTTTCTTAAAATGAATCCTACTTCCATAGTAGTATATTAGTTATTGTGAATATGGAGAGGCTGGTATGTTTTAGACTTGTTTGCATTAATGCAAATAGACTGGAAATCCAACCTTCCTTCCTGCCCTCTTTCCTTTTTTAAAGGAAGTTTGTCTTCAGTGGCCTGAATGAATTCTTTTTAAAAAGTGTTAATTTTATATTCTTTAGCTAACTTTTGTGTGTGCATGCAGGTGTTTGTGCATTCACATGCAGGCTGAATTTCAAAGTCACCTTGCCTTTGCTTATGGCTCTTTTCCAGTCACACTGCGGGAGAGGTTAGAAAAGATTTCTAGATTAAAATACAGTTATTACCTCTTTGATATAATGTCACAGATTAAAAACACTTGAATGTAGCTGAGTTGCAATAGATACAATTGAAAAAACTTCATCGCTCTTGTGCTGTCTTTTTGTGTAATGATTAATGTACCATTGCAGGATGATATATATGCCCATAGATTACTGTTTGAATTGCTGTGCCTACTTTATGACTTATTGTTTGCCAGATATATCTGAACCTTTTATTTAAAGATCAGAGAAGGATTAAAGCATTTTCTTTTTCTTCTCAGCTAGGCTTAAGAAAGTAAAAATAAAAGGAGAAGGATGTGGGAGAAAGATGACTCATTCTGGCCTGAAATTAAGCACCTAGAATCAAATCAATCACTTGTCGCTTTCAAAGACTTGAACACATGATTACTGGAAAACAAATTCAAGGAATAGATACAAGATGGAAAGTTCTTATAGTTACTGGACACAGGGCCTTATATTTTGCCAGATTTTCTGGCATATCTTCTCATATGATAGAGATATGTATTGACACAATTAGAAAGAACAAAACATGTATGATGTAATTTTTTTGAATACTGATGTTCTGCTTTTTATTACCCTGAGGCTGATGAGAGAAAAATAGAGAGTTCATGATTACTGGAATCTGCTCTCTTGGAGGATACCAGTGTCTCCTCTACTAAAACTGCTGAGAACGACCCAGCCAGGGTAAGGTGGCCCTTCCAGGACAGAGGGATTTGTAGTCTGCTTTGGTGAAACTGGCTGGTAACTTTGTCAGTTATATGAGGAGGCAGAGATGTGACATACTCTTAGGATATTTGTTTCTGTGGGGTTTTGTTCTGGTTGAATTTTCTTTTCTGTTTTTTGCAGGACATGGAAGAGAAGAAAAGTATTGAACTTTGAAATGAATGACTTTAAGAAAACAGTTTTAAATTCCATGAAAGTCCATACCAGCTTGCGAATTCTGTTTCTTCTCTGATGGATATTTTACTGGAAGTATTTGTAATGTGTGCTGGGAGAGCTGAAGTGTAAGTCAGAGGTACTGTGTGAACCAGAGGAATCTGTTTATACAGTTGCAGTAAGTTTAAGTGACTGTATGGCCAAACATTAATGCTCAAATTCTAGAAAGTATTGCTGGTGACATGTTCCAGGCTGGCCAGGTCAGATTTTCAGATTTTCACCACAACCCTGCCTGACAGCAGAGTGCTGTCATTTAGTCTGTTCCCCAAATCATGTCAGGAAAGTGAAGGATAAGAGTGTAGCCTCATTAAGTCCTATGTTGGACTATCTTGAATCAGACGACCTGAACCAGATGGACTCACAGGGCGGATCACTGACTGGAATAAATCACAGTAGCTCCATTGACTTCAAGGGGACATAAGTAGATTCCATTCCTAGGCGGTGCAGGGCCATGCGAAGAATCTCCCTCCCAAAGACTATTTACAAAAAACTTAGGAGTTGAACAGCAGAGATATATCAAACTTTCATATTTTATTTAAAAAATATTGTTGTTGAGTTAAATAATTAAAAGGAGCCCTAATGAACACTGCACTAAGACAAATGTGAGAAATATGAAAAGTTCTGTAATATTTCTCAAAATTAAAAGGGAAATGAATTTTCTTCATCTTATTCATCTCAGAAATAAATGGCAGGCTTTACAACAAAAGCAATGAAGAAAATTTTAGAAAGTATTTATAGGGGTGCAATTTTGAATCTGTGGATGTGATTATAAGATAGGTATGTACACAATTAGGGAGTAAAAAGTCCACTGCATAATATTTTTGACCAATGAAAGCTAACTCATCTTGACTTTTGAATTCTGAGAAGTTAGAGTCCTTCATGGACAATATTAATTATTAAAAAAATAATTATAGAAGTATTTTCCATTTTCAAAAATCTTTCCTGACTAAAGCTGGTTTGGAAATAGAATTTCTTACCTGCAGTATATTATAACAATTCAGAAATGCTTATAATTATCAACTGGGCCTAAAAGACAAATGAAAAAGCAGGAACAGAACAGAAATTGCAAAAATAGTGGAATAGGAGTGATTTTAATGAAATATCTAATTTTGTATATTTTTGTTTTGGTAACATTAAGTCACTTTAATGTGAAACTGATTACTGTTTAATAGACATTAAACTAAAATGTTTCAATAAAGCAAGATGTAAATTGTATGAGAAAAACTGTAAAATGCTCTGTTTTGAATTAATTTTAATATTTTCTTTCAAACTTGATAAAATCAACATATTTCTATGACAAAATAACAGTTTGATAGTATACCATTTTCTGATGGGAGAACATTGTTTTGAATTTTCTCCAGAGAATTTAGTCTTTTTCCTGGCAAAGTAGCTACTCAACTAACAGATTCAGTGTTTTGTCTACTTGTTCACAAGCACTCAGCATTATTTGCATCTCCATCACAGTACCTATTACCTGTTACTCCTCAGGTCCAGTCATTTGTAAGTTATTTTCTCTGTGTGATTAGTCATATGATGTGGTGGTGCCACAACAGGATCCATCAAGAACTAACCAAGAGCCACTCCCAAAGGAATCTTCTCGGTTGACTATGTAGTGTACTAAAACACACTGCAAGGCTGTTACAGCAAAAAGGGAAATTGTCCAAACTTCTCTGCATTTTTATTTCTTTCTGGCTTATAACATTTATTATCTCCCCCCCCCCCCTTCCTTGCAAGGGAACAGGAAACACCTCAGTGGCCCTTTCTGAGACCACTCACTTGTAAAATTTCTTCAGTAATTCCTCCCAAATACAATGAGTTGCATGTGCCATCTATTCCCATGACTCTTCTTTTGCTTTTCTCTGTCTTGCTGCTCCCTTTCAGCTCCTTGCAGAGAAGCTACAGAGCTAACTATTAACTCTTAAGATATTATAACCTGCTAACAGGTTATAATAGCTTAATATACATATGATTTGGAGGACATCTTGTCAAATAAGACTGTTGTGTTGTTTACATTTCAGGTGCCAAAATCATCTAGCTTTTCCGTGTCCCCATATGGAAAAAGCTCTTGGGTTGCTGCTTATCAGACAAGGTAGCCCCCAACCACTGGCTTTATCTACTATGAATACATCATGACTGGGAATGTATATTCATAATAGGAATGTATATGCAAGAGACAAAAAGGATCTTCCAAATGCAAAGGAGTTGTACTCACATTTTATTATAAAGCTGAATTCTTCAAAAAAAAAAAAAAGAAAAAAGACAGTAATCATGATGCATTCTTCTTTGTAACTAGGTATGTGTAAATGTATTATTCTATGTGTTTATTGTTTTTAAACTGTGTTTGCCTTGTGTAACTGAGGTAAAGTTACTCATCCTCAATATTATGTTTACTACTGTCCACCAGTGTAATGCTTGTATACAACTTTACTGATAGCAATACTGAGTCTCTTCAAAGTGACGATATATTTCTACTATAAGCTGTGTGCTCATATTCAAACTACTGGATAGACAATTTTTCATTGAGAAGAGGCAATATTTTTCCTTTCCAATCCCAGGTACTTGTTTTAACTAGAATTGGAGGGCTTTGTGTCACATCCATAAGCAATAATATATGTAAGCACCAATTTAGGTTTTTTGATTAAGTTTTTGTTTTCGTGTCCTTGTATTTTCCCTTATTAGCTTACTTCATCTCTTAGTTTCCAGTGTGCTGATACAGAAGAAAGTACTAAAAGTATGGAAAACTTTTTCTCTTGCTTTCCCTTCCTGTTTGACCTGAATTTTCAATTTTTCCTTGAAACTCAAAATGGCTGTTCAAGCATGAGAATGCACAGACACAACCTCCCCCCCCCCCCCCTCCAAAATAGAAGGGGAAAGGTGGCTTAACTCAGCTGATGGTAGATGTGTGGATCATTGGATATGCAGATCACAGAAGAAAGCCCTTCTACTTAGCTCTAATTCTATCAGTCAAGATCATTTACTTTTTGAAGAATAGGAAAGAATGAATTGAAGATCAAAATCATCACCCTTATTTGGCTTCATGCAAGATTTATGACAGCTGCTTTCAAGGGCGACTAAAACCAGCCATAGAATTCACATCCATATCACTTACTTTCTTCTCTCTCAATATTTTATAAATGTTACAGGCAAAGTCAGCCTTTGTGGACATTAAAATTGAAAATTTTTGTCCTGGTTTCCCTGAAGCTTTAGTGAGTTCTTATGTTGATAATAACTGTGTTTAGCAGCTGCCTTGGCATTATCTCTTTATTCTTCCTCCTCTTCTGTAGTCTTAAAATTTTACATATAGTTTTCTGTCTGTTTGCCAAACATGGTTATGATGCTTGTGTCTTTCTATTGCTTCAAACTAGAAAACATAAAGTTTTGATTGTTTAGATTTGACTGTTAATAATATAGTACCCATTCCTATTGGCTTTTGACTCACATTCATTTTTTTAAGCAAACATTTTAGTCGGATCAGTCAGTCAGATCATATGAAGTGGTGTGTTGTAGTTAATTCAAACAATATGACATGGAGCACTGAAATACCCCGATTATTCTCTGTATGCATAAGTAAGAAAAGGCTTTTCCTGTGGTCTCGCTGTAAGTACAGATCTTTCCTTTCTTTTAGATGTTTTGATCAAATTTGATAGCAAGAAATATGTCTCATATCCATATGATAAAGAAGGACAGCACATGTGAAACTCGTACAATGACTTTCAAATTACCCTAAAGGTCAAGAACAGTGGACAAAAACTGGTAAAGCAAATTAGCTTTATATTTGCAAGTTGCTCCAAACTTTTTCTTTTAAATGTAACACTGACTCTGAAATTCCAAGGGTTAGGCAACTTCTTGGGATAATCCTTACCTACCTCTTGGACCTCACACTCAGAATGGCATGGGGTTTACATATTTAATAGTACTTGGAAGTCTTTGGAATTAGTTAAATGAAAAATATGTGATCAGAACAAGTAGCAATTTCATCAGCATCCTTGATCTGCAGTAGGGAATTAGGTTATGTATGATCCAAAGCATATTGAAGTATGGAGTAATTCAGCCTCCATCCTGCCATTCATTGTCTTAGATCCTGATGCTCATCTTTTATAAATTCTCTTGAACACAAGTTTTTCACTGCTTTGCTCGATGACAGATATCTTTCCTGGTTGGCATGAGCTACCAGGAGATGCTTTTATTCCTCAGATCTTTGAGTTCCCAGATTTCGTATGAGCCCGTAAGACTTATGCAGAGAGAAAAGTACTTAGTTTTGAATCCTTAGAAGGGTTTGGGCCTATTTGTTACGTTGACAGTGCTTGGTCTATTGTACCAGTTGGAAGGATCATCATGCTTATAAGAATGCAAAGTCTTTGATTTTCCTGAGTTAGATGTGTCTTAAGACAAAATATAAAGACAAGAGCAAGTTACTTAGGGAGTTCAAGATCAGATAAAAGATAAAATAAAAATGCACTATTTAGCTCATATTTAGCTAAGGAAAATCTTTATTAGTGAGATCTTAGGGCAGTCAATTAAATGACTTAATCATCCCTACAGTTACTCCTTGTAGATGGTGCAAATGTAGCTGTAATTTTACCATTATGAGTTTAACCTTTGCCTCACTGGGAATAAGCATGCTTGAAGATGCACTCCCTGCCATCAACATTGAAGCACATCTCTCCAGAACCATTAGGGCTTGATGTGCTACCTGCAAATTAGCTAGACCCCAGAATGGAAAAATTTTGGTCACAGAACTTTTCTCATCACAGGAAAACTTTTTTTTCCCCTTCTCTTGCAGAGACCTCTTTTTTACCATGTTTCCTGTTGTCCTGTGCTGCTAAAAGGAGATTCATCTTGTTACTCTTTGGGTATTATATTAAATAAAACTTTTTTTACATCGAAGAGCTGGTCATTTCAAGACTTATTTTTAGCTTTTCCATCTTGAAGGAATGGAATTACTTAGGGTTCAGAGTTATTATGGAAATAGTCTTAACACAAGCCAGATGAAGCTGAAAGCAAGTACAGTTTTGTACTTGTAAATGTGCTGTCTGTCTTAGATTTTGTGAAGTCCACAAAAATAGGTAAATGGAAAGTAAAGGAAAAATTCCAACCATGTTCATATCTAGTTCTGCTACTTAATATCCTCTGTCACTATTTACAGTTCTGTTAGGAAGCTAGCAGATGCTTTACAACATTTGTAAATGACAATTTTACTTCTTTTGGCCTCAGAGTCTGGACCTGGGAGAGCTCTGTTTTTCTTTATAGTCCAAACCCATTTAGGCATCATTCAGATTCTTCTCTTTCCTTTCTGCTTGAGTTAATGAATACTGAATAAACCGTTCAGCAGTTTGAGTGGTAGGAGGAATCTTCTCTCTATCAAACCAGTTTTCTATCTCCCTTCTTGGAGGTGATCACTTCCAGTAACGAGAAGAAAACTTTTCCTCTACCTGAAGGTGTGCAAATGCAAAACAGGCAAAGGCCCTGTCAGCAGGTGAGGAGAAGCAAATTCTTGCACTTACCCTGTGAAAGCATCATGGCTGCGGGTCCATCTCAAATGCCTGTACACAGGCACATGTAGCTGCTGCTGGGGGACAACAGCTTGGCCACGAGGCAGCAGTATGGCCAGGTAGCGATGAGGGCTAGCTGCTTACTGGGCTGTGTTAGACAAGGTGTAGTGGCAAGTCAAGGGAAGTGGTTATTCCACTCTTCTGTGGCAGAGTAAGTGTGTCAGAGCACTGTGCCTAGTGCTGGGTTCCCCAGTGCTGGAAAGATAATGACAAACTGGAGTGACCACCAAGATGGTTTGAAAGCTGGAGCACATGATGAGGCTTAGAGAGATGGGTTTGTTCAGCCTGGAGAAGGGAATCTCAAAGAAAAAGCTTATTTCTGTTTATGATGACCTAAATGATGATTATAGAGAAGACAGCCATACTCTTCTCAGGGGTGTGCAGTGATAGGATGAGAGGTAACAGAACCAAGTTGCATTAAGAGAAATTCCAGTTAAATATAAGGAAAATTTTTTTTGCAATGAGAGTAGGTCAAGCATTGGAATGGAGCCCAGGGAGGCTGTTGTATCTCCATCCTTGAAGGTTTTCAAGGCCCAGATAGAGAGCGCCCTGAGCACCTGGTCTGACTTCAAAGTCAGCCCTGCTTTGAGCCTGGGGTTGAACCAGGGCACTTCCAGAGGCCTCTTCCAGACTAAATTATTCTGTGATTTTAAGAGCTCTAATGACTCTCAGTCGCCCACATACACAGCTAATGACTACTTTCATTCTTGGTTAAACTCTTAAGATTGTTAACATGTTATGAAACAAAGAATTCCTTCCCATTTGAACTGTGATATGCTCAAAATCACAGAGCGATTTTTTTTTTAATACATCATAGACTTCTCATTCCAAATATGCATATAATATACCGACCATACTTTTTCAGTTGAACAACTGAGATCAACACAATGTAGCAGTTACTGACTTTCACTTGACAGCTGATTTTTCTCCTACTCCAAACTGGATCTTTTGAATTATACCACCACAAAGTTTGACACACATTAAAGGTGGAGTTGACAAACAGTTATGGGAGTTCTCTACTTGGTGGTAGAATTAATTGCATATAAATATATTAGTTGGGCAAAGTGTTCTTTGGTTATTTGACCTTCTGGGTTTGAGGCACTGAGTGAACTTAAAACCTTAGGTATTATTCTCAGTCCTGAGAATTACACCCTGAATTTGTAAAGTTTTGCATGTAAATGCAGAAATGAGATGTATTTAAATGTCTCATCTGTTTCATTTTTCACACTAAAATCTCACTTGGACAAGTAGTTCAGAATAGAATTTGTGCAATACTAGTGCCAGTAGTGAAGTTGCAGCTGCCTTATGGCAGTATATGCAAGTACGCTATAGCAAGCTTTAGGAAGGACATGTTAATCTGAATGACACAAATATTAATGCTTGCAGAGATTTGGAGGTGGAGAACTGGAACCTTAGGACCAAAAATACATTGGTGCAGGTGTTTCAAATGTTCATGTGAAAAGCTAAGAGGATGGTAAGAACACGAAATACTGTGTTGTAGGTTAATTTAGGTGAATGGCAAATGTATGTTTATGTCTAAGCTGAATGGACTGATATTTTTTTAGGAAAGACAAAGAAGGACAATGTTCTGTCTTTTGCATCTTTCTCGGTTCTTGTGTCAAGGCCCCAAATCTTCTTACAGGAGCTGACACACACATTTCTGTGCTGCAGTTAGAATTTCAAAAGAAACATTTGCCTGAAAATTTTAGAAGCATCATTGGTAGAAGCTGATAAAACACAAAAATTGGTTGAGGAAGTATTTGAGAACTGAAATGAGATCAGTTTATCTGGGGAGCTGAGCAAGAGACAAAAATATAGAGACCAAGAGGGAAGATTAAAAAAAAAAAATTTTTTTTTTGAAAATGATAGCTTAAAGTGGTGATTCAGTGGGGAAAAAGAAACTGAGATTCAGAAAAATTTGCAGATGGTAGAAATGCACTAGAATGTTCAAGACTTCAGGTACTAAAACTGTTAAAAATATTTTCCCAAATTTTCTTATCTTCTATTAATGTGGTTTTACAAGTTACTGTACATCATTTGGAGCTTTCTTTAAGTTGGTAAGAACCTACTATTGTTCTCAAATACGTTGTCTAATCCTACAGTGTCTAGTTTCTGCAATATTGTTCCAGTCAAATTTCTTTACCAAGCCACACATACACACCAGATTTGGGGAATAAGCAGAGACTAGGGAGAAATAAATGAAGGGATGAATAGGTAGCAAAAAACAATATATGGGCAGAAGACAGTCAGAGTAGAATAACAGAAAAGAGGCGGGAAAAACACGGAGAGGAAAAATATAAGTAGGGGATAAAAAGCTAACATACAACTACTCTGCCAGAACGAGCATCTCAGCAGAACTCTAACAACATATGATTAGAAGGGTTTGACTTTCTGCATCTCCCTCTCAACCTTGGGGTTTTTTTGGGATAAGAAATAGCTTTCTGATAAAACATATTTAATTTTTTGTTTGCTTTAATAGGAAGTGTTAGTGTTAACAGAAGTCTTGTTTTGTGCTAGTTGAAAAGGAAAATCTTTCATTGTTGATAGCTGAAGAACAAGAGTCTCAAGAACCAAACAGTAAGTTTTAAAAATCATAAACTGAAAAAATGTCAAAGTACAAAAGACTGAAATATCTGTGTCTCATTCAAATTGCTTCTCTTTTGAATCTTCTGCTGCTAATGATAGGGTTTTCTTCTCAGCTGTTGCTTCTGAGGGGAGAGCTAAACTTCATCTTTCACCACATGTAACAGCGGCTGAAGGAGAAGTTCCCCTGGTACTTACAAAATGGAGACCTATCTGAAAACTGATCTAGCTCCTGCTGATGGTCTATGTGCAAGAAAAAATGCCCAGTATGCAATAATACAATCAGTGCCTTAAAATCCTCTGATCATGGGAAAATGCCCCTTAATTCTTACTATACTGGCTTCTTGAGATAACAACTACATCCTTCTAATCTATTGATTAGCAAAGTGGATCAAAGGCAGGATTAATTGCTCTCAGTTTTCAAAACTAACAAGTAAATTCAGTGCTTCAAATTTTTGGATGCCTAAGGTGATACACTCAGGATGGTCTTGTTTTGCAGAAAGTGCTGAACATCTGCATTGAGACATTTTCCCCTGTTATTCAAATTTCTGTAGATAAACTTGTAGTTATTAATCCGTAAAATAATCTCTTTACAAACCTGTCTGGGGTGTTGTGTAAATGGTGCTTTTAATAAAATGGGCTAAATACCCAGATGATTAACAGAGAAACAAACTACTGTATAAAAAGGAGAGAAGTGATTAAAAAGGAAATGATGAAGAAAAGGTGATTTCAGGAAAAAAGTTCCTGCGTGAAAGCTACAAGACAACTGGAGAGATCATACTGGGGAATTCCTTGTTAGAGGGATTCCACAGATGGAGGTGGGAGATACCTTCACCAACCAGTTTAGGTGTGAAAAGCTCAACACAAGAATGTAAGGGAGATAAACCATCACTGATTCCTTGGTTTTAGTAAGTCAGATTCAGCTTCACAAATGTTAAGTTTCCTAAAAGGAGTGCAGATGAGGTGGTTACACATGGTTTGAGGAAGAAGTGCTCTAACTTCTTCTCTTTACTTGAACTCAGTAGGAGCTTGCAAAAGGATGCTTTGGTGTGTTGCTGTAGGCTGGATAGCTTACCAACACTCCAAGCTCCTTTGGTAACCCTAAAATAAAACTAAATTCACTTTATCTGCATTTTCACCTGTGTTCTGTTTGATATTTGAGAATGAATTATCTACCGGGGTGTTCAACAGAACACAGAATTTGGAGTTCCTATTGGAAACTATTCCTGGAAAGCAAACTTTGAAGCTGGAATGTTAACATGGATAACTGTATTTGGAAAGGTATACTCTTCCTACAAAAAAAAAATAAATATTCACAAAATATTCATGACTAGTCTTTAAACTGAGAATTATTTGCAGGATTTTTTGGTAAAATAACTTGAGATAATGAATGAATGTGGAAAAAAAAATATCGTTAGCTATTCATAGAGATTTCCAGAGACAAAAAGAGGTCAGATTTATTGAACAAAAGGAATCAACTACTCATCTACTCTCATCTAGGATCATCTACTTTGCCTTACTGGTCAATTTGGTATTGTCTCTCCTTCTAACAATATAACAGACTAAGAGAAAGTGGGAAGAGAATATGAGAGAGTAAGTACAGATAATTCTTTGCAGCAACCAGAGAGTCCATTGAAAAGAAATAGAAATTTGTGTATAAATTTTATATTAACTGCACAGGGCTGTTGTTAAAACATGAACATGAGTGTAGCTACAAAGGGCAGCCCGGATGTAAGAGCTGGCACAGCAGTTCATGCAGAAGGGTGCACAAAAGGGCCAGCAACTCTGCTCAGACCAGCACACATCCTCAGCTATGGTGGTGATGCACCAAAGGCACAGTTCCAAAAAGTCATGGGACCAGCTGTCTTGCAACACTGGAGGCTTTGACCCAGATGGAGAACATAGGTCTGCAAATCTCTGCCTGCAGAGACAACCTGGAACCTTTTGCTAAGACTTGGGCAGATGGTCTTCTAGCCCACAGAAGATGTGCAGTAGCTGAGCAGCTGAGCCACCAAGTGAAGGAACTGTGGGAGGAGGCCACCAGACTGAGCAAGCATCAGAGATGATGAGAAAGAGAGTGACCAGATCTCCTTGAGATTCTGCAGCTTCAAGAGCCCAAATCTTCAACAGTAGCAGAGGGGCAGGCAGAGTCAGTGCCTATTGGTTTGGAAAGTGAAAACTCCTATGATGGTGAAGACTGGAAGCTGGTGACTTCTGGCACCAGGAAGAATGCTCCTGCTTGCAACTAGAGAATAGATTCCCTGCCCTCGTAGTTGACAAGCAGCAGGGAGCATTGTCAAATGAAACATTGGTGCTGGCTAAACCTGGGCATGCAGGAGCATCAGAAAGAAGTGGCACGTGACAGTAGCGGGAGACTCCCTGCTGAAACGATAAAGGCCCTATCTGCTAATTGAACCTGTCATCTAGGGAGGTTTGCTACTTGCTGGGGGCTCAGGTCTAGCAAGCTGTGAAAAGAGTGCTGAGGCTTGTCTGGCTCTTGGACTACTGCCCCCTGCTGCTCTTCCATGTGGGCAGCAAGGATACTGCCCGGGAGATCTGGAAAGTGTCAAGCATGACTCTGGGGGTGATGGTCAAGGGCATGGGAGACTGGGTGGTGTTTTTGACCTCCCAGTGAGGAGGAAGGTCCTGAGGAGGACTGAATGGATGAATCCTGCGGGTCAACGATTGGTGGCGCAGCTGGTGTCAGCAACAAGGTTTTGGTTTCTACAACTATGGGACCTTTCTGAGGATCAGTGACTGCATGGAAGAGTTGGGCCCACCTGATGAAGTGGGGCAAAAGTGTCTTTGCCAACAGGCTGGCCAACCTGGTAAGAAGCAGTTTAAACTAGGAATGATGCAGGAGGCAGAGAATGACCAACAATCAAGAAAGGAAGTGATGGACAGGGTTGGCAAACAAAGGGTCTGGAGTGATTTAAATAGTAGGAACCTCATAATCAATGAAACAGGGCAGAATTGGAATCACTGCAAGTGTATGCACCTAAATAAAGACGTGCCTACGGGACTGTATTATGGGGAAAGCTCTCAGGCCTTCCTGGGAAACCAGCATGCTGGTGTGTCTCTTTGCAGTGCCTGTACCATAATGCATGCAGCATGGGCATAAACAGAAAAAAATTAGAGGTCTGTGTGTAGTTAGATGGCTACAATCCCACTGGGGTCACGCAAGTGTAGTGGGATAGCTCATATGACTGGAGCGCTTCAATGGACAGAAGGAGGCTTTTTAGGAGAGACAGGATGGGAAGATGAGGAGGGGGGGGTTGCCCTTTATGTGAGAATGCAGAGGGAATGCATGGAGCTCTGCCTGGGGATGGGGGAGGGACCAGCTGAGAAATGATGGGTCAGGATTAGCAGGGGTACCAGCATGTGTGACACTGTGTCTGCTATAGACTGCTTCATCAGGAAGAAGTAGATGAGGCCTTTTTCAGACAATTGGAAAAAGCCTCACATTCACAGGTCATGGTCCTCATGAAGGACTTTAATCACCCTGATATCTGCTGGAGGGACAACACAGCAGGGCATAAGCAATCCAGGAGGTTTCTGAGGAGCATTGATGACATCTTCCTGACACAGGTGATGGAGGAGCTAATGAGGAAAGGCACCCTGCTGAACCTCATACTTACAAGCAAGGAAGGACTGGTCATGGATGTGAAGGTCAGGGGTAGCCTTGGCTGCAGTGACCATGAGATGGTGGAGTTCAGGATCCTGGGAGGAGAGAATAAACCAAAAGGCAGGTTCACAACCCTGGACATCAGGAGAGCAGACTTTGGCCTGTTCAGGGATCTGCTTGGAAGAATATCATGAGGTACGGTCCTGGAGGGACGAAGGGTTCAAGAAAGCTGGTTGGTGTTCAGAGGTCATCTCCTCCAAGCCAAAGAATGGTCCATTCCCACATGAAAGAAGTTAGGCAGAGGTGGCAGAAGGCCTGCATGGATGAATGAAGAGCTCCTGACTAAACTCAAACATGAAAAGGAAGCTTACAAGAGGTGGCAGCAGGGTCAGGTGACCCAGGGGAAATATAAACACTGTCCAAGCATGGGGTTAGGAAAGCCAAAGCCCATCTGGAGTTGAATCCCATGAGGGATGTGAAGGGCAATAAGAAAGACTTCTACAAATGCATCAGCAGCAAAAGGAAGGCTATGGAAAACATGGGCCAGCTGCTAAAAGAGATAGGGTACCTGAGAGTGCACAAGGCTGAGGGAGCTGGCTCATGTTATTGTGAGGCCACTCTTGATTAGCTTGGTCGTGGCAACTGAGAGAGGTTCCTGAGTCAACACTATCTTCAAGAAAGGATAGGAGGAGGATCTGGGGAACCACAGGCTAGTCAGTCTCACTTTGATCCCTGGGAAGGTAATGAAGCAACTAATCCTGGATACTTTTTCCAGACATGTGAAGGACAAGAAGATGATTGGAAGTAGCCAGCACGGATTTATGAATGGGAAACTATGGTTAATCAATCTGATAGCCTTCTATGATGAAATAACTGGCTTGGTGAATGAGTGGAGGAGCAGGGAATGTTGTTTTTCTCCACTTTAGTAAGGCTTCTGACACTGTCTCCCGTAGCATTCTCATAGGCAAGCTGATGAAGTAAGGGCTAGATAAGCGGACAGTGAGATGAACTGACAACTGGCTGAACTGCCAGTCTCAGAGAATCATGATCAGCAGCACAAAGTCCATCTGGAAGTCAGTCACTTGTTGTGTAATCAGAGGTGGATAATGGGTCCAGTACTGTCTGACCTCTTCATTAATGATCTGGATGACAGGACTGCATACACTCTCAGCAGGTTCACAGACAGCACAAACTAGGAGAAGTGGCTACTACACCAGAGGGCTGTGCTGCCATTCAGAGGGACTGAACTGGCTGGAGAAACGGGCAGAGAGGAACCTCATGAAGTTTGACAAAGGGAAATGCAAAGTCCTGCAGCTGGGGAGAAATAACACCATGCGCCAGTACAGGCTGGGGACCAAGGAGCTGGAAAGCAGCTTTGCAGGGAAGGACTTGAAGGTCTTGGTAGACAACAAGGTGAACAAGAGCCAGCTATGCACTCTCATGACAAAAAAGGCCAACAGTGTCCAAGGCTACGTTAGGCAGAATTTGGCCAGCAGGTTGAGGGAGGTGATCCTTCCCCTCTACTCAGCCCTGGTGAGGCCACATTTGAAGTAGTGTCCAGTTCTGGGCTCCCCAATACAAGAAAGACATGGATTTACTGGAGCGAGTCCAACAAAGGGCCACGCAGATGACTAAGGGCCTGGAGCATCTCTTATACAAGGAGAGGCTGAGAGAGCTGGAACTGTTCAGCCCGGAGAAGAGAAGGCTCAAGGGGATCTTAATGTGTATAAATATCTGATGTGGGCCAGTAAAGTAGAAGGAGTCAGGCTCTTTTCAGTGGAACCCACTGACAGGGTTCCACATAAACACAGGAAAGAACATTTTCACTGTGAGCGTTGTCAAACACTGGAGCAGGTTGGCCAGAGAAGTGGCGGAGTCTTGATCTGGGGAGATGTTTGAAACCTGACTGACATGGTCCTGGGCAACCTGCTCTACTTGACCCTCGATGAGCAATGGGGCTGGACTGGATGGCCACCAGAGGTGCCTGCCCGTCTCAACTAGTCTATGATTCTGTGATCCCCCAGACAAACACTTGCTTTCAATTTTCAGCCTGTGGTATCTGCAAGTTCTGTTTTTGCTCATCTGTAACTTTGTTATGTTTCACAGCACACTGTAGTAAGCATAAACAGTAATAAAAGAAGTTTGGACAAGCAGCATATTCTATGAATGATGACTCTTATCCCATTTCTCCAAGTATAGAATAGATTATGTCTTCTGGCTTTGATAAACTCCAAAGAAAAAGGGATAAATAGTTTAATATCACATACAGAACCAAATTCAGGAAGATCTATGCAGAAAACATTAATCTTCTGTTATCACATGAATACTCAACAAATCTGGCTTTAGAATCTATGATACCACTCAATAAAATTTATCATTTCTGATAGGAAACCATTAATTTAGTATGGTCACATTCAGTGTATGGCTCTGTGGTATAAGCTCACCTTTGATGTATCTATGTTTCCCAGCTGAACAGAATCCCATTATAGATCTCCCCCTCCCCCACCTTTAGAAATACACTTCATTATTTGAAATACACAATTTACTTCAGTCTAAGGAATAGCTTTTTGTGCAGAAGGCATATCAAGCAGAGATGAAAAGTTTACTTTATTGGAAATTTTCTCCTTGCTCTTTCAGAAACTATCCCTGTTCTCTAAATGTCTTTACATTCCTTTTAGGAAAACATCTCAGGTATACTTGTTATACTCTGTTCATCAGATTAGGTGCTCAGATACCACTGTGATGAGAGCAGTATAAGACAGATAGACAACATAATGAATGAAATTGCACTATAGTGGCATCTGCTATATTTAAGAATCTGTCAGTGCTCCCACAGGCACTCTGTGGTATATCTGCTTATGCCCTGATGTCTACCAGAAAAACACATTTTCTCAGGACACTGAAGCCACCCTGGAATGAGTATGGTGCACAGCCTAAGAAACTGAGACAATATGTTCAGTCAGCAGCACTGCTGTGGTATAGGCTGTCAGATATCAGGGTAGAATTTATTTTGCAGAGATATAACCTGTGATCACACTTTTGGTAATATGAAAGTGATATTCACTCGCTATGCTTAGAAGGGATATGATATAAAAAGGTATAACTTTTTAAATGTGATTTGCTTTGCTCTCACCTTACAATAGATTGACTTCTGCTTACTAAGTTAAATTAAATGTGTGATATCCAACCGTTGTTTTCAAGCCCACCATAAATAACCCAGAGAAAGACAGCACAAACAAACAACTTTGTTAAACCTTGACTCTAGTGTAGTACTTAAATGCACTGAAGTCAAGAAATAAGAGATTAAGCATCCCAAAGAATGGGTTTGGCTGGAACGAATAATCAAAATCTAGCAAAATTACTGCACAAGTAAACAGCTAGATGATTTCAACGAGAATTTCATCTCTGCAAATACCTGAAGGACAGATTTCTCTGCCGTAAATATGTGGTTAGCAAGCATGTTGCTTCCTACCCAAAGGAAGCATAAGGCAATCTTTATATCATTATATTTTCATTTATATCTTTAAGTATCTCAGTGAGGGTTACTCAGAACAGGTAGCAGAAGGTAGAATAAAATCAGGCTCTCCTCAGGGCCAGTTCAGTGCTCTAACCATTAGCTCAAGAGAGTGGTCCTCATATTATTGTTAATTCATATTTCTTCCACCCAGTTCTCATGTACTAAATTGTACTATTATTGTTATGATCTCAGTGATTTGACAGGAGTGTATCAGCAAAATCAAAATTTTTGTCCTTTAATTTTTTATCTTTTTAACCAGATACTGCATGCCTTTAACATTATTGAAACTAAACTGTCAACACGGTTTCCTTTTTGTCTTTTATTGTATTCAACAATGACATTTTGGGTCCAGGAGAATGAAAATGCCTCCTTCCCAAACAAAATCAGTGATTGCATCTTTTGATCATGACTTACCCGGACCCAGTGTGATACATTTTGTGACTTTTTTTAAATGACCTGTTAACAACTGCCACCAGCTCATATACACAATTTACAAGCACAATTTAAAAGTGAATGGCACACAGATAGTGAGCTGCACAGGACAATACGTGGGGCAAAATAGCATTGAGGAAAGAATGCTGAAAAACAATATAAAGAATTTTTTTCCAGAGTTTTCTGTCCTTCAAATAATGGCCAATCTTAGAGGAAACGATTTCTTTGACTAGTAACCAGGTTTCTCTTTAGAGGATTAAAAATGCAGCTGAGAATTTTCTTCTTTGAGAGGGGTTAATTCCATTTACCAGGTGACTGAATTCCCAGTCTTTGCAGAGAGACAGCTTCTTTTCACTGTTTGCCATCACTGTGAACCAGACACAGTGAATCAAAGAGAAATTTCTCATAGTAATTCTGTTCACAGAGATGGATGAGATCACGACTTTGTTTTCTGCTGTGCCTATGAATTCTGGTTTGTATTTCTTTCGGGTGAAGGTGGACTTTGGGGGGATTTATGTTAAGCTGAGCAAGCAGTTTGGGCAAAATTAACCCACAGATAAATAATAGTTTTAGACAGCTCTGCATTGGCCCTGAACTCTGTTAGCATTTTTCTGCTGTTGCTTTAGCAGTATTTCTCAGTTTTTGTTTCTTGTCTAGAGTTTATATAAAGCAGTCAATTACAGATGTGTCAGATGAGTATGCATACTGTGTAGCTTGGTGAGAAAAAGCAGCTGAGCTCAGTTCTGAAAGTTTAAATACCATTTAACTTTGAAAGAACTTGAGTGAATGAAGGTGAATATAACCTGTAAATGGAACTTCAAAATGAACAAACCAAACACAGCCCATTTGTTACAGTACGGCAAAATCCACGCCCATGTCCACTTCATGGACACCACAGTGACTGCTGTTGCGCATGCTGCTGCAGATTACTGCAGTTGTATTTTTACAGTTGCAAGCAGAAAGGAAGGGAAGATAATCATTTAACATGGCCATGACTCAGGAGAACATACATACCTCAAGCTTCCTCTCCTGAAAGATGGTGCATTCAGACCAGGGCTCTAATGATCTACAAGCTGTAAGATCAGGAGCCTTTTGACAACTTTCCTGTGTAAAGAGTTGCCAGTTTTGTCCTTTTCTTGAGATGCATGTGAGGGTCATTTTGTTGCACAATGATAGTCTTATACATCTTGTGTCTTCCATGACATGTACATGTCATTGCATACTATTACAAAGCCATAATGGGCTGCAAAATAATAATAATAAAATAATGATAAGCTGAGTTTTAAGTAATTTTTACATTATTTTTTAAATAATATTTTTTTAATCAAAATATCATGGGGAGCCTGCTTGCTTAGTTTTCTACACAGTGTCTGATATATTTTGAACATCACTAAAGTGGCACTGTAAGGCCTTGAAACTCAGCGCCAATGAGCACGTGTGAATGCCAGTAGGATTGGGCCCTGCTATAGAAATTTGAACATGTATATCACAATCACCTATCTTCACAACATCCATATAAAATAGGAAAAAACTGCTAACTCCACTTTTCATGTAGGGGAGCTCAGGTGTAGCGGAAAGCTTGCTTCATTCCCATAGAATTTATTCAAGAGCCCAGTTCTGATCTCCAAACTTCTTGTTCCAAGCTCTGCCACTCCCAACCTTTTCCCTTTTACCCAGTGAGCACGCCTATACCAATCAGTATACTTTTTCCCCTTTCTCTCCTTCTCAACCTTTCTAAAGTGCTGATTTAAAGGACAACTACATGCCTCCATGTGCCAAAGACTTAAATGAGGAATAAAGCCTTCTTACAGAATTGCATGCTGTCCCCAATTCAGCATAACACTTACATATAATCAAGTGCTTGGACATATTTTAAGTACTTAGGGTGTCAATTGCTAAGCACACAAAAGTTCCTGCTTATTTAGCTAAGTATCCACTTTTCAAGGGAGTAATTTCCTTCTGTACATGCTAATTTGAGGCTGATGGGGACATCTGAACACAAACATTTAGAAAAAGTTGGACTGAAGTGTTGTTTATAAATTGGCTTATAAGGTAGTGTAAAGACATAGTTTGTGAGACTATAATCTTTAAAATACTCTTATTTATCATTGCAGATTTTTTTTCCTTACATTATGATTGCTCCTGGAGCTTCTAAGCATTGTATAACAACAAGAGTCAGGGCTTAACCAAAAAGCATAAAATCATAAAAGAAAAAGATAGGTGCAAAAGAGGTGGAATTCAGACTGTTTTATACATGGAGATTAGAAGAACATGTAGACTGTGACTTATCTGAAGATGCAAGGAAACTACTGAAATATCCAGATCTAAAACCACATTTTCTGAGTTCCAGTGCAAAGCTTTAAACACCCTTCTTCTCAGAGGAAATGAATGAAGTAGATAATAGGAAATGTGGGTTATTTAAAAGGAGTATGATACAAATAATTTTGGCTGGACCAGTGGGAAGATTGTATTGTCACAGATGGAAACTGTCTGAGAAGAGACAGAGCCGATACCAGCCTTACCAGTATAAAGTGGTTATCACATCTGATCAGAGCTCTCCCAAAGCACATTTGGAACTCCATGTGAGCTTAGATAGCCTTTGATGACTTGCATTTTTATATGTGGAGATTTCAACAGCATTACAGAATAATGTTTGCTTGTCCCTGTACTCTAGATCCACTTTCTACCTGTCTGCATGACTGTAAAGTCCAGGACTGGTAGGACTGCTAGGAAACAGGGAGATAAGGCTGCATGTGGGAATTTCACTGGCCTCTGTGGAAGCAGGATCAAACCAAGCACACAGGCTGGACTGTGTTACTAAATGATTCATTTGCACGAGTAAGAAAACCAAAGGGTCCCTTTTAACAAAGGTATCAGTGATTTGAACATGATCATTGTGCTCATTAAAAGTAGAAAATTCAACAAAATGTCTGTTGTCTCAGGGCTCAATAAGAAGGGTCCTTGGCTATGGGACAGAAGTGCTATATGGCTCTCTAAAATCTGAATACTGTATTCTCTGCTCTAGGGTTTTGGATCTCCGGCTTTCTATGATATTCCTCTTTCTGTTGCATTGTCACATCCCATTAGGCATAGTAGTAGTATTTGACAGGCAATCCTTTTCTTTGTAGTGAAAGGTGTGCTGCATGTCACAGACTGCTGTGGTCCCCTCACCTCTGTGAAGACAAGTCATGTTCAGTTTTATTTCCTTGCACACTGTTTGCTGAAACAGTTAATCAAAGAACATTTCTGCTTTGTATTGGGAACTGGCATTAAATTATCAATATTATATCTGTCATGGTGGAAACACTGTGTATATGGATGAGTATAAGCCATTCCATTTCCATTCACCCACAGTCCTCCAGGGAGAATCAGGGAACTACACGACATCCCCAAATGCTGGATTTTATATTTAGATGTTTTCGGTAAGAAGAAAAGTGTCTAAAATTGCAAGTAGACAGAGAAACTGCTTTTGACTCTGTGTATGAAGATGCTTTTTCTGCTTACCTTCTCTTCCAGTGAGCACGTGACAGATATGCCTCCTGCTCAGAAAATAAGGGCTCTTTTGGATGTGTAAAGCCCAAACCTGCAAAGGATCTACATGAATGGATAGCATGGGTGCCTGTTGATGGTAGAATCACCTGAAGCTGTTTGCCTCTCATCCTATTTCAGGGCAATGCCAGACGGATTGGGGAGGACCACAAGGTCGGCTGCTCTCTGGCATCCTTGGAGAGACTGTACCTGGTCCAGCACAAAGAGACCAACAAAGCAATGGAAGATGAGGGAAAAGGGCAAATGCCTGGAAAGAATGAATTTGTGGAATTCCCAGTTAAATGTGTCCATTGCCTGAGATCACAAACTCTGTGGACCTGAAGCCAAGTGCAATTGAACTTCCTGCAGCTCACTTTTAGGCTTTATTGTTGTTTATTCTAAAAGTAAGCATTAGTTATAAATAATGGCCTTGATTTCAAGTGGAAGTAAGAAATTCAGCAGTAGCATTAGCATTAGCAAGGCTGAATACTTAGTTTTCAGCAAATAATTCAGTCTCTTTCTGTATTTTGTGAGCTTTCCTTCACTGGACTGCACTTTCCCTGGATTTATTTGTAAATGAATTAGCACATTTTATTGCTGTTTTTTATACTGATTTTTTATGCTCTCTGTAAATTGTTCATCCTGTGATACAAAGTATTCAAACATGAGCTGTATTGGCTCACTGTGACTGGCCACCTAAATATCAAAGTTTTATTTTTATTGCTTGATTGGACAAATGTTAGTTTACTCTTACTCCTTCCCATGAGAGAAACTTGAAGAAGACAAAATGGCTTTTAATTTCTTGGCTGGAACAGACAACAAGGACAGTGTGTTTTAAATCACTTTCTTCTGATTTTCCAAGCTTTTCCAAAACAACTTTCCTACAATAACTGTCATCTGAAATAACAATTGGCTGTGTATGGAAGCAAATTTTCTCATGATGTATTCATATAAAGAAGTTTCCTTTCTGAGTACATTCCTTCCTGGAAAAGGTGCTGTCCAAAATCTTGCCCCCTATCATTAATTCTCTGAGTCTTGGTTACAGTGGGATTTTCAGTGAACTTATTGTTCACTTGCTGTCTGAAGCATTCTCCTATGATCTTATTTCATTTATTACTCCTAAAATAATTTGTGTAAATAATGCATCTACTGTAGTTTTTTTCTGATAAACCCAGAGAAAACATCTGATAGTCTATATTTATGCTTATTTCTGCATACGTACTCCAAAGAGTGCCTTACAAATTATTTTTCCTAGGTACCTGTAGAAAATAAGATTCTGTTCTCAGCTGAAACACATTTGATTCACTGAGGGCACCAGTGATCTTGGGAGTTCATCAAGTACTTTATTTTTTCCTAAGGGATGGATACCACTGTAAAATTCAGATTTACAAAGTAAATAACTTGCTTTAATTTTCCCTCAGCAATGTTCATCTAAAAGATATCAGTTCAGCAAATAATCCAGCCTGTATACATTCCTTCTAGAACACTAGCAGAGGGGCAATCGAAAAATGTTTTGAAAGTTTGATTAAAGTATGACTGGCATTTTATTGCTGTCAGGGTAGTTTTTCTTTGGGATAAGGTAAACCATATTTAGCCTCCCTCTGCATGCATACAGGCTCAGTAATACATTGGAGCAACGTTACTGTTAACATGGGAGTTCAGCCTTGCTTTTAGGTGTACTTTTGTGCATGCGGGAAAATACTAAATTTAGGAGAAAAGCATTACAAAATCATGGCATCAGTCTAAGTACTACATCAGATGAATTAATCAGAGCACCAGAGCAATGCCACTAAGTGTAGTGATGTGCTAAGTGACTAGTGCTATACTTATTTGCTCTGGTGGTCTGGTGCCGCAATGATTAGCAAGAGTTTAGGAACTCCTGATATGTGTGTCACAGGTATGATATCATTTCACTTAAAAAAAAAAATCATGTAAATAGAATGGAGTAGAGCATAATTCATTCTTTTATGGCATATCTGTGAGAACTGATTGTTTTGCTTTGGAAGTAGATTCTTGCAGAACTTGGCAGTCAGACCTGAAGTAGCCAACCTAATCATATTACAGCTCACCCCTGTTAGTACAAAGTCCTGATTATACATGCAGGACAAAGTCTAGTATGAGCTGAGTACCTGGCTTAGAGGATTTCTTTTGATTTACATTCAATTTGGGCCAAGTTCTGTAGTTTTATAATATATATTTGGATTGGTTTTAGTAGGGATTTTGTCTGAGAGAGAAAAAAAAAAAGATGGAGCTGTTTGTATTCTACTGAAAAACATTTTTATTCCCATATGCACATACACACATTCACACACACACACAAACACACGCACACAGATGTATATCACTTGCTTCCCTTTGGGGATGAGGGTTAGGTTTGTTCCTATATTATTTTAGATAAGCTTCAGAAAAAAGCGCAAAAGTGCAAAATGCCGTAAAATTAAACAGTACCATTTAATGGATGTAGAACAGAGAGGAAAAAAGTTGCAAAGGGCAGAGCATAACATTCAAAAAAGCTAAGAAAATTCATTTAGAAACAAAAAATCTCAATTCACCCATAATTTTGTTGAGATTTCCTTCTTTTCATTCTAGGTATTTCTGTATTTGAAAAATCTGACCATTCCACTGCTCTAGATTGTGTAATTGCCCCAAGTAGCTTCATATCTGTAGGTATATTACTCTTCAGGTATTTTATATTTAATGCTGAGCACTAAAAGCTCTGATTCAAAATTTGGGTAAATGGAAAAATTATCATTGACTCTAATGAGCTTTAGAGAAACAGGCATGAGTTTTTATCAGGGTTAGTGCATTTCATGGTTGTTTTTTTTTAATTGTCTTGGAAAGCAAAACCAAAAAGGTCAGCTTCTCCCTTCTGCTGTTCAGCTGTTCCATTTTGTTTTAATCAAACGCAGCATTGCTTAAGGCAGAGAGGAGGAAGGGCAGTAAGGAGAAAACTAAAAGACACCCTGCATGCCAGAATTAAATTGTCATTCAGAGGCCTCTCTCTGCGCAGTGTTACTGCGCCTCCTTTGGATTTGTTTGGGCATTGCTGGTTGGACACAAAGATACTCCGCAATTGTGCACAAGTTGAAAGTATAAAGTAAATATCTTTTGGAGAACCCACGTGGAGGACAGCGAGGTTTTTACAGGATTTGGCTAAGTCTTGGTGCCACCATTCCCCACGATGGCACACCAACAGCAGGGACTGGCCAGGCAGGAGCAGCTGGTGGACCAACCAGCCTCCGGGGCTCCCTCGGACAGGTCCTCCGTGTCGCTGGGTTGCCATCTGCCACTGGTTCTGACACCACCGCTCCAGTCCATGACCCCGTGGCTCCTGACTAGCGTCCCATTTTTTTGCCTTTAGGATTTTAAACCTTTCCATGCTGCCGTTCCTCCTCTTGAGTCCTTGGGCTGCTCGCAATCCCGTTTCAGCAGCCCCGACTCTGCCTGCAGTTTTACCTTTCATATCTTTCTTCTGGCTCTCTCACATCTCTTTCTTACAACTTGGGCCCATTCCTGTCAGCCTGAGCTGCTGCTGCACAGTGGGGCCATGCTGGAGCTGGACCTTTGGCCCCTATGGCACAGGCAGCTGAGCCCGTGGGGGACTGGGCTACACAGGAGTCCAAGCCCCATATTTCTTCAGCTGGATGAAAAGGGATAGGAAAACAAATCAAACAAGCTCAGAATCATGGAACTGAACAGTAGATGAGATGATCCTAGTCTGTGAATGAAAAAGGAAAGGCTGAACGACTGAATAAGGATGGAGCAGAAACACACAGAATCTGGGGAACCCAACAGGAGGTTGGGTATGGCCCATGAAATGGGGAACCAAGCCTCTGTTCTTTGTTTTTGCTCAAGAAGCACATCTGGATTAAATGGCAATTTTTCCAGATAAAAGAATTTTGTCTTGATGCTTTTATTTCAAACAATTCTTTTCATTTAGTATCCTCTTGTCCTCTGAGAAATAGAGAATTTGTTTTAACAAATGATGCTAACCTGCACAGAAATGCTGAGCCTTGCAGCAATTTCAGTTTACTGGGATTCACACAAGTATTGGCAGCAAGGGACAGTACAGGTTTAACTCTCAGCTTTGTCCTGCATAAATATTCAGAATCAGTCTTAACATAAAGTTTCCTTTGCCTGGTCACCAAAATCATGTGCTTAGGAGATCCGTTTGATTTTGAAATCAATCAATATAGCTACTACCGTTAAAGACTTTAATTTGCCCAAACTATTCATAAACCTCTATTTAACCTCCTAACATATTTGAACTGTTTTGTATTTTAATGATAATTCTAAAGGATTGTGTGTAACTTACATTGCATACATATGTTACAAATAGTGCATTACTAGGAAAGCGCATGCTGTTCCTGTGGGGCTCCAAAGAAAGCATCTTTAAAGGTGCATAGGGTCCACAGGCAAGCCTTTCAAGAATGGACCAGTGATGTGAGTTGTGACTTTGTCTGCTTTCATTCTATGTGTGCTAACTGTGGGTCTATATAACTCTCATGGGTGTGAATTCCAGTGTGAATATGTCACTACATTTTGGGGGGATGAAGTCAAGTTTTGAACTTTATGCATTCAATTTAAATGCCCCAAACACCTGACTAGCATGTGCTACTGTTCTCTTCCACAGTGAAAGTGAATCCCCATTCTACAGTGATAAATACAGCTGAAGTCAAAGGCAAGCTTCTTCAGATTTCTGACAGTCAGTAAAAACATGCCCCCTCCAGAGGCTGATTCAGAGTCTGTTTAGAGCACTTATCTCCCCCAGGTTATTCTGCTGGGCGCTCTAGGAGATTAGCCAGCTCAGTCAGGTCCTGGGGGTATCTCTGCGATGAATAGTTTCTATCTTATTTGTTTTTCTGTTAGATGTTATGTGCTTTAAAAAAAGAGTGGCTCCAGAAAGTTCCTTACAGTTGTTTCTGTGGAGCAACCTGAGAAGAAGAGCTGTCACTAGTAGCTGGGAGGTTGTCGCATTCAGAGACAGAGCAGGTGGAGACCCAGCAAGGAGATGGAGGCCTGTCGCTTATACAGAAAGACTGCAGAGAGGAAGCAGCAGTCAACCAGGACTTGAAGGTGAAAAGGAAGGAGAACTTCCTAGGAACAGCAAGAGAAGGTGCAGTGTTTGCTGCAATGATTTTTCAAGCCTGGAAGCTGCCTGGAAGCAAAGCTCGGAGCAAGAATGTGCATGGCATGGTCGGGGTAGTTGTTTATAAACCACTATTTTGTTTCTGTCCTATCTGATCTATATCTAGTTGCTTTAGGTACTGCTTTTTAAAAAGTAAATTTTCCTATCTTCATTAGAAAAATGCATGGCTTTTGAGGTTAAAAAAAGCTCTTTAGAGCTGTCTCAGAGCTCTGTACAACTGGAATTCCATCACAATGCCCCCAAAGGAAGGGTATGTAGGTGATTAGAAATATGGTGGTTTAGGGACTTTTTAGATGACTATGTACAAAAAGCTAGGCAGATTGCAGTCTAGGCAGTCATATCAGCATACAATTACTGGAAATCTGTCTGCAAGCACCTCACTGCCCTATGATCTAGAGATTTTTCTCTACTCAGAGAAGCACATTTCTGCACTGTAATTCTGGTCAGACAGAACAATTACCTGATAACCAGTTAGTTTGTTCATACTCAGGTCAGCTTTCACCATCTGCAAAAAGGAGAGCTCTGAAGCTTACCTGAGCTATTCCTCCTGGGTTCAGGTACATGCTGTCCTTGCAAAAGAGCTAAGGACCAGCGTCACTTCTGCTGTTTCAGGCTGCTTCTACTAACATTACAGAAAGCAGTGTGGATAAAGAAAGGAGTGACACTTTTTTTTTTTTTTTTTAAACTGGCTTTTCTTTGTCATCCGTTTCCAATATCCCAGCAAGTGTACCCACAGGAGCAGCAACGTGAGCTGTGGAGGATTTGTAGCCAAGCTAGACTGCTTTTTCTAGAGGAGCCTAAAATGAATGGTGCCAGGAGGAATTTTAGAATGAGTATGTGTGAAGTGAGTACAGTGTAATGGATATGATACTACCCAGTTCAGATAGCAGCTGTTAGCTTAGCTGTGAGGTAGGGAAAACTCACCCATCTCAAAGTCTGGGCTGCTGCTGTTTGCCTGCTATCCATAGTGAGATAACTGATTTAAGGCTAGCTCTGATATTTTGACAAAAGGGAGGAGTCTTTTAACACACAGGTTCCTGGGCATGGTTGGAGCCTGTTTCCGGGTCTGCTTTGGTGATGGTATACAGAGCTTGTGGCAAAGTGAGGAACTGGAACCTTTGATTTTCTGTTTTATTGGAAAATACGGTAACAAACACAGTAGGTTGGTTGAAGAAAAAAAAATCAGCTGTTACTACAGTTTCAGTATTTCACGTAAGAGAAGAGAATGCAGGCATAGGGAGGAATAAAACCAATTTTCCGCTCAAAATGAAAAGAAGTTGAACTATAATCATCAAAATGAAAAGAGGAGGGAGAGATCAAGGGCAGGAAAAAATAGAAGGTTTAAAACTCTGGAAATAAAAAGTGAATTTTCACTAAGTTAGTTATTTGAATGTAATTAAAACATCAGTTGCTGAAAGGCTTAACAATTAAGCAATAAGTATGTATCTGTTATCTTCAGAATTCTGTTCATCCAGCTGCATATTGTAAAGCTATAATTCAGCTGAGAAATTTTAGTGACATGAGATACAGGCACATAGCCCAACTAACTTGGCAATGTCTCCAAAGCCATGAGGTGGAACTGAAAGGGAACATCATTCCCGAAAAACTGAATCTCTTCACTTATCTGTGACCTTGTTGTCCTGTGTCCAGTAATGGATGTTATCTGAGGCATAAAGAGGGATAAGATCATCTGCAGGTTGAACCTAACCTGTTCTGCTGTACTATCCTGAATTTCTTCATTGCCTTTTAGCATTATGCCTGTAAACAGTTTGGTACAAGCATTACTGGACATGAATGAGAACACCAAACATGACAATAGTTCTTAAAGATAATGCATGGCACTTAAGGGGGCAGGGAAGGATGCTGAAATAAGGATAATAATAGAGATGACATCCGTTTGAAGTTATAATTGCTTCTTAATAGTGCTGATGGCATCCTGGAGGGTCCAGGGTCAGTAATTGTATTAGTTAATTTGTAAGTGCACATATGAATAAAAGTCTCAAGCCACAGAATTCTCTGTAAACTGTATTACCTCTAGAGACTGAAATTCACAGAAGAGTTGAATCCTTATCTGATTTTCTGAATCAGTACCAGCATCTGATTGCACCTAAAATTTTTGCATTGCTTGTCCCTGTAAACCTGTAGAGGCACATTTACAGTACAGTCGTCCATGGTGTACAGAGTAGGTACTTGCAGCAGTGCAATGTTCTTTCTTTCAGTATGCATACAGATAGGCATACTATCCCCATAAAATTATAATAGACACTTAACGGTGCTGATAGTTCAGTCTTGTGGATGAAAGTGGCTGTGGTTTCAGGGGATAGGAGGAAATGAGGTTAAGATGCTTTGGCTTATATTCTTTTGCAAATCATGCAAATATGATCCTTGTAAACATGAATGGATTCAACTGATCAAGATCTCAGTTTTCTCATCTGAAACTTCATATATGCTAACTGAAATAAAGTAACTTCTCTTGTTTTATAGTTCCTTCTTTGGAAAGTTTGGGGCATCTGTATGTATATGAGCTGGAAACTAGTTATCCATTGTATGGAAACAGAAATAATTTCTTCACATTTTAGTTCTGTAACAAAAAAAAAAAAAAAAAAGAATTTTCCACTGAGTTCCTTCACACATTTCAGTGTTGCTGAAGTCCACTCTTTGAAGCCATTGAGGATCTCTGACAAGTAAAGACTCTATGTGCTCTGGAGTCATCTTGGTTAAAATCGACCTTGAAAATTTGTTGTAACTGTATTTTAATATTTAATAGTCACAAGGGGTGATGTTTACCACTTCTTCAGAGAAGCAGATTTAGCCAGCACCTGCTTTCAGTTGGATATGTCTCCAGCTAATTTTTATGTGATGGCTCCCTTCTACTGGGAACAAGCTCGTTGGGGAAAGTAAGGATAGGTGTTTGCATTGGACTGTAAAAATTATGAAAACAGGGCAAGAAAAGGCAATGGTTCTGAAATCTGACCGGTAACTGTCTGGAATCATAAAAAAATAGTTTCTGTTTTGTATCATATAAAGAGGTTGTGATGTCCAATCTGTACTATAACTGCTTTATGAAAAAAGCATATAAGCATTTTAGATATCATAAAGACCTTTGTCTTTTCCAGCTTTAAGAAATAGATGCCTATATTATCTTTTCAAATGACTGTTCTTTCTTATGTAATACAGCATTTCTTCTCTTCCTCAAAATAACATGGCAAGTTCCTAGTGAAGCAATCATGCTGCAAAAAAGAGGTCATACTGGAAATGATACCAATCATGGCCAGATAGGACTCTCTATTAAGAGAGAAAAGTGGACTGGAAAACATACTGTGTGCTAATGCTTGGAGGTGGGAACTCTTGTTGTGACTCTATTTTTGTTCATATATTGTGCATCTCTGATGAAAAAATATATTAAGCAAATGCTAAGGTTGTCTAGTTGTACATTCAGAAGATTAGAAATTTATAAGACTGATTCTACAGCCTTGATTTTTTCCTTTTATGCTTGTTCATTGTGGTACATTTTTCATTTAGGGATTACAAAGTATGTCTTAAAAATATCAGTAGACCTTACAATTTCTAAAACTTTAGGTACATGTTGTGCTTGCAATTTTTAGTAATGTCTTTATTGTTAACTTGTTATGTTTAGTAATGCTTTTTTCAGTTTGGAGCATTCATCTGACTAGATTTTGTCACCTACCTTTATAAATGTACCCTTATTCTTGCATTGTCTTTTGTGTCTATTTTGGGAGGAAGACTGGAACATTCTTTTGGCATCTTGGGGGTTACTCTAATTTACAATAAACCATCGGAGAAACAAAATACAAGCTACAGACTGTTATAAACAGTTTTGTAGCTACAGTTTCCTGTACTACTAATGCTAAGAACATCCAGGCTCTAACATGTAAATCTATCTCTAGCCCTGGCGAAAAGGGCCTGTTTATGTTGATGTCTTCATCAAGAGAAATGTTTCTGGACTCATTGCAGTGTTTTTATAGCCCGGACGCATCATCACAACTGGTATGTCAAGTTTCAACCTTATATGCTTAACTAAAGCCACTGTCATTTTTTATAATATACAAATTTATTAGTGATAGCTGTGCAATAATTTATTATGACCTTGTAATAATATTTGTAGTTCCTAATAAGAATACTCTTGAAGGAGAGGCAAATAAGTGTGACGGTACCTATGAAAAGCTGAAGAGAAAGAGACAGGCAAATTATGTGACTTACTAAGGCTGAGACAAAGATTTCTCTCTGTGAATCCTTGACTTCCAGTCTGGTGAACATGCCTCTGGGCTATGCCTTAAGTTTTGTTTTCCCTTCATGAAAACTAAACACAAATATTGAATAACTGCACATTAGGTGCACATTCAGTTGAACATTCAGGTTTTAAAAGCCATTGATAGACCAGATAAGCCATTACTGACTTTAAAATCTCAAAAGTTGTCGGGTTTTCTGCCAACCTTGAGACAAGTTTAGAAAAGTGATTAGTGTCTGAGTCTATCGAACTGGAATTTATCCATTAGTGACATTTGACCTTTCCTTTATCTTACATGGCAAGTGTGGTTTCCATTACTGCATCTTGAACAAGACTCTGATATGGTCTTTTCCCTTCTCCAGTCATTTTGTTACTTGCACACCTACCATCATCACAGAAGATAGAAATAGGGTTCTGTCATTGGAGTTAGGATCTGCAAAATGGTTTGTTTCCTAATTACCCAAAAGGGCTTCTTCTCTTCCTCCTGCCCCCCCTCCCCAAATGCTTCTTCCACCATCTTCAAAAATAGTTCAGGAGCTCCTCTCAAACCCAGTTCTGAGCTCTTCCTTGATGGCAGTAAACAGCTTGGACCTTTTTGTTTTTGGGTTTGTACAAACAAGTTTTTATCACTCTTGGCCTGATTTGTGAGACTAAACAACAGAAAGAAAATGTCTTCTTCTAAATATAGATTCCCCCTTTTATCAACTTAAAAAAATTAGGCTTTTTCTATTTGGCAGACCTAGAATCTGTAAAGACTTTTGTTTCACCAAAGCATTATTATTATTTTTTTTTTTACATGGACTTCACATATGGGGCAGGGGCCCTGTTGACAATGGATACAGAGAAGGCAGAGATACTGAATGCCTTCTTCTCCTCAGTCTTTCTTGCTAAAACCAGCTCTCAGGAATCCTGGACCCTGGAGACCACAGAGAAAGTCTGGAGAAAGGAAGACTTTCCCTTGGTCGAGGAGGATCAAGTTAGAGATCATTTAGGCAGACTTGACATCCACAGGTCTGTGGGCCCTGATGGGATGAACCCACGAGTGCTGAGGGAGATGGTGGATGTCATTGCTAGGCCACTCTCCCTCATCTTTGAAAGGTCATGGAGAAGAGGAGAGGTGCCTGAAGACTGGAAGAAAGCCAATGTCACCCCAGTCTTCAAAAAGGGCAAGAAGGAGGACCCAGGGAACTACAGGCAGGTCAGCCTCACCTCCATCCCTGGAAAGGTGATGGAGCAGCTCATCCTGGAGGCCATCTCCAAGCATGTGGAGAAAAAGAAGGAGATTGGGAGTAGTCAGCATGGCTTCACCAAGGGGAAATCATGCTTAACCAATCTGATAGCCTTCTATGATGCAATGACTGGCTGGGTAGATGGCAGGAGAGCAGTGGCTGTTGTCTGCCTTGACTTCAGCAAGGCTTTTGACACTGTCTCCCAGAACATCCTCATAGACAAGCTCAGGAAGTGTGGGTTAGATGAGTGGACAGTGAGGTGGATTGAGAACTGGCTGAATGGCAGAGCTCAGAGGGCTGTGATCAGTGGCACAGAGTCTAGTTGGAGGCCTGTAGCTAGCGGTGTCCCCCAGGGGTCAGTACTGGGTCCAGTCTTGTTCAACTTCTTCATCAATGACCTGGATGAAGGCACAGAGTGCACCCTCAGCAAGTTTGCTGATGATACAAAACTGGGAGGAGTGGCTGAAACAGCAGAGGGCTGTGCTGCCTTTCAGAGAGAGCTGGACAGGCTGGAGAGGTGGGCAGAGAGGAACCTCATGAAGTTCAACAAAGGCAAGTGCAGGGTCCTGCACCTGGGGAGGAATAACCCCAGGCACCAGGACAGGTTGGGGGTTGACCTGCTGGAAAGCAGCTCTGCGGAGAAGGACCTGGGAGTGCTGGTGGACACCAAGTTAAGCATGAGGCAGCAATGTGCCCTTGTGGCCAAGAAGGCCAATGGTATCCTGGGGTGCATGAGGAAGAGTGTTGCCAGCAGGTGGAGGGAGGTGATTCTCCCCCTCTCCTCAGCCCTGGTGAGGCCACATCTGGAGGACTGTGTCCAGTTCTGGGCTCCCCAGTACAAGAGGGATGTGGCACTACTGGAGCAAGTCCAGCGAAGGGCTACGAAGATGATGAGGGGACTGGAGCATCTCTCTTCTGAGGAAAGGCTGAGGGAGCTGGGCCTGTTTGGCCTGGAGAAGAGAAGGCTGAGAGGAGATCTTATCAACGTGTACAAGTATCTGAAGGGAGGGTGTCGAGAGGATGGAGCTAGACTCTTTTCAGTGGTGCCCAGTGACAGGACAAGAGGCAACAGGCACCAACTGAAGCACAAGAAGTTCCATCTGAGGAAAAACTTCTTGACTGTGAGGGTGACAGAGCACAGGAACAGGTTGCCCAGAGAGGTTGTGGCATCTGCTTTCTTGGAGATATTCAAAAGCTGTCTGGACACAGTCCTGGGCAATGTACTCCCTTCTAACCCTTCCAGTCCTCTCCAACCTCAACCATTGTGATATATATCTGGTGTCTTCCTTTTAAAGATTTTTGTTTGGTCGGGGGAGATCAATTTCTACTATTCAAAAGTTCTTATTACTGGGGACAAGAAGTAAATTTCGTCCTGGAGTTTGAGGTTGCTCTCATGGGAGACATATGATTTGTCCCTTAACAAAACTGAAGCTATCACTGTCTGCTGGGTGGCTGGAGCAAGGTTTCTGAATATGCAAAATCAGTGGTGTCTTCATAACATTTTTCATAGAGACCATGAAGTGATCCTGAATTTCATTGACATGTCTTGTGGACAAAGGTCAGATTTCAAACTCAAACTCACACGGAGAGAATCATGACTTGAGTTCAGATGAGAATATTTTGTCCTGTTGAGTGAAACAGTGAAACTGTCACGATCTTTCCTGCAAAGCCTCATGCCTTTAAATATTATGGTATTATTTTAAATAAGAAAGTGAATATTTGGCTGGCATGATTCTTAACTTTGGGGCAGAGACCACAGCCTTAGAGGTGAGTGCCTTGTGAAGCAGTGATACATTCACTTTCAGAGAAAGCTTCCATTTCTCTCTGTTTTCCCAAAAGGGTGTTACAGGGAGAAGAGCTGAGATTTGGGTTTAAGGAATTCAGAATGCTATTCTGAGTAACAGCTGCAAATAGTTCTGGTGCAGTATGACCTAGAAATATATTTCCAGAATGGTGAAGATCAAACCACTCTGTTCGGCTTGCTTCGATCTTCTCTGAAATACTTTAGTAAAGTGTAATGACACCCAACATACTAAATGAATGTGTTTCTGAAGCAATTCTACTGTGAACTATCTTCATTTTTTTAAAGACCAATATTAATTTGTTTGTAAGATCATGGATAAACAATTGATTTACTTGCACTGTGACCCTGTCCATATGCCTGCTTCCATTTCAAGGTGAATTGAATAAATAAATCAGTGAGGTCCTCAATTCCTGACAATGCTTCTTGGTCTTGCCCTGGTATAAGTGCCTCTTTTATTACTCTTTGGAGCCTTCCTATAACTAATGGCATTTCCTAGTATAACTCCTGTTTCTAATGAGGACACACACACACACACACACACACAGATTTTGTGGTTCAGAAGAAGTTGCTGGTGGTGTAATTGTCTGTGGTTATTTGCAGCTATTAGTGTTAACATAGCTGGTTCCTTACTGCTCCCTTAGTTTTCTCCTCAATCCATGGCTTTGATAAACAAGCTGCTTGTGGCTTCTGCCATCTGCCCCTGTGACTGTTACATGGTGCAACTTGCCTGTGCTGTGGAAGAGCTGCTTTTCCTCCTGGCATCATGGCTACTGATGTTTAGCACTGAAGCCGCAGTGGCTGTGATAGTGCATCCCCCCCTTCCCTGCAGGGGCTGTGTAAAGACGAACTTCCCCAGCATAGCAAAGACAGAAAAAAGAACACCTGTAGTAGGAAAATGCCCCAAATGAGCTTTTTGTGGGGGAGGCAGCTCTCAGATTCCTGAGTGAATTGGTGCCGCTAAAGGCAGCACTGCTTTCCCACATGTGAGATGGAATCAAGAGATGAATAGATGTCTCCTGTCTGCAGCTGAAATGTGCTTGCATTTTCCTGCTGTTCCCTCTTTCATGTCCTACCCTTGTCTTGTGCCTTCTACATTTCTAAAAGTTGCCATTTTTTCTCTTCATTCCATGGTAAATTTTCCATGTCTTTGCATTGATCATGTTGGTATGGAAGCTGTCAAGTTGATGGAGGAGGAATCTTCTTAAGGGAGTAACTCTGCATCCCATAGCTTTATGCTGAAGCAGGTTTTCTCATTTACCAGGTGAACCTGCAAGTCTCACTCACATCAGTATACAGGACAAACATTACACTCCTGTCAAAGCAGAGAAAAATGAAGACTTGCATAAATCCCAAGAAATGGCTGAAAAATGTGTCCTTATCAGCACAGCATATTAGGAAGCTTGTAAAAATGCTCATGTGCAGAACAGATCATTTGTAGCAGGAAGGATTTATTATTGCTTCCTAACAATGGCAAGATCTCTTCTTCATTTTTAATACAGATCATTTTTTTTCTTACTATCTCTGCATAATGGTTATGTTGGCACTTGTAGTTATTATTAATTGATGCTGATCATCTTTTTACTTTGTTGGCTAGGAACCAGCTAGGGACAGGATCTCAAGGCGTCAGTAACTGGGCAAGCTGAGAATGGTAGAAAGTCCCTGTCCTTAGGTTGCGGTTTGGCATGAGTCCTAGTTCTGTCTTCCAGTTTGGATGAGTCATATGCAAATATGACACCTTCTGGCACAAGCCCAGGTTAGTAGCTGGAGTCTTCTGCAGTTCAGAGGACCCTGTTGGCTCAAATTGCCAGCAGAGAGATGAAAGTGTCTCAGCAGCTCTGGGGAATTCATTAGCCTGAGGTGACAACTTCAACAACCTGGTTCTTTCTGCGTAAGTGAAATTATAAAGAAAACACAGAAATTGCCGGAGTTGGCTGGCTGGCATGAAACCAGAATATTTTAAAAAAGAAAAAGATCCAGAGGGCTTAAGGCACATTGAAAATATTGTGTCATATTGTCCAGCCGTTGAACTTTATTAGTTACATTTGTTGTGGAATATGGTCAGTACTAAACTTGCTTACACTGACCTTGTCCCTTTCATATTCCTTGTCACTTCTCTTTCATCACTCTGCTAATAAAAATGTAGCATCCCTCCATCTCCCCGCCACCTCTTGGGATGTAAATGGTAGGTCTGGGGGATTTTTATCTTTTGCAGGAGTGGTGTCAATTGTGTGATGTGGAAGAAACAAATATGAACTGCCAAAGCATGATATTTGTGTGTCTACCTTAATTAAAGTCAGAGCGTGTAGTAAACAAATGTTATTTATCCCTAAGTGGACAACAGATTGCAACTTTATTTATTTATACAATGTACTTTAGTCGCTCCACAAGAGCCCAGAAAACCTCTGATTATGAAACACTTATTTACCTACAGTATCGAGGTAACGAGTCTCTGATAAATGGGTGGCCTAATGAGCCTAGATTGAGGTAAAGCACGGAGACACGGTGCTTTCCAGTAGAACATCATTGTTGCCGGTTGTTATTACAATGAGAGTGAGCTATTTGTCTTCATTCAAATTCTGCTTTTGATCTATATAATTTCGATGGATTTTTAGTTCACACTGGGCTTTGGCCATTAGCATGTTTCTGGGGGTTTCACAAACTTGTAATAACTGCAGCTCTCTCCCCTACCCTTCCACATTGCCCTTCCGCCACCTGTACTTGCCTTTATCCTTTTCTAGGGCAACTACAGTTCAGGGACAGCTTTACTTTGTCCTTGAAAAGTCCACCCTTCTGTGCTGCCACAAAAACCTGCAAAAAGACATGTTATTTTATTTGTCAAAAAAGCAGCATTTTGTTCCAGGAGCAATGGGATGGAGGAGACAGGCTGCAAAGATTGGAGGCTTGTAATATAAACACATAAAAAAGGCTATTCTGTGCCCTGAAAAGGTCACATTCTTAAGGCTGTAGCAGCAAGGTTAATTTATGCATTTTACAGGTGAGGAACACATGCTCAGAGCAAGGTAATGATTTGTCCAAGGAAGTCTTTAGTAAACTGGAAAATTGTGACTTATCCACAAGATCCATTCTTCCAGCATGTGTTCCATTTCCCCTAACGTAGCAGAGGGCCCATCTTTTCGGAAGCACTGGTGTTTTCCCACCAATTTTTATGCAGGTGTTGAAGTCATGATGTAGAAACAGATTACTTTGATGTTATGCTAAAATGTTTGATACAGTGAATTAATCTCTACTTGATACACCTGGTAATAAATTAATTGGTATGGGAGCAACTGATCCTTAGACACTCAAAGTTTCTTAAATTTTGTATTTATTTCAGAACACTCTAAAGAATCAAATTTGCATTTATAAGACTTACTGATGTTTCTACCTGTATTTATCTCTATTGAGTTTAATGTTAGGGCAACAAAGTTATCAGAGCATTCTCATCTTTCACGTTAATGTAGTTTTTCTTAACTTTAAAGCAATGGAAGTTAGATGTTTATGACAAAAGGTAGATGCTGTTAGTACTAGAGCAGTCTCAAGCTGTTCTCTGATAGCTAACAAGACAGTGGTGAATTGTCTCTTTGACTACCGGACACTTACTCTGTTCTTGTTCCTGGGTTTGACTTCTAACTGCTCTGCTTTGCTTCTGCTTCCTTTCACCAACAAAGATCTCAGGAGAAAGGCTGAGATTGCTCAGAATAATTCTTGGAATTGAGCTGATTCTCATCTGATAGTGAAGATATTTCCAGTTAATTCCAGTTTCTTGTTGAGGAAACAGCAGACCAGATAAGTGGGATCCAGCTGTGCCTTGATGTGTCCTGGGTGTGATCAGTTCTTCCTGCTACTTCTTTAGGCAGTTTTCTAGTCATTGGGTGAAATTCCTTTTACTAGAGGACCTACTAGCCTTCTCTGGCTTAAAAGCTTGTGGGCTGCTAAGTATGATGACTTGGACCTTCATGACTGAGCAGCCTCTTCTTCTTAATACAGTTCTTCCTTCGGCCTCCAGGTGTCTGTATGTGTGAGAAATTTTAAGGATTGCAAGCTAGATATGTATGTACCATATCTGTGTCATTGTTGTTGTGCCAAGGGTTTTATGGCAAAACTGAAGACTGGTGCACTGTGTTGTTTTGATATCTCCTGTTCATTTTGAAATGCCTCTGAGCCTGAAAGACTTGCTGCTACTTCAGCACTTTGCCTTGAAGTCTGATTATTTTATTTTATTTTATTTTATTTTATTTTATTTTATTTTATTTTTTTAACTACCTCTGCATGTGTAACTGGTTGGTGATTGTGGTACTACTGTCCACAAGTATGCTATTCTTATACTTTACTCTTTTGTTTGTTTGTTTGTTTTTTGTTCTCCACAGCTGCTTTAAAGCATTAAAGAATGCTTCTCAGTGACTTTTATTAAGTCCTCAAGAAAGATTGAACCTAGATGTGCAAGGTGAATTTCAGTGGGTTGAGGGCTGCTTGGAGTATTCCCATATGCAAACCTTGCTCCACTGCAGCTCCAGGAGCTGAGATCAGTGTTAGTCCTTGCATTTCTGGTACAATGAAGTTCTGGGAATGTGGAATTCTGGGCCTAGGAATTCCAATGAGAAGGCTGCAGTGGCTAAAGGTGGTATCTTTAATTCATTTAATTTCCTGCTTGGTGCAGGGAAGAGCCTATATCACAGGCCCATACCATTGATCGTGTACGTTATATGATTTCTGAGTGTACATGAGTATACGCTTCACGCTCTTGGGCCTCTGCTTGTAAATATACTTTTTGTATGTTGAGTATCTGGATTTTCCACTGCTTTTGCTAGTACTACCAATACACAGATCTGCTTATACATTTTCATTTTTTGATTGGATAAATATTGCTTTCAGACACTAAATTCTGCTTTATGACAAAAGTTAAAAACTGCTGCATAAGACTTCTTGTGGTATGACTTTGAATTTCATTATTTCAGGGAACATTTTAATAAATTAATTCCCCAGGAAATGTGACTCTATAAAGAATTCTGAAATATTTATTTGTGGGAAAACTTTTTGCAGTAATTTTATAGTTTTCGATTTTTTTTTTTTTTAAATCACATTGCCCTCAACCACTGCTGTTGTGTGCACTTAGTAAAGCTGGTAGACTAGCCAAGAATAACCATAAGTCTACTTTTTAAGTTTAAATATCCTTTTACGGACTTTAAATTCACTTCTCCCTTATCAAAGTCTGCTCTAACCCATGAACCGTTAGTTGATCTTTCTTCTTCAAATAATTTGAAATTTTAACTTTTTTCCTCGGCTTGACTGCTGACCAATGGCTAATGGGAACTCGCAGCCATATGTCTAAACTGTATTGTGTGCTTAAACCAATAACAGTTTCAGAAGATACACTGAAACCTATTGTCAACCATAATTTCCTTGAGCAGTTATGTTACAGTTTGGGCCTTTTTTCAGAACTGTTAAGAATCTGCAACTTCAGCTGAAGGCGGTGAAGACTAGCTGTCTCTAAACCCCATTTCTGTGCAGTGGCTTTCTGGCCAGCATATTAGAATATGCCTTTATACTGCTTTGGCTCTAAAGGCCCAGTGTCAGAAAGCAACAGATTTCAAAACATCCTTGTTAGACAGACATTCATTTTATCAGGCCCTCAGGAAGGAAGGCATGAGAAAAAGGCAATCCTGTAAAATACCAATGGTTAACTTCTAGCTATTTCTGTATAGTTTGTGTAGCTATACCAAGGGTCAGAAGGATGGTTTTGTGGTAGCACTTAGCTATGGGTCATGAGCCTGTGGCAAAATAGTTTTTCTGAGTATTATCATTATATTTGAAAGGTCACACAGAGCATCTGTAACTTCATTATAAATTTTTTTGTATATCTTGAGAAAGAATAAACAAGCAAACAAAGAGATCCATGCACTCATGCTGCCTTTTCTGCATTTGCTAGGTTTGATTGATTCAGATGCATGGAAATTATACATCCACTGATGCCTTCTGCAGGACATGAGCTTGTGTCTTCTTGTACATGGACAGATAAAGTTCATGTGGACTCAGTATAGGCTAGCCCACATTGAAAATAACTTGCAGTTCTTCACCTCTACAGCCAGTTATGAAACAGAGAGCGTGTGGATCTCAGCCGTATTACAGTGCTGTTAAAAAGACCATTGTTTAAAAGCATAAATCCCTCAGAGAAAGAGAGAACCTTTCTTTTCTCTGGATTTGGAAAACAGGGAACAGCATCTGAAGCGGTTTCATCTGACCGCTGTTTTTCTCTTGTTTCTTTGAAGGCAGAACAGTAATGGCTCGCTAAGGCACACCACAGGGTTAAGATTTACAATCCAGTCTCCACAAGGCTGGGCTGTGACTCCCATGCCAGATGGTGTCAGCTAAATTGCTGTCAATGTTAGCACATTTATGAATTATGCGCTGCTTTTGGAGGCAAGCAGCGGAAGTTTTATGTTGTGAGGACCAGCTACTACACTGGCAAAAATGTTATTTATTTATTTATTTATTTATTTATTTATAGTGAATGAAAGCTCAGAGTCTGGCA
This sequence comes from Apteryx mantelli, assembly GCF_036417845.1. Lineage (NCBI taxonomy): Eukaryota > Metazoa > Chordata > Aves > Apterygiformes > Apterygidae > Apteryx > Apteryx mantelli. The sequence goes on from NC_090020.1 coordinate 5,283,187, forward strand.
GTAAGTTCATTGTAATAATGCAAACAGCAAAGCTTCTTACTCTTTTCTCTTCTCTTCTCTTCTCTTCTCTTCTCTTCTCTTCTCTTCTCTTCTCTTCTTTTTTCTTTTTCTTTTTCTTTTTCTTTCTTTCTCTTGCTTTCACTCTCTCTCTCTCTCTCATCTCTCTTTTTTTTATTTCAATATGATGGTGAAGCTAGTGATGCCACTCACACACCCACAAAAAAATGTCTTGTTCAGAGCCTAGCTGAGAGGGTAAAACATGTTTAATGCCAATTTTCGGTATGGCTGAAAAGTACTTTCTATGTGCTTTGAAGACAGCAGAAGGGTAGGCGGGCCTACGTATAAGAAGCAGACAGTACCCATTTTACTGTGCTTGTCTTGGACCCTTTACTTGGGGTTTCTTACCCTATGTGCAGACTAATTGACAAGGATGGTTTCTGGTATTGTGGTTGTGCCAAACAATCTCAGTTGAGAAAAGTGCTCAAAAGTGATAGCTCTGCACAGATTCACATCTCTTTGCAGTATTTGCATAGTTTAGGCAATGGGGATGCTAATCCTGTCTTGCTAACTGAGGAATAAAATATAGAATAATGAGATGACTTAAAGATCACACAGAGACTCTGTCACAGAACTGGCACTTGACTCCAGGTCCCTTCAGCTTTGTGGTGTATGCTTAGAGAGAGATCGTCACCTTCACTGGAATCGCCATGGTTAGGAAAAAAGACAGCAACTGCACTGAGTTATGGTTTCATCCTGCTGCCCTTCCTTGACAACTTTTCAAAAACATTGTTAAAACAATCCAGCGAGGCGTCAAGTTTTCTTTGCCAGGCCTGCTTTCTTTGTAGTTGCTGCTGAGTAAAGATTGTATCTCCATAATTTTCTCTTTTCTGGGTGCAGACTTATCTTTCCTTATGAGCAAAATATTCAAAGTGTCTGAACTGACTCTCTCTACAGTGATAAAGGTTTTCAAAAAATGCACCATGCTCCAGTATTGCTGCACAAAGCTGTCACATTATTCATCTCCACAGGACCTCTCTCCCTTTCCTCCATCCAATGTGCTTTCATCGCAGCTGTCTCATTTGTCTTCATCATGGCTTACAGGATCGCACATACTTATTATTCAATGAGATGATAACTAACAGGGATTAATAAGTAACCAGATATTTTTAAGGAGTTTATTAAATGGGGGAAAAATGTATGCTATTTCATGTCTCAAATATCTTCCTGGAAGTGGTTGTCATTCTGTATATCTTAAGCAGTTCAAAATAAGCAACTTTGATATATATTTTTTTCCTTTACACCCGCAACCTTTGCTTAAAGGCTGACTGAGGTGCTGAGGATTTGATCCTGCAAAATGCTGAGTTCACACATTACTTCCTGGCTGCAGAAAGCACAGCATCAAAGAGGATTAACCACTTAATTCCTTAGGGTTTCATGAAAACACAGGCTGGATTCACTTCTGCAGTAAATCAGTGGTAGTACTTTGGTAGCTGAATTGCTAAGAATCTAGTCTCTAATATACAAGTCAGCTCAGTTTATCAAACTTTTAAATGCATGTGGCTGTCCTTTTGTGATTTTTTTTTAACTAATAAACAAAAATGAGAAACACAATGGCTACTTCCAGTGCTTGGCCAGATGGAAATGTTTTATTGATAGCAAAGAAGATGTGGATAATGCATTTCTAAATGTGCCAAAAATAGCCAGTATGTGGAGACAACAGTGCAGAAGAGAAATCTCAAAGTCTGTCTTCAGATACTTGGGTAAGCATTATGGAAACCACAATCACATTGCAATTTTTTCTGTATGTCAAAATGTAACCACAAGTACTTCATCTTCTTGATGAAATAACCATTTATAAGTCATTTTTCATCAAAACCATATGAATGGTAGTTGATCACTGCAAATGACTTTGCCATTAGGATCATAGCTTTGGTATTTTTCTTTCCTTTTTAGTATTAAAAGTGCTTTGGAAGGCAGTGTAGAGGACACTGGATGAATCAGTAAGTGATTAAACCCAACTTTACATAGATACATGCATTTGTAAAAGCTCCATACGCTGGTTTCTCTGTTAACAATGAAGGAGACATTCATCAGAGTCAGAGAGAAATGCTGCAAAATATTCTTAAAGGTGAGCTGAAATACGTTTGGAAATATATAAATAAATATTAACTTTTATTTCCAGAAAGGAATCCAATTCAGGTGACTTTCTGGGAATTTCATATTGTCTTTGAGGCAATAACTTGGTATTATGGGGGAGCGCACACAATTTATTTATATGTACATTTTATCCCATTATTATTGATGTAGAAATATCTAGAGGCCTACAAAACTGAAGTTCCGCTAGCCGTAACACCAAAACCACTCGACAATTGTCCTTTTCCCAAAGAGTTTGGGCCAAAATTTTTCAAGATAAGTAGGCTGGTCTTTCTCATTTTTCCATGTAGTAAGAATCACAACATTTAGTGTTTTGTTGGAAGGACCATTCCAAGGTTTATATAATCAAAAGAATTAGTCCACACTCAGCTATTCCGCTTTGAAAACAAAAGTAATATATTATTTCTCTCTAGAATACTGAAAAAGGGAAATCAAAGTCTGAGAAGCTCATGATTAATTTGTATATATTCAGTTTATATCAGAATTTCTTAATAAAGGTAGTACTACTTTGGAAAAGATGTCCTCATGCTACAGATTTGGAGGGAAGGAGAATGCAAGCTGCTATACAGTAGCATTCTGCCTTTGAGAAAAGCAAATGAGTACATCTTTACTGATATCTTAGCACACTTTAAAAAAAAACAGAACAGAACCCCATAGCAACAAGAATTTTCTACTAAGCCCCCAAAATATCAGCAGTATCTGTTACTCTCTGCTATACTGTTGTGTTATAGACAATGAAAAGTTTGAGGCATATTTTGCAGAAGTTATGTTTCTTTAGAAGAGAAACTGTTCATCCATTTTAAGAATGTTTCAAAATGTAGATTTTTGTACGTTTCCTTAATGACTTCATGTTTTGGGAGTAATGACTAAACATAATTATGTTCTGATATTGTATACATATCTGAAGATGTGACTTGGCACTAGCAGATTATTCTCAAAAACACAGCCGGTGCTATCTATGCTATTCACTGAGCTTAGCAGAGATAAAAGCTTCACCAGTCTTCCTTCCAGATGCAACTTCTTTCATAGTGATAAGGTGCAAGCATGGGATAAGAGGGCTCGGAAGAACTTTTGCTTGTCTATTCTTGCTATCTGAGGATAGGAATTTCTTCATCTTCCTGATGTGTTTAGTGTGTATGTATTACCAAAGATTTAAATTGCCTGCAAATATTTCAAAATGGTTGATCCAGCCCAGAAAGCAGTACTTAGTGCTGAACATGTACGATATGACCGAGTGATATTTGGACCTGTCTATGCACCATAGGACTGTTTTTTCACAAAATTGTAAGGGTCACACTTAGACAAGAAGCAGCAGAGACAATATCTCTGATATGAATCTCTGTACTTGTTCTGCCTTGTCAGCTGTGGGATATTGGTTGGATCATTCTGGTGTAAAATGGGAATTGAGTTCTGGTAGGAAACTGGAACAGATTCTCAGCTGATGTAAATCATCAGTATAAAATGACAGTGCAACTTTGTACAAGTCTTTCAAGATATATAAAACTTTATAAGGGTTAAAGCTGAACTTTCCTTTCCCTCTTCTTTTCCCCCTTCTTCACCTCTTCGTATTGAGCTGTAGCTGTACCCAGCAATACCAAAATCCCATTCAGCTTAAGTTCATTAAAAGAGTTATAGTGAATTTCTTCACAAGTCCATCTGAGTGCAGCTTGTATTTGCCACACTTCAAAGAATAAGGTTTCACTTGTCTTTTTCCTCACTGTTAGCACAGATTTTTTAAAGGTTAAGTGAGTCAGCTCATTTGACAGTCATCTCAGTGCAGATGTAGGTAAAATTGAGTGGTGGCAGAACACCATAATCTCTGCAGCATTTAAATATCTGCTGTGGTGATTTTCAAAGGAACAGTGGTGAGTCTTGCTACATGTGATGATATTTTTCTAGTTATATAGTTGTGCTTATGTATTTATATTAAAAAGGAAAAACTTGGGTTGCATTCTGCACTTTGGCAGAAATAAGGGTTAGGCAGAAATAAAGGATAGGCAGATCAGTTTGAATTAGATATTCAGATCAACTCACTTCAATATTAAATTGAAACTTAAGATAAGAAAACCCTTGGCTAGTTTAATTTTCAAATCTCTGCCCTTCCAAGATCTGTTTAATACCAGAAGTAGCAGTGCTGCAATTGTGTGGGAAAACATGTTTCTCATGAAATAACAAGTTGACGAATCAAGCAACTCTAGTGGGCAAAAAATTCAGGTAAGATATTAAACAGAATTTTTGAAGCTTGAGTGATTTCCATGCCATTCTTTGGCATACATTAACATTAGCAAATGTAAAGTGTTATATCTCCATGCAAATACAGTCACGTATTTACTGTATATATTTTATGAGAATTATTATGTATTTTTTTCCTCTGTCTGGAACACCATAAAGTTCATGCATTTCCATCTATATTGACTAGTTACTCAAATCAATGGGACTATTTATGGGAAGAAATGTTATTGGATTGAAATCTGGTGCAGAAAGTGATTTAGGTGCTACAGCTTCATTTTTAGTCTCTTCTGGACCGAGGCCCATGAAATACCCTGGGAATCTCCAAAATTAAGGAAGAATTCCTTAAGAATTCAAAGCACAGAATTCAGCTTTGTAATAGCGATAGAGTTACAGCTATTTTCTACATGCTTCTATGGACTCCAGGCCACGTGCTTGTGGGGTCAACTGGAGAAAATGAGGCTAGATGGGGTGACACCATTCTGTACTCCCGTGGTACAAAATCTGTTTATGAATTGAAATGCAGGGAGCTGTTCAGAGCAGGTTTCCTTACTAGACGGGGGTACCCCACCTGCTGTAATCAGGCCCAGCACCCTGCTGCCATACCTCCTGGCATACACACTTCTAATGATGTGTCTCCATATTGTCTTCCTTCCTTCTCTCGCTCTTCTTTTCTAATTAGGGAAGTTCTGCCCTCTTTAAGTGTGGATTTCACTTTTTTTTCCCTTACATTTCTAAACATTACAATAGGGTGTACCTTTAACCTGAGCTTATTGTAGATGAAAACATCACATTTCATGACTTGGTAAATAAAGAGTTGAGCTGAGGGGGGTATGCTCTGCATTTCAGATGTTGTTCAAGTCCAGATGAAGGAAAAAGATCATATTCTAAAGTGAAGTTCAAGTGTTGGACTGGGGAGCCATTCACATGTAAACCGAGAATGGTTAGTTGTGAATTTATTTAGACTTTACTTGTACTTTCAAGTGTCATCAGGATAAAGCAAAAGGACCTGGTGCACTGTACATCAGGAAAACAAAAGCAGAACCGAAAAAGCAAGGTACTTCAGGCTAGCAGGGATCCTCTTTATCTGATGGTAATAAAACATTCCACTAATATTTTTAGCCACTCCATTTCTTCCTGTAAATATTTGGACTCTTCCCAGTTCCGTAGCTCTCTCAATTCATATAAAGTGTAGATTGGGCTGTGCTATCCCAGGCAAGGTAAATTTAGGAAAAAATGCAGGAGTAAATTTAACTACTGACCCCACCTTCCATCTGTTCAGAACAAAAGGCCTTAGTGGCTATTTCTTGTTCACTAATACTTCTTTTTCCAGAGATTGCTTTTTTTGTCATTGTGGTTTCATGCCTCTTCAACCCCTGTGATTCTGGATCTAAAAGAGACAATAATGATAAAAAATTACATGCTGAGCTCTGCAATTTCACCTGTTGCATTGACTGTGAAGGGTAATTTTCAGTAGCGTTAACAGTACCATGTGAGCAAATTCCCTGGAAGCGCCTTTGTCTGTACAGCCACAGAAAGGATATGGTTATTCAATTCAGAGACAAACAGTTTATCTGACCCATTACTTGGAATTTACACTACTTATTAAAAATAGCAAAGCAAACAGTGTAGGTAAGGCTCCGCAAAGCACTGGCAACCACATAACTCCTCCGCTGTTGTTCTTATATGAATTCAGTGCTGGAATTGACCCTATCAATCACTCTCTTCTTGTGACCCCAGAGCAAGAAACTGGTATCTCTAGCACTTTGCTTGACTGGTTGAAACTTGCAATCCATCTTACTTGATTTCAGTGTTAGTTTTGATGTGATCAATCACTCTATGCTTTCTGAATGCCTGCAGCAAGGACCTGTTATCTCCATTGATGTTCTCTCCTGATTGAAATGTTTTACATTCTCTTCCTCTAACCACTTGTTTTTCACAATTAACAGAATTAATTCTGTTTTCTCTCTTGCCCTTCTCCAATGGAGTTCTGCAAGGCCTGGGCCCTAAACTGCTTCTCCATTTCTGTGCTCCCTCTCCCATGCCTCTTTATTAGCTGCAGCCATGGTGTTGAATTCTGTCATGTATAAGGAAGGTCTGAATTTTCTGGTTTGTTCTCCAGTGCCTCCACTGTCCTGGCACTGTGGTGCTTTATGTCTCAATCCTGTCTGCTGCTAATGAGGCCAGGAACTGCACATTGAACTGAAGGATTGGTTCCTTTATGCAGCATTTTTGCCCCCATTGCCTGCTCCTAAATTCTTCTGCTGTAGTGGAGCTTTTGTTTTTTCCCTTTTACCTCTAACTGTTATAATTTACTCGAGCTCTTTTTTTCAGAGCTTTCTCAGCCCTCCAAGTTGCTTTGCCTTTTGCATTTCTAACCAGCAGCTCCCGAAGGGGGCCCGCACAGACTTTTACGGTGACCCTCTCTCCACGGCAGCTTTTATCCTGATGCCATCGTCCTCCTTTAACAATTTTCCCTGCAGTAAATACGCAGTGAGGGAGTCTAAGAAGGCTTGAGATCAAATTATACCCTTTTCCAAGGGAATGGCACAAAATCACCTGTAGTCCTCTCTCTTCCACAGCGGAGTTGTCCTGGCTGTGCTCGGCCCCTCTGCAGCAGCTCCGTCCTCTCGCCTTTCTCTGAGCCTCCCTGTTGGGGATGAGAACTGCCTCCCAGACCCACCGGGAAGCAGCAGGCGCAGCAACTGCAGCTAAGCAGGGGCTAGCTGGGGAACTCCACTGGAGATAATCTTTGTGTATTAAAGCACTAGGGAAAAAATGTCGTTAATAATGTCTGAGTGATAATTATTGAAAAATTTTCTACTAAGGAAAATTCCCACTGACTTCAGTAGAAATTATGACTGTATTTCTGTTGAGGTTGGTGTATTGTTCTTCTGATACAGTCATTGAGGATCAACTTGTAATGGTATTTAGGCAGAGCGTTCAAAAGCAGCTGGATGTCTCATCTCCAATGCAGTTAAAAACCTGCCATATGCCAATTTGCACCTTCTAAATTGACTGAATACTTTTAAAATCTGACCATTGGATATTAAAAAATGAGTGAAAAATAGCTTCCCTTCCCTTCCCTTCCCTTCCCTTCCCTTTTTTCTTTTTCCAGGGAGCAGTTTGCCATTAACATAAACAGCACTTTAATTACCATTTCAGCAATATTAGTTTCTTTCCTTCCTTTCAAACTATGTTTAGACATCTAGAAAAAGTGTTGTTAATGTATGTTTACTTTCTTGTCAGTTTATTTTATTTTTATTTTTATTTTTATTTTTAATTCAGATTGTGATCTTGCTCTTGAAAAACAACAAACAAATCACAATGCAAGTTCAGGATATGTTTTGAAAACAAATTCCTTCATACAATTTACCTTTTGTCTCTTCCCTTATTCTTCCTAAGAAATCAGGGCCAGGATTTTTGCACAGAAATAAAATGATTTATTGATTTAAGAAGGTCAGTTACTGTCAAAATATCTGAAAAGGAGGCTATGATAGCAAAACCATTATATTTAAGGTAACAATAAATTCTTGTTATTGGCACATACATTAAAGACATTGATATGTGGAATCACAGCTCTGATACTATTGCTAAATTTGGTTGGATTTTGCTGACATGTGTTTCATTATGACAGGATATTGAGAAATCTAGTAAATTTATGATAAGTTGTCCTAATCTTTTATGTCACCTTGACAGCTTTCTTACTGTGTTCAGTGTTTGCTATCCAATTATAGAAAAGGGAAGAGAAGTGAGTCTAAAAAAGACAAGTGAATGTTTTTATTTACTTTGAATAATGGCATAACTATAACATTTTTGGTACTCTCATTAAAAGGCAAAGAGATTTTGATGACAAATTGTCTGAGAAATCACGTTTCCCTAGATAGATTATTAGCCTGATCTGGTATGGTAGTTTTTAAATTTTATTATGGCACTGGATATCTGATCAGGAAAAAAGTGAAACATCTGAGGAATAGTTACACTAATTTTTAAAAAAGAGATTCAATTTTACTTTTGTTTGTTTGTTTGTTTGTTTGTGGGGTTTTTGATAATGAGAACAGATTTACTGTAAGTCCAAACATGACTAAGAAAAACCCAACAGAGTTAATTTCTACTTAACTTGCTTCTCTTTTTGAAGTTGTTCTCATGATTTTGAGTGGGGGAACAGACAGTAGTAGAAAATCACTTCTTTACCTGATGGTATTTGGTTATATAACTCCCTGCAGTCATTGGAAAATATGTTTATATTTGATATTTCATAGGGTTTGTAATCCTTATTATCACCAAATTTACACAGTTAAGCCTTTTCTGGACAGAAGACAAAAAATAAGCTTGACTTGTTCTGCCACTATAAATGACTTCACCATGAAAGAAGCAGATGTAGTTAGAAAATTAAGGCAAGTTTAAAGTCAAACAAAAAATGTTTTAGGGCCAGATGGATGTTTACTCTAGAGTTTTAAAGGGCAGCGCAACAAATCTCTCTAGACAAATAATGCTCATTATGGAGAATTTTTCTTTTCTCTTTAGTTTAAATAAGCACGCAGAAAATTAGCAGTACATGAGTGCTCTATGTGTGTTTTGCACTGGCAAACTTTTCTTAATTTAATGGGCCACCCACAATATCTGGCCGAAATGCTGTTTGTAGCAGGTAGATGTAAGGGTACAATAATAGGTTCAGCATGCTTGTATTTCAGTCTAGTCAGTTTGCTTTGCTTTGTGAGGACAATTTGGAAAAATGCCATGGTTGATTTTGCTTGTTTCTACCCTTTATGGTTCTAAAGGCCAATTATGGCACCAGAGAATCTGTTGCCTTTTCAGGTATCTGATCGAAGAGGTTTGGTCATCCCTTGGCAAGGCTGGAGCAGTGCAGATGACAGCACAGATCTCTGCCAGTTTCTTTTTCAAAGTAAATTTGAAAAAGCATTAAAGTATATGTGTAACTTCAAACTATTTTTGTGGGTCAGTATCCTCTGGATTCTGCTTGGTAAGTAACTTAGAGGGAGACTGTGCTGGTTACATAAATTATGTGAGTAGCTGGTAGCAAAAAGCTGGGGCAGGTGGATGAAATAGCCTCTACTAGAGATATTCATTCAAAAAGAGTTACTCACATTCCTACCTGAGATGTTATGGTAATTCCCTTTTCTCCTTGAATACTTTTTGAGAAAACTGCAGTTTTTCAGATGTTGCTATCTAGACAGCTGTGGAAAGTTGCCTGTCCTTTAACAGTGATCATTGTTGAATATATCTGATTAAACATAAAATGAAACTCCTTTATTGTATAAATGCATGGCAATCTACATTTTATGTTGACAAAAAGCCCCCCAATACATTCCTAATATGCAAATAGTAAATATAAGTACAAATCAAATGCATGCACCCAAAGTAATATTGTTTTGTAAGATAGTGTTATATGTTAAAAAATTCAGTTAAAAATTAAATTAGAAAACTATAAAGTACCTAGCTAGAATACAAGGGTTAATTTTATGGAAGTGACACATTTTTAAGTTTCCTTCGTTGTTCCACTAGTATTCATTTCCGAGTCTCACTTGACTCTCTTAATTTTAAATGAACTGTATTCCATGCTGAGGGCACTATTTTTGAGCAGCAAACAATAGTAAGGAAGTGAGAATGGCAGACACTAAAGGTATAAAAAAGCCTGTGTAATATTGGGACTGTGCATTGTTTGAGGCTCCTTAAGCAAAGAAAAGAAATAAGAATATCCCATGAGGTGGTATTCAGCTCCATAGTGTTGAAGTCCTTGCTTCTCATTTATTTTGTCCCATAATTGCAGAAGAATTCATTGAAATTGTAAAGCATAGATTTTTAAAACCATAAAAGGAAATACTTTCAAGCAGCTGCTTGCTGACCTATGGAACTCACCACTACCAGACATGACTGAGGCAGAAGTCTTAGGGGTCTTCGCATAAAGGTTATGTTTGTACAGATAATGAAAATATATAGTTCTGTTTGTATAGAAGTAATGGGTATAAAAACACAAATGAGCTTATAAACCTGCCCTTTGCTGGCAAAACTTTTAATTTTGATAATGGACATGTTAGTCTGCAATTGTATATCCCTGTGACGTGTGGCTGCTAGGGGCAGGATGGCAGAGTTTATTCTAGTGTCCTCTGGAACCGTAACATCACGCGAGGCACAATGAATCTGGGTCCTGTCCTTCCTCTGATGCCACTCTGCTTGTGTTCTTCCATTTCTGAAGATAAGAAATTGCACATCAGGGATCAATTTACCCCACGGCTGCCACACGAGCAGAAGGTGAGTAGTATGCATTATGATGAATTACATAGCTTAGATTTCCCGGGGCAACCTGGTTTGACTGAGGACACCGACTTAGGCCTAAATCAATTCAGAGAAAGTCAAAACACAGAGATCTTAACCAAGCATGATGAGCATGTGTATTTAAAACAGGTAACTACTATCCTTTTATTTTTAATGGTTGGAGAAACAGAGGCATGCGTAGCAAGTGCCTTGCTATGCATTAAGTGGGTAGCAGAGTCTGGAACTCAGCAAAAGCAACAACAACAACAACAACAACAACAACAACAACAAATCCCTAGTCCTGTGCACTGGAGAATCTAGAAACGTATTCAGATGTGATCTTGGTGCACTCAACGTAAATACCTAAGTAACTTTATATAACCTACATGTTTTTACATAGCAAAACTGACCTGTAACATTTTGAAGTGTTACTCTCTGAAATTTCTAGATTTTCACAAGATTTAATTTGTGATAGGCAATAAAAATAGGCAAAAATGCTAAGCATGAGGGAAAAGCTCTTAATATTTTCAGAACAAGTTTTCATATTGCCCCCCTCCAACTTTAAGCTCTACCTTTTTTAATTTACACAGCAATCTCAGTTCTCAAGTTGTTATGCTCGGAGAGGAGTTTGACCTATTTTCTTATAAAGATGCTTTAAATTAGTCTGCTAAGGTTTTCCTGGGAGATAACAAGCATAAGGAAGGGCATGTGCTCTGATCTTTTAGACAGTCAATAAAATCTGAAGATCAAATTCTTATTTCCTTGCTCCTTTGACCCCAAAAGGCTCATGTCCAAATGAAAGTGTGGCAGCTGAATCTGCTAATAACAGGGACAAATCAGGATCACTTCTCTTCTGTGAACATGAATTTGAGGCTTCCTTTCATCTATTTTGAGTGTGAAACTGGAGACTAACATCATTTCTCTCTGCAGTGTGATTCAAGCTGTCAATGAAACAGCTGCTCTTTTTCTTGTCACAGTGACTTCCTTGCAAGCACTGCAGAAAGGAAGTTAGTCATACCTTGTGGATTCTTGTATTTCATTATTGATGGATGAGTTTGAAAACTTTTTCATACTAAACCCGTATGGTCCAATCCACAGGTTGCCACTCTTGACCCACTCTACTTTGTTTTCCTTTTTCATGGGTAAATTGGAAAAATAAATAAAGAGTGGCTAGGTCTTGATCTTTCTCTTGCTATTTTACATTGGCGTAACTTTATTGATGCTGGTGGGATTTTACTCTGAGTGAATCTGACTCACTGTTTCTTAATTTAGATTCCGGAGCTGGCATGGTATTTGATTTTGTATCAATGTTTATAGCAAGTTTCCCACTTTTCTCTCATGTCATTTAGCCCACAATAATAAAATAATGTTGGTGGTGAAGTTTGACATTAAAAAGTCAGAAAAAATGCAGAGCAGACTCATCTGATCAGAGAATGGCAGAAATCCCTGACTAGTTACTGAATACAGCTAATGATTGTATTTTTGGGTGGGAAACCAAAAAGTGAGTTTACAAAGAAAGTTAGCATCAGATTTGGTAATGGATCCACAAAGAAGATATGTGTGATGCTACACAATGTGTCTGTAAGGCTTTCAAGTATTTCTCCTCCAAAATTCTTCATGGAATAGAAATACTTTCTTTTTAAATTTTATTCATTCTTTCCCTCTTTAGAAAAAACAATGGGTGAATAAAGTTACATCTGTGTTTTAAGCTAAAGACCTCCATCAGTTCCAGTTTCAAATACTCCCGGTGGATTATGTCATTGTTCAGTAGCTTTTTTCCTTCAGATTTTTAAATGATGTTGCGATACCTCTGTAAAAAGACAGACTGACAACTTTAAAGAAAAAAGTCTTAAAGGTTAGAAAAGAAATCTGTAAATGCTTCATATGTAACTAAACTTCTTGTTACATTGTGAGATTAGCTGGTGTTTTATACAACACTTTTGAGGGCATAAAGCTTTTTGGCCCCAGCTGAGCAAGGCTATGAAGCACATAAGTTCACCCCATTGACTTCAATAGAAACTCATCCTGTATTTAAAGGCTATACTTAATGTGGATGTTTTCTGGATCTCTGCTGTCAGTACTCAATACTTGTCCCTTATCCTCAGAAAGCCAAGTTTGATCCCTGATGCATGTGGATTTGTTTACAGACTAGTCTTTTAGGTGTGGCTGAGGGCTGACCTTAAAGCATGGTTGACACTCAGAGTGTCTTGGAAATGCCCCGTAACTTTTCCTTAGCAAAAGCACCATCCTGGAATGGAAATGTAGTTTGTGTTCTCTTGGGTATTTGTAATTACAGGATACCAGAAGGTGTCGATTGCTTCTGTGAATAACTTTTTCTAACTAAACAGTGATGTATTTTTATGCAGACATCCCAGTATAAAAATTCTTGATCAGTATGGCTTGATTTGTTTGATGCTTCTGCATAGAAGGTCTGTTATCTCATTACTACCCACCTAAGCCGTCTTGTAGCATTTATATGTGATAGTTCACTCTCATCCCTGTCACTTAAGAGCAGTATATCAGGGGCAGAAATCATACCAAATAGATATACCTTGCAAAAGGAAATAGAACAGAGTCTGGGCTGATTTTTTTCTTTCCCCTTCATGATCTTTCATATAGAGCATAACAGTTACTGAGCTGAAGTGTGGCTTATGAGAGGGTGAATTTAAGGTCTCGTCCTGAGGAAATTTCATAAAGAACAAAAAGGAAGCTCCCTTCACAAAACAGAATAAGAGTGCTAGCAATTATGTCTTAGATAAAATAAATAATATATTTAACTTTCAAAAGCTTTGACAGGCTGTGAAGGGGGGAAAAATAAAGCTTTTAATTTTGTTTTAGGACAGCAAGTCTCATGACATAAATGAAATGAGTGTATGTTATATAAGTAATTTATTTGTGCATCTTGGTATTGCAGCACTAATAGGCTTGCTGCCAGGTATTCCAGGCTGTAGTTTGTCATGTCTGATTCTTTAGCCTTTTCAAGCAATCGAAGAAATGGCCTTCTGCAGGCTGTCAGTGACAGATACCAGCTCACTCACATAGATAAAGCTCAATTAACTCCCAGAGAAAGCATCTTTTAAAAATGCAGTAAGCTGCACTATGAAAGATAGATAGACAAGTGTCATACAAAAACAAAATAAAATGTTAACGCGGACAAGCAAGAATACCATAGTAGCCATGATAGGCTCCTTTTTGTTCCATGTTTTATATTATCTAGTATTAATGTGATGTAAGGATCAGTTACTAATCTGTTGAAGAAAAATCCTTTTTTTTACAGTCAGAATTAACTGTTCTGGGACCTGCTGTTTCATCATTGTATAAGGAGCTGCCCTCTGGTTTAGGACATGAGCAGATACATTTGCAAGTATATAATGAATCTAGCCTAACAATGGAGCCCATTAGGGAAAGCACATGAAAGTATTTGCTGTGTCCCTCCACAGCTTTTGTGATATTTAGCACCTGTTTATAGAAAGGACCAAATCAGCCATAGTTTGAGTGTCACAGTCTATTCACGAAGACTCAGGAATAACTAAGACAGTAGAATCTTTAATTATAGCAAAGGCAGTGTAAATAAGAGAGTAAAAAGAAAGGTAGGAATAAGAAAAGTTGTCTGGAAATGCTTGGCAATAGAAAGAGGAACAAATTCCATAGAGGTGGCTGGGGACATTGTTCCCATTGATTTTTAAGGCTTTGTATGCAGTTGATTTCCAGCAGAAGTAAGAGCTGAAATACCTTTAAAAATATGGGCCTTGAATTTACATTGAAATGGAATTGCAACTGAAAAAAAGAAAAAGGAAATCTGCTTTCTGAAATTTAATTTATTTCTGTATATTGCACCAAAGTCCACTGCCTCAAGTGAAGTTCAGGAAAAGCGCCTCTCAGAAGCTGGGAGGTGACAGACCTGGCAAGTACTCACCTGGATTGTCCTGGTGAGTATCACACTAGACAAGTGAGAGGTAGCTGACTGACTCTGGAAGCTAGCCCAAACCCTGCAGTTGTTTTTCCTATTGGCTTCCTTCGGACTTTGTAGTTAAATGGCATCCTGTCATGCTGTCATGCTATGAAGGTTCGATAGCAACAACTGAGACAGTAATATAATAATAATAAAAAATATGTTTATTTCCTCACACAAGTTCTTGGATTAGTAACATCCATTAAAATAATGAGATTACTAATTTAGAAAGGATAACACAAAACCATTAGTTACTAATTTAGAAAGGATAACCTGAAACCATCGATTACTGCGTTATTAATTGGAAGGACTGCTTATCCCTACTTGAAAGCTTTCTTGTTCACTCTCCTAGTGAGAGGGCTCTCAACCTCGAGGAGTTCCCTTAACCCAGCGTCCCAGGAAAAGGGGAGGGGGGGGAATACTCACGGTCCAGCCGGAGAGGATGATCAGGTCACGTTCCCATCCCTGCTCAAACTCTCCTAGCTCCCAAGTCTCTTTTTATACGGCTGGGGCTCTGGGCAAACACTGCTTTTGCTGACTTTTGGGAGTTTCACAACCACAGGACTGTCTGTTTGTCTGCTTGGGGGGACCCTGCTAGCGAGGCAAGACCACAGCACCTCCGTATTGCTTCGTACCTCCCTGCGGGTCCCTGCAGATTCCAGGTGGCAGACTTCACCTCTCCAGTCTTGTTAATCATTCCGCAGCCTTGCGCATATCAGTCCTTGCGCATATCGGTTGGTAAATGACTTTAGTCCTGCTAAGTCCTCTGTTCAGCAGCTTTGTGCACCTCAGCTCTTGCGCTATCAGTTCTTCTGCATATCAATTGACAAACTTCAGTCCTGTTAACTCTTCACTCGCCCATCACATCCTCTTTCATATTTGGTGTAATCTGCTGTTCTGTGGCTGTGATATATCAATAATACCCTCCATTTTCCTGTTAGCACTAGTGTTAAGACACAGACAACTTGCTGTTATGAAATTTTATGAAACTATGCCTGGCTGAGTCTGACTTTATTTGGGTGATTTAGTTCCATTGGTTTCAAAAGGCTGACTTCCTTAACATTATTTTCATAGCATATATTTTATATCTAAATACTATTTTATAGGCTTGGATAATGATATATGGTCCGTCTTCCCCTTGTTTCTAACTATTTATATTTTTTTCATGACCTGGCACCCTCCCATTACAAATTAGTTAAGTGCTATTACTAGCATTTTATGGCAGGTAAAATGAGGTGTAGAGATAGCTAGGGAACAGATTCAAAGTCATGCTTAATGCCCACTAACAAGCAGTCCTCAAGGTTGATTTCAGGGGGAGTTATGTAATACTGAAGGATCTGTACCTCTGGGGCTTTCCAAAGGTGCATTGGATGGCTATTAGAAAGCAGGAGATGTAGTAGCTTCCTGAGTCATTCTGTATATTTATTGCATTTCTGCTCATTGAAGCAAATAATAAAATCTGCACCAGCTTCCATGGTGGAAGTTCAAGTTGAGAAGGAAATCCATTGTTAGCACCTTCAAGTAATAATAGTATACAGACTTATGGAAAAAATAAAAATAAAAGTTGTTACAAAATGAGTCTTATAGGTAGGAAGATACATATTTATGATACAGTAATATTATAAGTTAAATTGTTTGCCTTTTCTGGCTTCTGTAAATCTGGTGTGGACTATAGGAACAACGAAATTCCTGTTAGTACCAAGCTGGCTAAGTAGTATATAAAATCCAGTAAAAAGATTAATGTTATGTTTTGATAGAGATTTAAGAGTGGATATTACAGATCTTTCAGGGGCTTTCAGCTTCATTTGCTCCGTATTTTCTGTGTTACATTGGTTTCCTCACTAATTTCTTGCCCATACACCTCTCTGAAGCATAGTACACATTGTGCAGAAGTGGGTCTAACCAAAGACCAGCTAGCAGAGCTAAACTTCAGAGGTATTGCTGTTTCTAGAGGTGGCATTAAGCCCCTTAACCTGTCTTCCTACTTCCCCCAAACTTCTCTCTCTTCAAATCCTGTACTGGGAGATAAGACTGCCGAAGATGATGGCCAGCAGAGCAATCCAGAGGAAGACATCTTTGGATGTGAACTTGAAGGTCTTCAGGCAATGATGTGTGATGAAGTGACTGCAACTGGGCATCAGAGATCTCCTGCAGACCCACTGCTTGGTTAATGATAAGAATCCTCTCCTGTGGTACCCATTAGAGCACCATATTCCTAGCAGTGCTGTTTCTAAATAAATGGTGTGGAATATTATTTTTAAGGTGTAGTGTGCAAAGCAGAAGAAATATTGCTTATTTGGGGAAATCTGTAAGATTCCGTTCAGGAAGAGTGCATTGTCTGTTGTTCTTAAATTGAGTTTTTTAGGCCAGTGTTTTCCTAAGAATGTCTTAGCTACCAGCACAGTCTCTACTTTCTACTGATCCTCATAATGCATGTCCTGGTTGAAAGTTTAGCTTTTCAAGAATTGTCATATTAAATATCCATTCTTTCATTCTCTTGTCTTACATGAAACAGATTCTTTGAAGACCTCTCTATCTCTGTTTTTCAGGCTGATCTCCTTTCATGTTCAGAATTTCCTTTTCAGGTATTACTTTTGGGCATACCTCTGAATAACAGTGCAGAATGACCTCTATTTTTTTTTTTTACTTTTCACTGTCTGACAAAGTGGTCCTGGATTCCTCAGACTGAGAAGAAGATGAAAATTTTTGTTGGCCCTTTGTGCACTGCAGGCTTTGGAAATAGTTGTCCTTTAATTTGTTAATGTTCTATAGGTCAGATCATAAGTTGTTGGTTTTTTTTTTCACTGTTGAATTCCAGTTTTATTGTAAAAAGGCATTTCTCCCTAATGAATTCATAAAGCCCAGAATGAAGTTATTTCCAGGCTCTTCCTCAGCTCCAGGAAATTACAGGAAACTTTTTTTTTTTTTTTCTTAGCAGCCTGAGCTGAAATTGTCTCATTCTGCTTGCTTGGGAGGTGGAAAAGTTTGAAACATATTTACCATATATTCAGTGAAATGAAAATACACCTTAAATGTGAATTTTCATATCTATTTAGAATTATGCTGTAACTTGCATGTTTGGAGAAATTGTATGTATTATTTTACTTGCATCTTCTTAAAATTGAAAAGGATTTTAAAATCTCAAGATGTATTCCTTTTTTCTCTCATATTTCCTATTGAAAATCAAGTAGTCTTGATACCAACACTGAATTCCAGGACTTTGTCATTTACTTGTAGGCTCTCAAATAACAGTAGATTTATTTATCTGGGACAGTGGTGAGGTAGGATCAGGGCACAATTTTTTAAATAGTGGAAAGCAAAATAGTCACTAGATAAGTTCTTGAAGGGTCTGTGCTAAAAACTGCGACAGCTTGAGATGTTTATAAATAAAAATAAAATGTAGGATCAGATTATAGTTTTGTATAGTCAATGGAAGTAGTGTTTTGCTGTGAGGAAATGATGTTACTGGCTTGGGGGTCTAATGCTTGAGTCTGATAATACACCACCAAAGTACATCTTTCCAGACTTTTAAAGTGGGAAATACAGTGGGAGCAGAGTACTATGAAGAGTCTTCTGAAAACAATGCAGTGTTGATCATATGTTGGTGTTTACCTGAAAATGGTGGTAGAATTAATCACTGAACTTGCAGATCTGATAAACTGTGGTGAACACTCAGGACTTCACTGCCTTTGTCCACCCACCCAGGTTCAAGAGATATGCACCAAACTTGGATCAAAACATGGTTCTGATATTTGTTTTACAAAATAATGTTTGATCGTTAGGTAAAGATGCTTTTTAAAATTGTAAAATTCATCAGCTCTGACATATAACTTGTTTCAGATGGGAGTCACAGTGCTTGTACTTCTATAAGGCTTGTTTCTTTACTATATTTTTAAACTCCTATAATATGCATATACACTTCTGTATGTACACACATGCACACATACTTTTTACATTGTTCCTTTTTAATAAAAAGGTAATTGTGACTTTGAAACACACCTTCATGTTCTGTTAATAAAGGACAAATAAAGCCCCTTAAAGAGCAAATCTGAATTAGGATTGAATCCAGACAAACACAGTTTTCAGAAAAATGGTGCTGATTACTGAGTTGTTAGAAGAGCTCACTGATAAGGACAAGAGAGAATGTCTATATCTCTTTTTTATGTCTTTCAGCTCCCTGAACAGTTGAAATTCTCTGTTCTACAGGAATAAAATGCTTATGAAATAGTGATTATGCATGGATGTATCTACCAGATGTTAATGACTCTGCTGCTTACAGAGAAAGCAGTGCCAGCCAGCACAATTTGGTTCCTTCTTACTTTTGAAGAGAATGCAAAAAAGAGTCTCTCTACTTTGGGCTTGAAAAATGCTTCTGGGAAGTCAATTTGATTGGGAATATAATCTCTACGTGAATAAAGTAAAATATTCTTGAATCTCAGTTAGACTGGACTATTGCTTTTTGTGAATAGTTAGGATAACAATACTGTCTCACATACTGAGTACTTGAAAATAATGTTCTTAACCAGAACATTTTTGTGTCGGATTTCAGTCCAGTTATATTAATACCCGAGGTATAAGTCCTTCAAAATAGGGGTTTATCCTAGAAATGCTGACATAACCGCAGCAATGCAAAGGCTACTATTCTAATAAAAGAAGCAAAGAAGGTTTCAAAATGTTGTCTAAGAGCCTTTAGCACATTGAAGGTGATTTATGGCCAAGCAGACTACAAAACTAAATGTCTTTTCTAGGAAAGATACATTTTTCAATAAAACAATCACCTCCATATATATGATTCTTCATTCTACCACTGTACCTGCCATGACAAGATAAACCTTTTCTGATAGGGTAACATTGCAACCCAAGATTAAAGTCTAGGAAACTTGCCAACAGAAAAGAATGTTAATATGGTGGAAAATATAGCTATCAAACAAAAATGCCTTGCAAGTAATTTTTGCAATGGTCAATTCCATGTAATTTTCTGTTTCTTTTTTCCCCTTATAAATGAAGGGCCAGTGATATGGAGATCATTTTAATATTTTGGGTAAGTGTAATAGAAAACTAGACATTTGAAACTGAAAGCAAAAATATTTATATATATTTATATATATATATATATATTTATATATATATATATTTAGCACAACTACAACTGGACTTGACTGCAAACTGTTTTGTTTTTATTAGAAATCTAACCAATATGAACATTCTTATCTTCATGTGTGAGAACATGGTGCTTGCACTGAATTGGGAATATGCTCTTGCTTATTGTATCAAACTTCTAAAACTATAAGAACAAGGTAAAAACACAGAGATGCTTTCCTAGAGTATTTTTCTATTTTCTAAGAGTATCTCACTCAGGGAGTTCCTGAGACAGAAATGTTGGTTTTTATACTTATGAACCTGCAGGGGATTTTTTCCATGAATTTTTCCTTTTTTTTTTAATCATTAATACATCTTGCAGCAAGGAAATCCATGGGTTAATTGCATGTCAGGTGTGCAGGCATCTCCTTTTCCTTGTTTTGAATATACCTTCAGCTAAATTTCAGTTAATATCCCCTGCTTTTGAGAGGCTGTCAAGGTCCCTGGAAACAGATATACATATTACACCTAGCAAGGCGCTCTGTTCAAGCAAGTTTCAGAGATCATTTAGTTATTTCTTAGGTTATATATGCTCTAGATCTTCCATAACATTTTAGCTCATTTTGGAAGGAACAGCTGGGGAAAGCATCTCTTCATTGTTCAAAAATGGATCTAAAAACTTAGGCTCAACCCCTGTCTTTGGCAGTGGGTTACCTCCTTTTTTCACTTCAAAATTTTTTTGTTGTTTGATTTTCTCCTTGGGATTTTTTTTTTTTTTCAGTCTGGACATAAATTGTTTTTTTCTATTGGAACACACATTTTAATTCAAACATATACTTTACTTCAATCTTTTTTTCTCATTTTTTCTCATTCTTTCTATCATTCTTCTTTTTTACTTTGAACTACAATGGAATGATTGCTGTTTTCTTGCCTTTTTCCTTTTCTAATTTTTCATTTCAACCCCAAACTGCTTTCCGCTGTTTTCCAGTTGCTAAGAGGAAAATGAATATGTATGCTCTGTTAGCTCTGACTTTTCAAAGTTTCTGTAGTGAAGGTAAAGATAATTATGACTATGTCTAGCATTGTGTTTCTGCTGACATTTTTATCTAATTTTGTATGACCCTTTATTACATTAGCTTGGATAGACCTAGACTTAGAACTTACTTTGCAGGAGTGTAAAATATATTGTTATTTCCTTATCATATATAATCACATACTGCATCTGAGGATGCAGTTGAAAGTTGCAGTTATCCTTCTAAATCCTCATCCAGAAGAATAATGTTTTCCCCTTTTCTTGCCTTTTATAGTAACTTTTCTAGTAGAAAAAGTTTTAAAGTAGTAGTTTTAACATCTGACTTCTTTTCAGAGAGATTTCCAGGGAAGAAGACATGTTTACTTTTAGGTCTCAGTTTTATGATCCAATGTCTCTATTTTGTGGGCAAGCTACTAGCTGCCAAATCAGTGAAACTTGCCTTTTGATGTGACTTATTCTAATTTCTTCATTTCCTCCCCAATATTATTGTGCCCAAGCTGGATGAAATAACAGCTGAAAAATATCTAGCTGGTGCTTATTAATTATCTGCCCTTACTCCAGTGGTTATAAGAGAACTTTCCCTAAAAGTTGCATTGCAGAATCCGATGCATTGCAGAAATCATATGCTTGCTAGAGAAATCCACATTAGACCTACTACATTTGGGCAGGGCCCTTCAACAGCCATGATGGTGCTGATACACTAAGTATTACCTGAGTGAGAAAATTAAGGCTCCCTGCAGGACCCATGAAGCCTATAGATGTTATCCATAGTTTTTACCTGCCAAGAAGACACTCCTATCTTAAGTCTTTTGACTAGTTTATTTTCTATAAGTTTATGTACCTGGAACTCATAGCAGTTTCTATCTGAAACTGCAGTACAGCATGTAAACTGTCTAGTGTTAAGGTTTTTTGTTGACATGCATATATATGCACATAAATGTGTTTGTGCTGTGAGAGATGTTTTCATGGTGCATTATGAGATCCAAGAATAATGTAGATGGCATTACATTTAGTTGGAACAATCAGATAGAACTTAAAGGAAAAAAAAGAAAGACTGATTTTTTTTTTTTTTGAAAGAACCAGAAGGAGAAGAGAGAAAATGTGAGAAAGTTGTAACTCTTCACTCTATTTTACTACGCTTACATACTGGTTTGGTGCTCTGTGTTTTAAATGGTCCATTCAGATAGCTTGCAACTTTTCAAGGTTGTAATTACTAATGTATAAACTTTATATGTCTTGCCTTTTGGTAGTATGCTTCATAGTGTATTTACGTGCTTTATTTAGACCAGCATGTTCAGGGACTGATACTGTCAGTTATTCAAACTGTTATTCATACCTAGTGACTTTTAATGCCTTCAATTCCAATTATGCTTTCCTGTAGTAAATGAATGGGAACCCAAACTGAGTGAAATATATTTGTTCTAGCGATCATTCAGTGCTGGGTTTTTATATTTGCACAAAAATTTTCATTAAAAATCCAGGAGGTCAGACATCAGGTTCTGGGCAGAGATTATTGCAATTATCTGCCAGAGAAGTAAAGCCTGTAGCATATATAAGGTAAACCAAGTAAGTCCATATATACATTGTCATGTAAAGATATTAGAACACTTTATAGCAGAAACATTCTGGTTTCCTTACAGTATTAATGAAGGTGCAGTGATAAGGGAGAGATGTTTTTCAGAAAATGAAATTACTGTTTCTCTGAAAAGGTATTGGAAATCAGGAATAAAACTTGTGATAAAATTTTGGCTTCATTGAATCCATACTCCCTATTGTTGTCAAGAAGGTTAAAGTAACAGCATGTTGCTGAACTTGACAGTCTCTTGTGCTCATTGTTAAAACCTTTCTGCTATAATTGTCATTAAAAACTCACTCACTGGGATGCACCAGCATGTCCTGCTGTAGTAAGAGCTGTGCTGTCCATGAAGTCCACTCGTGCCTGCAGGTCTGTGATACTCAGTTCTTCAGAGCTGAACATTAAGGATATATTAATATGTTCATAAATAAATGATGTGTATTTATAACATAATAACACGCAATTTTTTTTAAGACAATGTTTAAGAAAATCAGCAACTGTTGGAAGTATATGTATTTTTTGATGGTTAGGGTCTTCATTAATAATGTTTTACTGAATGTATTTTAGCCATCTCTGGCTCTTAGACATAACGTCTTAGATATAAACATGCTGTTCCTGAATAAAATGCATTTGCAGAAATTGCTGATATGCCTTAATGGTTCTGTGTTCCAAATATGTTGTAAATTATACAGCTCCAGTGTGTTTATAACGTGGAGTTTTTCAGATGTACATGGGTTAACAAAAAGGGGCCCTTAGTTCTGCTTGGGGCAGTACCAGTAGAGGATGAAAGATTGCTGTTACTCCTGGACTGAGTCAGGGGAGTGGTAGATGGCTTCTTCTCCTGGGAAAAAAAGGGAGTTTCCAGAGAGCCATTACCTTGGAAATCCCACCCAGAGCACGATCATCAAGAGCTGACAGAAGCTTTTCCAGCTCTTTTGAGGCACTGGGAGTTGTCCACAGAAAGAGACTGTATTATCGTGCCTGGAAGGAGAATTGCACTATCATGCATTACCATCCCAGGCAGACCATAGGTTTTGCAATCCCTCCGCTGGCATGGGAAAGTGTTCAATTGATTTGACATTGTTGATCAAATCCACTCTTTACTGCCAGCAGCTCCTGCTTGACTCACCTTTAGGTATGGCTGGACAAACCTTACTGTTTAAGCCTTGCAGCCTCATCTCTGATCCTCTGCTTCAGCCAGCATGGCTGTGAGTCAGTTGATTGCTTGGGTACAAGCCAGGAGCTCTGTGTTACACTCCTCCTCTTCTTTCCACATAGAAAACTGTTGCTCATGCCACCTAAAGGAAAGGACCTCTGACACTTCTGTCCTGCCTCCACTTCCTCTTCTCCCTTGTTTTCTCTTGCCCCATTCCCAAATATGCAGTAAAATATTTGCAGTATAATTCAACTTGTCATGGTTTGTTTCTTCGGTAATCAAATAACTGATTTTCCCATTCTGTCTTTTTTCCTTTTTCTACCATTCCACATCTACTTTCTTCTCAAAGCTTAAGACATGGGAAGGAAGTAAATATGAGGGAAATAAGGTAGCTACCAGCATGAATGAGAGGATTTATTAAAACACAGAATGGATGTTACAAGAGATTCTAAATATTAATCTTTCAGGTTTAGCCCATAAAGAGTTGCAATGCTGGCTAGTTTTTCTTGTGTGCTTTTTCTCTTTCACAGACGAAAGACCACAGATATTAGACCCTGCACACAATTGGCAGAAATTTACAGTCAGTAGCTGTACTTTTAAAAGTTGTAGTTTATTGTTAGTATTGCAGGTAATGCATTCCTCTGGAGATAGTTGTGAGAGAAAAGATTCACAAGTTGGTTTAATAGTTTCCACTAGCAACTTACCAAGACTGAGAAGTTGTCAGAAGAGATCACTGGAGGTTTAGGGATTGTGTTTTTAAGTTTCCTGAAATAACAAATAAAAAGTTTCTTTCTTTGATAGCTCTTTTATAGATTTTGGAGCAGCTGTATGAAAATTGAATAAAGAAGTTTACATATGATGATGGGGCCAAGCAAGTTTTCTATTTTTTGCATACGCAAATTGACTTCAAATAGACATATGAAGAGTAAATTTTAGTGACAGCTTATGGTTCTTTGTTTTTTAATGCTCAATAATATCTTCTGTTAATGATTTTCTTACCATCTTTGCATTCTGCACTAGGTGACACAGGAGGATAATCATTGTATTGAAGGCAATTAAAGGGTTTATATTCAAGTTGTTTTGCCTATTAAAAGGATCTGTTTTACAGAGAAAGGAATTAGCATTCTTACAGTGCAAAGAGTTTGGAAATAGGTTATTCATGGTGGCTTTTCATCTTCCAGAAACTGCACCACTAGGAAGAGCGGAAAGATGTATTTCCAAGATTTTGTAAGAGCAGAAATAACTTACTCTGTCTTTTGAAATTTAAAACAGAATTATGGCTATTAATATTACATTGCCACATTTAGTGGCAGCAAATGCATTATAAAAATTAATGATATAATCAAGGGAAAAAAGGTTTAGGGGAAAAGAAGGATTGTTTATGGTCTGTAACAACTTAATTAATAGTGATGATTACAACACACTTTTGTTGCATCTCTCATTTCACCATTTTGCTGTATTTTTCTAGGGTAGTTATGTATTATTATGTCCATTCTACAGTTGGAGGAATTGAAGTCTGGACAAGTTATAAAATTGCCCGTATATATGGATGGGATGGGCTGCACAGCTGTACAGCAGCTGTCTTGTCCTATGGTAGAAAAAGCGTACCATGTTTGGTGTTGCTAGAGGAAGGAAGGAGTGTTACCATCCTGTTGCCACTTCTCTTTCTCTCTCTCTCCCTCTCTAAAGACCCTTTGTTGAGATTTCACAGCTTTGCAATGGCCCAGTCATGGTCAGAAGCCCCAAATTCTGGGACTCTCACCTTCCCTAGCTGCAGCTGTGTCAGCATAATCCATGATGAAGTTCATATAAAAGAAAATCAATGCAAATCTTCTGTAAAGAAAGAGCTTAATTTCAGGAAATGTTCTATGATATCGTTATGGTTTATTCATAAAGCTCTTAATCTGGCTGCAACTTACTGATCATTAAAAAGTAAGAAGTTGAGAAGATACCACATGTGAATGGAAAGAAAAAACTGAAACAATGAATAGCTAGCTGAAAGGCAAGGAAACACTGAAAGTTATGAGAAGAGGGGAAAACTTAGTGAAGACAATCAGTATAAATCAGGTTTATATTCTGGAGAGTTAGCAATACCATATAAAGAATATTTTGCTTGTTCAATATTGATTCAAATATAAAGTTAAGTCATTGCTCCTGTCTAGTTTAGGCTGGACAAAATATCTGTCCCAGAAAAGCCAGGTCCCAAAATTGCATCAGTTCTTGTATTAATCAGATGTCTTAACCATAATAATTCCAAAAATTGTCAGTAGGCATACATATAAAAGTACTCTCTTTTCCTAAAAGGGATTGATACACTTTCAACAGCACAGAAATCACAGTCTGTGTTCTGAAGGAAAGATGGGTGCTGCTGTCTTCAAAAATTACAGCAAAACAGGCAACAGCTACTTGTTACAGATCTGTTTGTGGTCTTTGGGTCCTGATCTATCACAACAGAGAAGGAACATAATTTGCAGGAAACGCATTACTCCATAGACATAACCTCTCTTTCCCTTTTGTACAGTGTCTTCAGGGAGACTGTGATTCCTTGGAATATTTAAATAATTGAAGCAAAATCCACCCTTGCCCATAGGGTCAGTGGAAGACCTAGGCCAACCTCTTGTTGCAAAGAGCTAAATGGACACGTAGCTCCCGTACTGGCTGCGAGTCTGGGGGAAATTTTCCCTTGCTATGAATTTATGTACTACTAGCTGTTTTGCCATCTTTTTTTTTTTTTTTTTTCCCTTCCAGAAAAGAGTTCTGTGAAGATTTCATATCAAATATTGAGAATAGAAGTTCTGGTAATTGTGACTGATCACCTCAGTTAGAAAGATTGGTTTCTATTCCCTGGTTTAGAGGCAAGTAGTTTGTTAAATGAGAAGAGAAGGCTGAGGCCTTAAGGAGAGGTGGTGAATGAATTACAGTGCTTGAGGAGGGGTGGTGAATCAACGGCATCAATGTATTCTTCATAACTGAACTGTTTTTGTCACATAGGAATTATGTTACATGCATAGCCTAGGCAAGTTAGCCTATTTATAAATTTGCTTACAGGGTGCAGAGGATGAATTTATTTTTTCCTAGTGTATGCATATTGAGGACTGGATTCTTATCTGTACCTCAGACTACAGAGTACGTGATACATGTACAGAAATTCAGTGGAGAAAATTTCAGCTGCTAAACAGTTTTAGAAGGGGTATCAAAACATGTCTGAAAATACGTGGATACAGTTTTAGTTTAGTAGTTTAGTTTAGGAAGTACCCTCCGCATCTGCCCTTGTTTGTTTAATCACATATTAGGTGAAGGAAAACCTTAGAAAACTTGACCCAGTGCTATGTAAACCATGTCCTGTTATCTAAAATACTGTAGGTTATATGGAGAAATTAGGTGCTTGGCACTGTATACTTGGCAGTTGCACCAGTCTCCAGCACTGACTGATCTAGTAGTTGCTAAGCTTAAATTCAGATTGAGATTCAAGTACTTGTGGAAAATCATGGAAGTTGAACAGAAAGGTGACCTGACACCAGCCTGTAGGTAAAAAAAAAAAAGAAAAGAAAAAGTTCATTTTGGGGATTTGCTACAGATTTTCAATATGACAGTACAAGATGCTATATCATCTATATATGTGGCTGTTTTTAATGTAATGCATTTCTCCCAAAATTTACTTGTTATTAATAATCTTAGTTATGCATCTTTGGTAATGGAGCCCTACTTAATCATTGCTACATTACAAAATAATACTGTTGCACAAGTGTCAATCACAGATCTGTTACATTAGAATAACATTCTGCATTCAACAAAGGAATTCAGTTTGGGTTAGATCCTTTATATGTAAAATTATTATCCTACAAATGCAAAACTGATCTTGGGTGTTAAATTAAGTTTTTAAGAATTTACAAATAATGTCATTAATTAGTTTGACTGAACATCAGTTTGAAAATGGAACCTTAGGAAATTTGTCACCCAGTGTCAGATTTGTTTTGTCTTGAATGAACTGAGCTTGATCATCCACTAACTTAACAGAACAATTGGAAGAGAAATTGTTTGAAAAAAAATATTAATAGTTTTCTCCTTAATTCTGCTTTAGTAAAGACTACAGGATACTGTTCTCAAAGAAAATGGCAAGAAAATTATTCTGGATCAGAATGGTGTTATCTTTTCTTGCTCTTGTAAATACTGAGGCCATAGACTTTCACGTGCCAAGAGGGCTAATAATAATAATAATAATAATAATAATAATAATACAGATACCTAATAGTAAAGGCATATTCTCATGCTACTTTCAGTGTTTCTGCTCTGTCCTAAAAATGTAACTTCCCTGGGTGTCAGAAAAGATTGGGTTCACTCCTTTTGGGAATACAGCTTCAATCTCCTGAATAATTGTGGCCATTCGGGGAGGGCATTATTGTGTGAATTTACTGGAAAAAGAACTTTTTGATATGCTGAGAAGTCAGGAATAATTTTAGTGAAGAACATAAAAAACTTCAAGGCTTCTTAAAGAACTTTGTCACTGGTGTATAGAAGCACAAAAACTAAAAATAATGTTGAAAAATAGAGCAGTCTTTTCAGCATTTGTTTAATTGAACCTGGAACTGCAGTCAATGGAGGTATCAACTTTAATTGTAGGAAAATCACTTTAAAGCTGTCTGCATGTCTCAGTGCACATTTCCATGCCTTAATATGTTTAAATTTCTTTTACATTTCACCTTAATTCCTGTCTTAATGCTTATTTGAAGGTGATTAAAACATCTCTATAATTTCTTTTTCTCTGTATTTCTGATTAGTATTTAGACTTAATTTCTTCTTAACCTACTTTTTATCTAGGAATTCATTAAGCACCAAGTGCATGTACACAGCTGTACACGTAAGTATGTTCCTACTGGCAGGTTTGCCTTACCTCCAATCTGAAGGGTTCTTTTCTAAACCCAGCTACATGCACAAACAACTTGTGCAGCATTTCTGCTCTTCTCATTTTAATCACCAAATATCCTGCATGCTTCACTGGGAATCAGGAAAGCAGTATTAACTGAACAGTGGAAATTCTTACTTTGAGGTTGATATGAAAGACACCGATGGATGATGTATAAAGGAGAAGGAAGCAAGGAAGAAACCAAAGGCATCCCAAATAGGACTGTGATTGGAAAGGCAAGATCTCACTGAAGAACCAGCATTTCAGGCTTAATTCGGACCTGCACTAGGTAGATAAAGATGAAAGTGAATTTTAAGTTATATTTAATCTTTGTTAAAGTAATTATCTCTCTTAATGAAGAATTTGCTGGGTGGTGATTATGCAATGGAGTATGAAACCCTAACTGAATAAAAACAATTTCAAAAATTTCAGCTTAATTTTTCTGTCCATTAATAAACAAGGCACAGAAAGTATAGTTTTGGGCATAACATGATGTGCTCATAGTGCTTTTAGGATTGATATCACCTGAAATGATGAACATAGACTTTGTTTTGGGTCCCTCTCACCTGTTATTTTGATCCAAGCAGACTATTTCAGCCTTTCTTACCATAGCTTATTCTATTTGGTTATATTTTTCCCCAGATGTCACACCTAAATATATTTCACACCTAAATGAGTGGACTAATGGAATGGTGTTTATATGGGAGGATTTATTTTATCCCAGTGATCTGGATTATTAGTCACACGAATGTGAATTAAGGTCTGCCATGCTTATGTTTTGTAATATGCATGAAAATTATTTATTTATTT
Organism: Apteryx mantelli; assembly: GCF_036417845.1. Lineage (NCBI taxonomy): Eukaryota > Metazoa > Chordata > Aves > Apterygiformes > Apterygidae > Apteryx > Apteryx mantelli. Next base: position 5,312,355 of record NC_090020.1, read on the forward strand.
GTTACAATGAAAAGAAACACTGGTTCTAAGTGGCAACCTACTGTAGTGTGAAGCAATTAACTGAATTATGTGCGGCCTTCAGTCAGGATCACTTTTTATTAACTGTGCAAACTCATAGAGACAGGAAAAAAGAAAGATGGGCTGGTAAGGATCTCAGCGAGGAGCAGCAGAAAACAAACAACATCATAATATTGGAAATATGGATGGGATAGCTGTATCAATAGACATTAAAAAAAGTCTGATGAGTGTGTGTGTGTGTGAGTGTATAAGAGAGAGGAAGAAAATTAAATCTGAATCTTCTACAGATTTCCTCATGATTTTCTCTGGCAGATTCTCAAGTTGCTTAGACCCATACTCTCAAAACTATTTAGTCCAGTTATTTTCAATAGGAGATAATTGTCCTGTTACCTTTGACAATGTGGGAATTAGACTGTCTGTTTACCTAGCTATGAGTTTTATTTCTCTTCCTCCCCTGCCCTCTCCGTTAATACTGTATGCTTTCCAGGGTAGGTGACTATCTTCTACTTTACCTTTGTACCAGCGTGACTATAATGAAATTCTGACTTCAAGAGGGGCCCCTGTAACCATAACAGCAATGGTGCAGTTAGGTAAGGAAAAGCGTCCAAAATAATTATGTTCTACCAAATCCAGGGAATTTCTTATTATTGAGACTAATCAGAAAGGTTTTCACCTCAAAATCAAAACAGTCCTCCTCCCTGCCTCCAAAAGCCCACCACCAACATCTTGTGATATTTGTCATGCTGTGAATTAGGTTTTCAGACTCAGATTGATCTTCATAATTTTAAAGGCCTTGAACATTGATTTGTCTTCTACTTCCAGAATTACTGATAATGATCTACGTGCTGTGCAACCAGTAAGAAAGCAAGCCAGATAGTCCAAATCAATGACACAGAAGTTAGTGGGAATGTATTCACAGCATATTTACAACTATATTTTAAATTATTTGTCTTTTATTTCTCTCTCTCTGTCTATCAGTGTTTTGTCTTCGGCAGAAACATCACTAACTGCTCTCTGACGTGTTTGTGCAAGAGCTACAAAGAGCAGGAATGCTGATGGCCTCTCCAGGTATCTTGGGGAGTCTGGAAGAAGCGGCCCTTCCCTGAGGTCTTCTGGGATGGAACTTGCTTCTGGATCCGAACCATAACAAAATCTTATAAGTGTTGTAGTGCCTTTTGGGGCAGGGCCTTCACAGAGTCTGATAACTAGGAAAACTAGCTGGTTGCAGGAAAATAGCTTCTATTGTAAATGAGAATTTAATTTTGCCTTGCAAAACTATTTTGTTTGGGTCTGTGTTTCTTTGTGTCTACATGGGATACAGATAAATCTATCTACCATAAGAGGAAGACAGATTGCCCAGTCTTGTGGATAATTATAGTCTGGTGTTTGTGTGATATTTTCATGAAAAGATAGGGACGAAGAATAATAGGGTTGTAAAAGATCATGCCTGGTGATACAAAGTTATTTAAGTGTGTGTGTGTGTGTGTGTGTGTGTGTGTGAACAAACAAATTCTCTTATCTGATGACCTATGCTTTTTCTACCTAGACACTGGAAAGACTTTTCAGGTCTTAGGATTTTCTTTTAATTCTCTCTGTGGTAGCACCAGGCTGAATGTTAGCAGTTGCATGGGTTCGTATAATGAAACTCTAATAGCAAAAAGTAAAAGCTGAGAAAATACATATTTGGGATCTTAAAAGTCAGTATGGTGCACTATGACTTTGCCAGTGGTGTATACTTAGGTTTTCCTTGGGAATTGATGTGAAAAAGCATTTATGATGAGTAAAAGGGAACATTTTGAAAATAATTTTTTGTTTGTTATTAAGTACCAAAGGGAGGTCTTTGTATAAAATGTGGAAGGTACAGCCACTGCCTTTGTGGACTTTTTTGCCCCTGAGCAGATAGAGGTATGAGGGATGGCAAGATCATTAAAGAATGTACAGGCATACCTCGGAGATATTGCGGGTTCAGTTCCAGACTCCCTCCATAAAGCGAATATCACAATAAAGCGAGTCACACAAATTTTTTGGTTTCCCAGTGCATATAAAAGTTATGCTTACACTATATGGTAGTCTATTAAGTGTGCAATAGCACTATGTCTAAAAAACCAATGTACAAAATGTGACACAGAGACACGAAGCGAGCACCTGCTGTTGGAAAAATGGTGCTGATAGACTTGCTTGATGCAGGGTTGCCGCAAACCTTCAATTTGTAAAAAAAGCAATATCTGTGAAGTGCAATAAAGCGAAGCACAGTAAAATGAGGTATGCCTGTAGTCTCTTTTTTGATACCTGACTCAAGCAAAATGCATCCATCTGAAACTACTTTATTTTTAGCTTTGGCACAACTAAAGTTAGATACATGTGAATGAAAGAAGTTGCAGAAGGCAGAGTAAAGAGAAAATAAAATAAAAGAATGGTAATTACATGTACTGTGAAGGAAGAAAACATTTTTTTCTGGGAGAAGAAGATATTTATTTTACTAAAGTCGTAATGAGACAAGAGGACAGGAATTAGCTGACTTTTGTGGATGCATAAGTAGAGGCTAAGGGCTGAAGAAATTATGAAGGGACAGTCAAATGATTTGATTGCCAGGCAGCATAGCCCTTGATGGAAAAAATGACATTCCTGGGAATTTTAGAGTATAAAACCATCCAATTGTTGATGACATTTCTTATCAGCTGATAAAAAATAAAGTTCTGTATTTTTAATTAAAAAAAAAAGTTTTAAAATTTATAGAAATTTTTTTAATATGCTTAAAGAACAAGTTAGTGAGAAGATGAATTGAGATGACCTGACTTTCCATACAGGACACACACCTTGCAGGTGCTGTTATGGTTATTGTAAACATCATTTATGATATATTCAGATGGTCATTGATGCATCTGGTGAACTTTTTTTGCACATGCGTAACTTAATGAGTAGCATAATAATGGACACTGGGTAAATATTATTAAGTGCTTAGTATCAGTGTTGTTTCTTCTCTGTGTTTCACATGCATTTAAAGATTTTTGGCTGTTGGAAGCTTTATGCAGGTAAAGCTTCACAAGGCCTGGTTAAATACAGACTTATCCAAAGCTCAGACACAGGAGTAAGCACTGATTCTCCAAACCATGATATTTTCATGACAGCTGTCAAAATCAGACATTTCAAATATTAAAAGCTTCTTTATTACCTGTATGTCAAGAACATATAGGTACTCCTGTCATAGTTCCAGATGATCTTTTCCTTCTCAACCACTTTGATCTCTCAGTATGGGAAAATCAAAGACACAAAAATGTCTTGAAACCCTTTGAGAAGTCCCCTTCTGCACTTAGGCCCATGTCAGAAATTCACTCATGTTCGTTTTTCATGAACATGCCTCTTCCATGTCTTTGCATCTTTTAGGGAAGAGGAAGCACGTGCACAGAGGGTAGCTGGAGTACAGCATGGTGCTTTTGTATATGTTACTGAGCTTGGAGCAAGATGTAGGCTGTATCACCTCTCTCTTTTACTCATGCAGAGGAGTCTTTAAAGTGGAGATCAAAAGTAGCTTTGGTGCACCTTTGACACATCCATAGTCCTGAATGAGGTTACTGAGCTGCCCAGAACTGGGGGGATGCTGCAGAGCACACTCGTCTGTCTCTTCCTTCATAATTCGTCAGACACAATGGCTTGAGCTGTATTACTTTCTAAAATCTTCGACAACGCTCAAACTGCTGAAAGCAATGATGTTTGCAGACAACAAGGAAGGAGGAGAAAATGTCTTTGGTACAAATATGAGAGCAGTAAAGATGGAACTCCTGGGGAGATGCAAGATTTCTTTTTTTTATTTGTTTTTTTTTTCTCCTTTTCAAGTGCCAGCTCTTTGGAGTAGAGTCTCTATCATTTGTAGAGCAGCTGGCACACAGCAGGTGGTACTTTTAAGAAACGTAAAGGATAATATGATCACATTAAATGCATCTGCATGCGAAGTAAAAGGGCAAGAGTCATAAAGATGTTTCTGTGTACTGTTCCCCAAAAGAGAGCAGGGAATAAAGGAGAGAAAAAAAAAACAAAAAGGAAACCAAAAAATGTTTTGTCAGCTGTTCCATTCAGACTTATTCTGAACACATCTGAGCAGAGCCTTCTCTCTATCTCAAAGGCTTGGGTTTTTAGAGTGCCTACTGCAGGGAAATCCCTCAGAGTTTTTGAGGCTTTGGTTCAGTAGAGACATTTAGCAGTGTCATGATGCTATTCCATGCTTGGTTTGTTATGAAGAATTCTGGATCTATCCTAGAGGTTGTAGTCAACCTATCTGAGACTGTCAGTCCAAGATTTTATTTATTTTAGCAAATATGCAGTAATTTTCACTGAAGATAACAAGTTCTGTATTTTCGCCTGCAGTGCTAACTCGTCAAAAAGCTGGAAAGGCAGCTGGATTTATTATTATTACTATTATTATCATTATTATTAATGTCACAAACTAGTAGAATTACACTTGTGTGCAGTTTAGGGCATCGGTTTGCCTGAGAATAAATATATATATATATTTTTCAAAAATCAGTGGAAATTAAAGTATTTGTTAAACAAAGGCCTTGTTAAACAAAGGCCCTTTTGAGACATACTCAGCTTCTTGTAGGGATCATGGATATCATCTGTTTTTTTGTTATGCAATGATGGAACAGTGAAGAACATCGCAATGTTTCTTCTTCAGGCTTCCACTTGTGTACATATCTAGCTGAACTGTCCCAGCAGCAAAGGAGGAGAGATAAAAATAATAATAATAATAATTAATTAAAACTTTTGAGAATAAAGTCTGCTAGCTAGATATTTTAAGCTTTACAAAACTTTCCTTCTCCAGTGAAATGTAACTCTCAAGTAGTGAGTGCTAAGCCAAAGCCATTTGCTTTGTTGATACACTAGATGTCAGGATCTGTGATGCATCTGTATGATCTGTAAAATGAAAGAGGAAGTCAATTTGTCTGGAACAAACTTTGAGCCACAAATAAGTTGTTGGTGGAACAGCTATAATTTTCCACGTGTGCCTTTACCCTGTGGTAGTCAAAAAGAAATATGTGATAGAGGGAATGAGCACTGAGAGAGGAGTGAACAAACAAGATGGCATGAAAAATGAAAAACAAGGAATTTTATTCAGTTCACAGTCTTCAGTAGTTGTGATGGTGATAAATCTTCTGGAGAGTATCCAGACAGCTGTCCAGTTGTCCACGAACATACTTTCTTTTCTCTTCCAACCTCTGACCTACTCCTGCTGTTATCTTTCTACAAACTCCCATTTCTGCTTCTTCCCCAGTCAGAAAGGGAGTGGGGGAGCTACAGTTGTCAATGGGAGGATGATTGTTTTCAACTTCTCTCCTCAGAGATCTTAGCCAAAGCTGCCAATCGAGTAATTTTCATAACAAGTAAGTAGGATCCTAAAAGAGGTAAAGTCAGAAAGGATGAGTTTAATTATCACTATTTTAAATTTTGATTAAGTTTAACTTTGCTCAAGGCTTTTTTTCTACCATTAAAACCTGTTGCCTACTCACTGCTCTCCCTTTAATTTTGCCTTCAAATACAATCTTGCAATTCTCAAAGCTGTTAAAGTTATTACACCCTAATCTTACTTCTTTAGGCATAGAGATCTTATGCTAAGACACTCGCCAAATGTTTACAAATGACAATATCTTCAAGGTGATTTTTTTTCTCCTTGCCAAGTTATCTCTATTACTGTGGCCTGTAAAGTCTTGAATTGAACTCTGGGATTTTGGAGGTTTGTTGGAAAATTATAGAAGAGCAGGCTAGGTATTGCTAGTGTTGCCACACAGGTCACAAGATTCTTCTTGAAAGTCAGAGCTGTATGCTTACGTGGCACATGTGTTCAGTGTCTAGCGGCCTTTCGTTAGTATTTAAAAACTGTGCTGCATGTTGTAGAAAGGCGACACTGTTTTGCAAGCATGTGAAAGAGACAGAGTCTTTGTATGGCACAAAGTATAGTTGGCGGTACTTAAAATATGACAATGGTCTTAGGTAGCAAATTAAGATTTGCTATGAGAGAACATTATGAGCAATGTTCAGGGCTTCTTGTAGTGCTTATGAGGAATAATGCAGGTACTGGAGTAGCCATACATATTTACCTCAGATCAAGTGGTCACATTTAGTGTTTATTTTTGTGACTGCATATACTCAGAATGTACGAAATATGTAAAGGTCTTCAAGTATACTGAAATAAACGATGATAGGAAAACAGCAAATGATTTCACAAACTCACTTGCCTTATCACAATAAAAACATTAAATGGTTTCTAACATATTTTATGTGTTTTTAACATTTTTGTGATTATAGAGATATAGAAGGAATTACTGCAAAGTTGCTTTCCTGACCTGTATTTTTTTATTAGTATATTAATCTTTACTCAGAGGAAAATAAATAAATTTCAGATCTATATGATTAACAACACAGTAGTAGTTTAGATTTTTAAAGCATCCATGTAAGATGGTGTGAAACAGGGTCATCAGTAGATTTAGACAGTATCCAGAAACTTTTAAAATTCATATACTTTTATAGTATAAAATTTTTATATATAAAATGGATTCCCTCCTTGTTTTAAAATTCTATTGTGCAAGTGAGGCTTATGCTTAAAGTTTACCATGAAGAATAATGTATTTTTATATATCAACATTTTAAAAAAGTGCAAAAGCATTTATAATTTCACCTCATTTTAGTATCTTCCTCAGGGATAAAAAAATTTTGAACTTGAAATATGAATGTCAGAGAAAATATTGATAAAAAAGATTTTAGTGATGAAAACAGACACCAAAGGGGTATGAAGCAATATGATTGAATGACAGGAGAGGAGTTTTGCTGAGGAAGGGAAAAGGTACATTTATTTAGTGGATTGTCTGGAAGTTAGTATATATACAGTGTCAAAAAGGACACACTTCATGCAACATACTGTTCAATGGAAACATTAGGGTCTTAGTAATTTGCCTAGATGAGAAGTGAACAGCTATGTTAATGTTTACTTTCGAAGTTCACCTCTGTGTTTTGTAGACCTTAATACTTCACATGCTGAGAGATTCCTTGTAGTAGCTATCTGTCTGATCCAAAGCCGACTGTGAAATCTGCGTGAAACTGCCTGCGCTTTGGCAAGACTGTATGATGAAGAACAGTTTGCACATCTGTTGTACCACAAACTTTAATGTATTTATTTGATTTTATTTTAAAGTCAGTATTTTTTCCAACCTCAATGCTGCTTGAGAATGTGCATTTTAGTGTTAGAAAAGCTTGGCCAACAGAGCAACTTTTCTTCCCCCCTTTTGTAACATCTTTGGAAAAGAGTAATTGAAGAAAAATTTTATTACGTTGCTGTATTCATCTGAAATAGTCTTACTCTTTCAAGCTGTGTCTGTGTGAACAGGCATCTTATGCTTTCAGGCTAACAATAGCTCCAAGATGTTTTTCTCCATGAATTACAGGTTTTTGCGGATTCTGAAGTGATGTCACATTCCTTACCAGCCAAGTCTTTTATGAAAAAGAAGGCTTTTAAGAAGAGAATAAGAAGTGATACTCAAGTCAATGGCTTCTCATTTAGGCCAAACAGAGTACAAATTTCTAGGATAAAGCTGTTTTCCTTGCCAGGGGTATTAGGTGAGAGTAAAAAAGGTGATATGCTATTGAAGTTGGCAGTATTACAGCCAAGCTGATGGTGTCTACGACAAGTCCCAAGGACTGGCAGAATAGCAAAGTTGCTGTGTCCTGTAGTTGCTTGCTGATCTTTTCTTTGTGTTGCAAGTTGGAGTCCATTTCCTGTATTAAACTAAGCTCTGCACTCGTCAGTACTGCATGAGGAATTGGAAGACAAAGCATCTCAGTTGTATTTTTGACACAGTGAGCAACCACAGAGGCAAGGGAAACTTGTAATAGGGCCTCAATGCCAAGATACGAAAAACTTAAGAATCCATGTATTATTCAGGACAGAGAATGTCTGCAGCCTTTGGCAATAAGTTGAGAAATTAAGTGATTATTTTCTAATGTAGTACAAGGAGAACTATGTGAGTTTGTCTTCCTTTCAAGCGTCTTCTTAACCATCTGCTGCATTATTCTAGAAAATATGTTCATATGATGCCTCTGACAGGGCTGTCATCATTTCAAATGCTTCCAGACAGAAGGCTGCAGATCTTTTGCTTTTCTTTCCTGATATATTTGTGTGTCCTCATGAGTAATATTTATTCAGAGCTTTGCTTAGACTTGAAGTTTCATTCTTCTCTTGGAAATCTCCCTTAGAAAGGCAAGACAGTCACTATCATCTTAGAAATTGCATGACTTTATTTCCTTTTATTTTCCCTCTGATCACTCATTGCCAAAACCACCCATATAACTCAGAATTCAAGACATATTCCTCTGCTAGTTATATTCTCCTTCACCTTCATTAATTCTTCATTCTCAAAGTCAGAAGAGCTTTCCCTTCAGTTAGGGACTGTTTCGTCAGGTATCACTCTCTCTGTCCCCTCCTCTCTCTCCCTTTTCTCTCTCCTCTCCCCTCTCCCTGGATGCTGTCACATTGATGCTCTACCTTCTGAATTATGAAATTAAAAAGGGGAACTATGTTTCCTGGAGTTTCATATTATTTCAGGAGGAGTTATTGAGGATTTTCTTACAGATCTCAGTTTCTCAACTTCCTATTCCTTTGGAGATTTTGAGCTTCTGTTTTTACAAGACTGAAGACATCATTTTTGCTGTTACTCAGTCACATTCTTCTATGCCATTTTTTCTCTTCTCTTATTTTTGCTAAAAATATTTTCTCAAGGCGTTTGAGTTTGTCCAAGAAAATTATCAGGAAGAAAAGTTATGAACTGGCTTTGAGTATGTCATATGCTCAGAACACTTGCTGAGCCAAGATTTGGAGACATAAACCACGACCTCACAAGCATTAAGCAGTCTGCATACACAAGTTTGCCTGAAAATGCATCTGCATTTTGTTTGTGTTTGGATCAGGAGCAGGCACACATTTATATTTCCATCAAATTAGCCAGTATCACGATAGAAAATTTGCCAGTCTTATGCTTTTATACCACTGTTAAGCCAGCTGCAGGAGAGCAGGTGACTGCTAACCTGGCAGAGAGCTCTAGAGCTGTGGCAGATTGAAAGTGAAATGTGCATATGAAGACTGCAGTATTTTTTGTAAGTCTTGTTCGTATTCATACTAACAGAGGAACTCATGGTGGTTATTTTCAAAGCTGTGCTTTGAAATATTTCTAAAGATAGAGTCTGGTAGTGTCTTTGTTTCTCTTCTTGTTTCTTTACAAAAGTGACTGAGGCTGGGGCCAAGCTAAGATAAAAAGGGGACATATGTGTCTGGAAGGTACCCGGTAAACAGAAGGTCTCTTGTAGTGTTGTTATAGATGGCAAGATTTGGAGAAACCTGACAGCTGTTGGAGTCAGTCACATCATGACTGATGAAGATATAATGCCACTTCTTGGCAGTACTCTGCTACACTTGGCAATCTGGTTCTGTGTACCTCCTGTGTCGTGTAATGCCCTGTGCTTTTTTGTCCTTGTCAAGAGAAAGCGTGCTATGCAGTACCAATCATACAAATCCGAGATTTCATAGGAAGCTTGACTTGGTCTATGATTGACATCACAGTGCAGGTTCGGTTAAGACAGTTGACACTGAAGTATCATAATTTTGTTTTCACTGAAAATAGCACCTATTACTGCCCAGTCTAAATTAAAACAAAGGAGATCATTTCTCACATATACCTTTTCTTATTTAAGTTGATGTGTCAAGTCAAGGATGAAATCATGAACATTTTGGCAATTATGCAATATAAACACAATATATCTGTGAGATAAGTATAAATTATTTCTAAAGTAGGTTAGTGAAAAAACACCTTTTACATGGATATGTTTATGTTGTGGTGGGCAAATAAAGTGTTTCTTGAGGATTTTAGGTAGGGATGAGGAGAATGCTACCAAGTCAGCAGTGGCCTTTTCCATTGCATGAAAGCAAGATTTGCTCAATTAGGTCCTCAACCAGAATGAAGGCATGCAAGTCATCTGTAGCCCAGCTTGAGGAATAGTGAGGTCTTGTTTCACACAATCTGAATTAGCACCTGATGTCTTGGCTTCTGCCATTATACTGAAAATATTTGACTTCTGAATTACCACAATACAAAAGTCTTATTCATGTTTTTAAAACACAAACTAACAAGGTTTGCTGGAGTGGCAGAACTCAGTATTCAATTTATTAGTTCACTGAGCAACTAGTAGCAGCAAATTGGACTAAAAAGAAGACAAGAAAGGAAATGGGTCAGGAAGTATTACCTCTCTGCTCTGATTTTATATTGGACAGTGTGTTCACAAACATACTCCCTCCTAAATGGGGGGAAAAAAGTTCAGTTTCTAAATGTCACTACCTTAATATAGAGGCCAATACAATGTAATATATTTGGTATCATCATAAGAGTGAAAAAAGCTTGAGAGAAACACTGTCATCCATTACTATCTATGCAAGTCTGTGGCACTGTATTCAGAGGAAAGTCAAGCTATATTAAGCACTGAGATTTGATAAACATTTTGAAAAGTACTTTTTTCATATATACCAACCATTGTCAGAGATAAACAGACCTCAGACAAATGTTTGGCTACTCACCTGAACCAAAGCTAGATTAAACTGAAGAATGTAGCTTGGTTAGATTCATCAGGGCTACGAGCAGCTCTGAAATGACTTAACAAAGGTGAATGTGGTATTCAAATAGAACACTGATTATAGCGAACTATGACATTTCCATATCATTTGCTGACAGATATTTCACATTGTTTCTAGTCTTCTTTCTAGCTGACGGAATGCATTGGGGAGATACTGTAGCGTATAAATCAGCTCTATAAGTAGTTATAGCTTGAAATGGGGATAAGCCCCATTAGTTCAAGTACCTCTCCTTCCTTTAAACCAGGGCCCTTTGAAATATATATATTTTTCCCTCTCCTGAGCTTGGAGAGCATACAGTAATTCAGATTGGGTTTTGTTCTTGGTCCTTCAGCACAGCAGGGGATGTCGGACACAAGAGGCAGTGGGGGTTGGTGGTGACCCCAAAGAGCTCCTCCGGTCAAGCCTTCTGCCTGTAACAGGAACAAGGTCCCCCTTACCCAGGAATTAAAAGGACAGAGAAAGGAGGGCCGTGTGGTTATGGAGGAAGGGGGAGTTTGCATTGTATGCAGAGATTATGCTCAAAAGAGAGGGGAGTCAGGAATGTACTGGCAGGGACACACTGTGGCCTTGCTTGCAGACACACTGAATACAAGTTTGTAGAAGTTACAAAGCAACAGCTTGCAGGAGATGGAGACTTTTTTTTTTTTCCCCTCACAAGAGGTAGACAGCTTCTTTTTTTAATTTAGTCGATAATTTTTATTTTCCTGTTCTGAAAACGGACCACATTTTTCAGGGAAGAATCAGAGGATGGAGTTGGAAAGCTGACAAGTTTTAGGCAAAATAATAGGATGGGGTGTTTCTCAGCAAGTCTCACAGTATGCTCTGCTAACAGCTACATAGATGCAGGACTCTTCCTCTACAAACCTTCTACAGGTTCAGAACCTACAACTTCGTGTGCTGATTGCTTGGAAAATTTATTTTCCTACCATGTCCTTCTCTGTCTTGAACAGTATCTGCTTCTACTGTGATTCTGTTTGCACAGTGGCCCAAAATCTGTTCTTCTTTAGATCTAATTTGGAAATGCAACCTTCCAAATACAACTGGTAAATACTGTTGTCTCGTTTCTTGACTGAGTTTGGTGCTGTCAGCAGATACTCCCAGTGTGTCTTTAACCCCTAGCCCCCACTCCCAGGCTGATAGTAAATATGCCAAACACCAATTGGCCAAGTTCATCTGCTGTGAGGAAAGAAGCTACACCAGGGATGGATCTGACCCTGGAGTATTCAGTTCAAGTGATCCATCAGTTTAACTTTCACTCTTTCAAGAACCTTTTCTCCCGTGCACCAACGCTGAGCGAAGGTTTAGAGCTAGTTTCTGCAAATCATTATGACTGTTTACTGGTTAAGGTGGGGAAAACTTGACAGCTCTGATGAAATACTTCTGCAGATGAAATGCATTGGAGAGAGACAGCTGAAACTGTTCTTCCAAATGGAATTAAAGTTTGTCAGGAACCTTAACCCCTTTTGCTAATCCTCTTCTTGTTGCCAGAATTTGATGGGGAAAAAGAACAAATCCACAGCTGATCTTTGTAGCAGCATAGCTTCCCTTCCCCAAGAGTCCTGGAACACAAAAATATACATGATTTAAGGTGTCTAAAACCTCTTACAAAGAAGAATTAGTTTCTGAGAACAGATCCAAACCTTCACAAGAGCCAGCTCATTGTCAGATTGGGGATTTTCATCTGTGCCTAAAATAACTCTTGCTAGTGGTCTGAATGCTTCCCTGTGGTTCTGAAGCAAGGTTTTGTGGTTAGAAAAATTACTAATCTCGTCATATTTCAAAAGATGCTCCAGGCATTCAATTGTTAGCATTTCACACGGTGTATCTCATTAAAGCATAAATCAGAGAAAGTTGTCTTGAGCAAATATTCAAAGGAATCTTAGTATTTCTGAGTCACATTGACTGGGTAACAGGATTTCTGTGCTATGAAGTGGATTTTTGGAACAAGCTTTTGCCGTGGTGCAAAAAAGTCAAAATGTTGACACTTCATTTTGACATTCTTTGCTAAAAAAAATCTGATACTCTCAGAAGAAAAGACTTAATTTCATGTTATTCTGACATTTGTTTCTCTGAGTTGTCCTGATGCCTCATGCAACCTGTAGTTAAGAACACTGTTGTCTGAAAAAAATTACAATGCAAAGATTTTTCTTAATTAGAATTTTCCAAATATTTGCTATATTCATAAGGTGGTTTGTTTTGAGGAAGGTCTGATGAAGTCCTGTCAGGATTCTGCAGGAAGCTGCATCTTATAAAATCCACTGGGAATTTATCTGCTTTTCTGGCAGTTGCTGGCCTGACTTTTCTTCCTGATCTGTTAGTAAAATGATGGGAACTGCGGCCAGCATATCCCATCTCCCTAACAGCCCAGGCACCTGAAACCACAGATTTGCGCAGTGGCCTTTACAATACTTGATTTTTCCACCCCTCTCCCACTGGTTGAAAATCAAAAATTCAAATAACAAAGTGTTTTACTCGTTCGTGTTCCTATTTATAGACAGTCCTTCACTCTCCATTGAAATCCTTGCTGTCTGGCTGGATTATATCTGTTATGATGCAACTGTAGTTCACCATGGGATTTTGTACCATGTAGTGATGATAGAACCAGAGAGAGTGAGAGGGAAAGCAGTTTGTTTTAAGGAACGTTTTCTGTTTAGGCAGTAGACTCCCTAATAAAAAAACAGAGTATGAAGAATGTGTTACTACTATACCCATGAAGCTTTAGGGCAGCTCAGAAAAATACAAGAATTAAACCTCAGTTTTCAAACAATGTGCTTAATTCCTATTTTGCTGATGAAAAACTTTGTAAAAATCTGTATTTATCCTTAAATATCAGTTTCAAAAAACACTTTGTACTGTTGGGAGAGTTTTTCATTTGAAACTTTTCCGACAGTTCTACTTTTGAGTGAACCGGGATACAACCTTGCATGGTTTTCTGTATTTTTTTCTTTTTTTAACCTTTAAGTGACTTTGATATGAGGTTTGCATTAGTATCAGGATTAACTATTTCGTATAGGTGTGCATTAGAGTGCTGTGTGAGCTTTACGGTTGTATAAGATTCATTCAGGTTTTGGCAAAATAAAAATGCTGTATCCTGTTCAAATGTTAATAGTAGAAATGTATATTCAGGCTAGTGTTAGACATAAAGGAATGGCAACCTTTAAATCACATTTAAAATTGTTTTGTCTTGGGACTGTGGTCAGCTATTTTGAATAGGTTTCTTTAAAAACATCATAAGTAATGAACAATTTTTATTTGGATTTACGTAAGAAAAGGTATTAATTAGGATAATTTTGCATTTACCAAGGATCTGTAAGTTAGTGTGTTTTATTCAAATGATTATTTTCTAATTGAAAAGCTTGGAAAACATATAAATTTTCAGAAGAAAACATTAAAACAATCCTGCATGCTCTCTTTCATGCCTTTTTTTTCTCTCTCAAAAGCAGACCACTTCTGCCGTGCAAGATCAGAAGCATTTTCTTTGTTGAAATTTTCTGCAGAATGAACCCACATTTACATATAGGCTTAAAAAATGTTCCTAAATGTTTTGGTGAAAACGTTGTGTTCATCTAATATTTGTGTAGTTTACACAAAATTGACAAGAGTGCCTGTTCACCACAGAGGCACACACATTAAAAATCCATTGTTTGCATGTTTATTGAAATGTTGGGGGGCTCTGTTCTTTATTGACCCGCACAGTGCATTACAAAAGTAGCAGGCTTTAGAGGAAAGTAATCCTATTTGTCATGATCCATACCCTTTTCAACTGACTTCACAAGCAGCTGGAAGTGCACACTCATTTTCCCAGCATCCTGTTTGTTGCTGGCTGAGCTCTTGCTTGGGAGCAACTGCCTTACTGCTCCAGCCTGGCTCAGAGGAAACACAGAAGATAAAAGTCATCGGATTTTTTTCCTGACATGCCACAAAATCCACTCTGACAGCTTAAAAAAAAAGAAGTCACAGACTTAACTGAAATGCCAATGCAGGAGACAAGACAGAAAGTACGTAAGCCCTTACTTTTATATTTTTTGCTGCTCTTGTCTCTCCTATTCATTTCTAACAGCCCTTCTACTATGCCTGTGATGCGTGCAGAGTGAAGTATTCCAGGCACTTAAAAAAACCCTTTCAATAGTGTCTGAACAAGAGAAAATTATAATTCCACTTTTGCTAGATGTCAACCAGAGGAACTTTCCAGAGCGGGTTGGTGTGTGACACATTTTGTGAGAGGTGTAGGGGGAAAGGGAATAACAGCAAACAACAAACAGAGCATCCCAGCAGGCAGCTCCTGCCTACATTCCATTTTGCTGGAATAAAAGCTTTCCTAGTAGAGCTCTAGCAAATTCTAAATATTTCATGTACATCCACTGTAACAAAAAGTTTCAGAATGAGGTTTGGTTCCATTTGGTTTGGTTTGGTTCCTTTTTTTGCAGTGCTCTGTGTTTACTAATCTGAACCTTTTTATCATGTTTTTGATTATAAAATTGAGAAAATGTCTGATAAACTGTGCTGTACTGTATTGGGAGAGGTTTGTGTACGTAGGCAGTAGGGCTATGAAGGCCAGAAGAAAGGCCTTATTTGCTCAGCCGGTCTATTAGGGAGAACACTGCTCTTCCAATACTGGTTGTCAGAAGTAGCTCAAAAATGCATGCAAGTGTCTTCTACATCACCATAGCTGTGATATGAGTTAAAGAGTGGCCTTTATATAGTCAAATATTTCACCTGGCTTATGCCATCACTGCCTACCAAGTGAATTTCTGACCTCGCCTGTGGACTTCAATGCAGTTTGTAAGTGAAATACAGTCATAAAAATTCAAGCATTTCTCTGTCCTTTTCTTTGGATCAGATGGCTTCTTCTTCTGTCCCTACTTCTGTCCTACTCTTCCAAAAATAAAATAGCAAGTGTAGTTCAAAGATAACAAATCCTGGGCCAGGTACCTGAGGAGCAAAACTGTACAGTGACCATGAAACAAGTTTAAGTCAGAGACTGCTTTTGAATCTAATTGATATAATTTAATGCTGGCTGAGCACTAACGGTAATCAGTTACTCTGCAAAAGAAAAGTTAGGAATGATATTTCTTATAGTCTTACACACTGAAGAGAGTGTTGCTGGAGCAAAGCTATGTATTCTGCCTTTATAGCACCACTCAGAAGTTCCAAAATTTCTCCTGGGAAATGGGAGAGAGCAACAGTATCATAAGGCATAGGAAAACTCAGGAAAAAACAATGAACAGAGAAAAAAAGGAGTCGAAGGTGCAAGTCTCTTTGTTTCTGTTTTGTTTACTTCGGAGAGTAGATAAATATGAGTGGAAGGCAAGAGGCACAAAAACCTGCTGAAATGCATATTTGTTATTGCTAAACTGTAGGAGCAATAATTGTTTTATAGTATACAAATTATTTTGTTACCTGCTTATCCAAAGCTAAATAAAATTTTATTATCTGTTTCAGGAAAGTTGAGCTGAATTGCCTATAGCTATTTATCCAGTTCATTTGAACTCCATCATCTTTGGCTATGAACATGTTGCCCCCAGACATGTGCTCTGATGGCTCTTTTCTAGTGTGATTATTTAATAACCTAAATTAAAATACTTGATTAAAGGAAATATTGTGAATTAGCTTTCTTATCAAAACAGCAATTTACCTTGAAACTATTGTCTCCTAGTAGCATTTTTCTGCATGATAATTTAACCAGTGTTCTGGTGAGTTGAATTCCCTTTTTAATACAGAGAAAACATGGACACTTGTCTCTAAGTCCAGATGCTAACCATTCTTCTTTCAAATGTAAACTAAGGATAGCAAAAATTGTAAAACAATATACTTAACAATTCTTCTATTCTTCCTCTGTTGAATGACCTCTACATTTCTGAACTAGGAGTAGACAACTTCTTAAATGAGATGGTCTATTGAAAAACATGTGTTTGTCATTCTTTTGAAAACATTCCTGTAACTTGAAGAACTCAACTCTTCTCTTCTCTTCTCTTCTCTTCTCTTCTCTTCTCTTCTCTTCTCTTCTCTTCTCTTCTCTTTTCTCTTCTCTTCTCTTCTCTTCTCTTCTCTTCTCTTCTCTTCTCTTCTCTTCTCTTCTCTTCTCTTTTTTTTCTTTTCTTTTCTTTCCCCTGAAAACTGTGGAATGGTTAGACTCTGATGTCTGGTCAGATTTTCAATTTGGCCTGATCTCAATAGGCTTAATACTTGTCAGGTGACAACAGTATCCTTCTGGCATAGATCTCTATTTAACTCTCTTCTGGAAGATGACAAGCAGCAGCAGGGTGCTGACATGCAAGAGAGGTACTCCTCACTCAGATATGAACTTGCTTCCAACTGCCATATGATGTCCTGCTTTCCAGAATTCTCAGGTAAAATGAAATCAAATCCACAGTTAGTATATATGTGTTAAAGATTATATTATTTGTCAATTTCAGAGACATTTTCCTATCATTATATTTTTTCTTTTTTCCTTTTTTTTTTTTTAATGTATACATGAAGAAACTAAAATAGAGTGCTAATAGAAGACTTAATAGAAAGTCAAGGGGCAGAAATGGCAGGCCTGGGATTACAGCATTGTAGTCAGCTGTCCCATCTCCTAGACAATTTGTTTACAAAATGAATGGATTTTTTTTTATGTGTGTAATTTATTATTCTAATACTTCAGCTCAAGTTCTACGGTTGGTCTGTTGTTAAGTATTTTTTCAAAGTTATTAGACTACGGTAATTTGAAGGGTTTCTTTACCATCGCCAGTGCTACTTATGCCTTTAATATCTCTATACCTTGATGTGTTACCTATTAAATGGAGATGATACTCTACATGAAAAAATGGAAAAGAAAAATGTCAACTTCTATAGGTGTTCTGAATTGTCTAAATAATTCATTAGGCAGCATGTCCTTGGTACTGGATAGATTAAATAAAAATGAAAACTAGATTCTGTATATAATTACTTTTCAGAGGTTTTGGGGTATTTTTTTGCTGAACTATATTGAATTTATATTGAACACTCATGTGTTCATCTTTGTTAAATTCTACTATTTCTACCACAAGGGACATAAAAGTGTTTGGCATACTTATTGTCTCCTACAACCTCAATCTTCTGTTAGTTCTCCTGAACTCTCCATGCTTTTGGGTCAGTTTTTAGTTTTTTTCAGAATACCCTTATTCCTAAAGTTTTTCTTTCTTCTATGCTTTTTTATGCAGCAACCATGTCTGCATATTTACAGGATACAGACAGTAAGTCTCTTTTTCTTGCCACTTGTACCATTTTACACTGTTGTAACTGTTGGCTTCCATGGGATTATTTTGCATCGGTATAAATTAGAATAGTTATTTGTTTCTTGCATATACATGTGTGTATACCTTTCTTAGATCTATTTGTTGAGAATATCAACATAAATGTGAATGATACAGCTGTGTAAATCAGTGTGTAAATCTATACGGATACATGTCTTTGAAGTTTCTTATATCCTTTTCATGCTTAAGACTGAACTGAAAGCTAGAAAAGGAAATTGGTTTTCTTTAAATTGTTTCTGAAAGTTTTTTTTTTTCAAAAGTAGACGACAATCCTTTACATTTTATGTATCTCTTCATTTTCCTTTCTCAGTACTTTGTAACCAGTATTCCTTTGTTTGTTTGTTTTTTTTTTTTTTGATTTCCCCTTGTGTGGCAGAAATAATCAGTACTGAACCAGGCTTCAACAATTAATTGGAAGAAACACTTGTTTTCTTTTTTTCAGAGTGCCCAGAACCCTAAGACTTTTTATCAGTATACATAGGTTTTCTGCATGAATGCATCTTCAAAAATACAAATACACACATTTATTAAAACTTTTATTTAGTTCCACATCAAGATTTCTTTTGCTAAATATTCATTTCAGATACATATATGTAAATCATAAATATTTTCTTTGTACTTTCTTTATTTCTTTTAGTATTTCCCTCAAATTCATTGTTGCTTTGCATTTCTCCTAAATTTATTTTTCCCAGCATTTTAATATTGTAATTACATGAAGGCTTGGCAAAACTCCAGCTAAGAGAACTACAAATCTAATCCTTTTGGGAAGATGCCTTAAAATTTAGTGGCAACATAATTTAACTCCCTTTGAAAACACTGTTTCAAGTATTTTTAAAATAATTTACTTTTTGTTATTTGCTCTGCTTTGTTTGTAATGTTTCCTTAGAAGCTGGGAAATAAGAATTCTTAACCTAAAACTTAGTTGATTTTCATCTGGCAAACATCATTTTACTTGTTCCTGTACGTAATGGTATTTGAAATAAACAGACTTCCATATCAAAATATACATTAAAAAACAACCATGCAAGTATAAAGCAGGGAGAGAGTGAAACAGTTATTTCATGCAATTGATAAAGTGAATGCCTATGGAATCATTTATATCAGAACCATTCTATATTTGCTTGAAACTTTATATCACTGCTGCCTAATTTCCCTTCACTTGTCAAACTGCTGATGATCAGCATACCTGAACAGTCTCTTCTATAATCACAGTGTCTGCTGACATACAGTTTCACTGATCGTTTGAGAGCTATTCTGCCACTTTACCTCTCTTTGCAGTGGCCACGCTTGGGAGCAAGGGAGTTTGTTCTTTGCTTATTCTTCCTAGTCCCGTCTTGCTGCGGCAGGGGGTTGCATTCTGATGGCAACGTGGGAGCAAGACAGAAAGTGGAGCATTAGTGGACCTACCTAGGAATAGAGGTCTCATATATGTCATTCAAGAGTGTGATTAGCAATGGCTGTCTCTTTCTACTCAGATGATGATGTAGCTGTGTTGAAGTCAATTAAGCTTCTAAAGGAGAGGTCTAGATAAAGTCCTATTCAGCTTCAGTGGTGAAGGGAAACCAGCAATTAGAAAAAAAAAAGAAAAAAAACACAATATAGAAGATAAAGAAGAATGAGGGAAATTAATAAGATGTAATGGGAATGTAAATTTGAGAAGTACAGGAAATTGATAAGGGAGACTAAATATATATGGAAAAAATCAGCAGATGTCAGAAACTCCCCCCTTCCACCCCCCAAATTCTGTTAACCCTGTTGTAAATAAAAGAATCCTACAGTAGTACAGGCAGGCAGGAGTAGTACAACTACTATGCTGTGTATTTTAAAATCATTGGTCTTGGATGCAGGCGTCTTCATCCAAGGCATATTCTAGCCTTATAAGTACAAAATTCTTAGACCCCATGTTTTGGCTCAATACTGGTTTAATAGCAAAGTATTTTGATGTGATTCTATTGCACACTGGTGTTCTGATAAAAAGTTAGAGTATGCAGTAGAACATGTATAAAATGGATTAGAAACTGGCTTCTTGCCACGTTGAAAAGTAAGTTTTAATGGGTAATCCTTATTTAATATATTTTACTTTTGAGTACCATTGGATATGTCCATGTAATGGAAATCAAGGAAGAAAGAGACACCATGAAAGTTAAATTGGAACAGACAGGTAATGCTAACTGGCATAGATCACATTTTTCTGATGAATAAGCTGCCTCTTAAAAACATTTCAGTGATATACTGATACTTGCTTCCAATATTGAGGCTTTCAATCTGGATGTGTGGTTGACACCAACATCTGTTCTGAAGTAAAGAGAAATGTGGGCATGAACAATAGTGAACAAACCTACAAAAGGCAGACACATCCATTTTGTAGCTGGTGGCTCAGTTAATGCTTGGACTGTGCTTACTTTCAAAGACAACAATGGTTTTTGAAGTAGTAGTGTTAAAGTCTTCCAAAAATAGCAGACGTAGCAACAGCTGGTACATATTCAAGTCTAGTAGATGTTTACAGAATATTTGAAGGCATTCATGGCTGTATAATCAATTCTAGTTATACCAACACCCTAATAATATAAATATGAATAACAATTTCAGAGTGGATTAGGGACTTCTATTCAAAGCCATCTAACCAAATTTTCTGAAGGAACAAACAAGAGCAGTTGATCTGTGCTGCTGGGGAGTCAAAACAAAAATTAGGTAAAAAATCCTTTAGTTTCTGTCGAATTAGCCAGGAAACCCAGTACAGAATTTACTCTGGCTTTATGCTTATTGTAAGAGAAAAGATTAGCAGATGAAATTAGAATGGCATAAACAGTTGATGCCTGAATATAAAGCCTTTTGCTGCACTGTTAACCTATCCAAATTTGTATTAATTTAAAGGTGGAGTGAGTTTATAGTGGAGTTTATAGCCTTATGTCATGCAATAACAGTAGGAGCTCTAAAGCCAGATTTGGTCTGTCTTGGATTTTTTTTTCTCAATATCCATACAGTTTTCATCTGAAAAAAATAACCAGTGCAGTCACTAGGAATCTTTGAGAGTTTTAGGAATATATTCATGGGGTAAAATTGATAAGAATTGTGATGTGAGCTGTGTGACTTATATCTGAGTTATGAATGCCCCCATCTTCTCTTTGAGAGATTTCATTGTGACTCGCTGCTCTGTGTGTATGTGTATTCAACAGTATATTTTTAATTAAAAGTTGCACATAACTTAACTGAACAAAACATTTTTTTCCTCATTTATAGTATTGTGTGGGATGAGTAAATCCCAAAGAGCTTTAACATCCTCTTTTATGTGTAGGAATTTGCTATATCATCTTAGGCAACTGGAAAAAATAGCAATGGAAAAGTTATATTAAAATTTCAATAGGATGAATTTAGTTGTGACAGTTATGGAATTTCCTGCATTGTTTTAATAATGGGAAAAGTACAAGGAATATTTAGAAGGGGGGGTGGAGTCTCCTGCTGATTTCATCTTTATGTAAGGGTATAGCCTGATGATGTTTGTGAGAGCTATTTTGTTGGTCTTTTCATCCATTCACTTTCATTTCCATGAAGTGCTTGAAGAACTCAAAAAGAAAAAGCAGAGGATTAAGTGGACCGTATCTTTTGGAATGTTAGCCAAAAAATAAATGGAGAGGCATTTGAAATGCGTGGTGAAAATGATCAGCCAGGTGTGTATTAATACTTGCTCTCCTATCTTTTAACATATCACTGATTGCCACATCTATTCTCCAGCCAGAATCTCCTGGTCAATGTCTCTCTTGAAGTCTGATGTCCTGTTAGTCAATTAGATGTTAATGAAAGGATCAAAATGTGAACTCTGTTTCTGTTTCACTTTCTTTGAAAGATACATATGATACAGAAAATGGCAGCTCTGATTTTTGAGATTGCTAGCATTGTTTCTTAGGTGGAAAAGCACAGTGGGGATCTGAAATTATTTCTTAACTAATGCAGGGTTTGCATATAGTGACTGGATTTTTAGTAGAAGGAAAGAAAATCATATGCAATACAGGCTGTGCACTACTGTATTTGCTGATAACCTCTAAATAGCTTAGATTCTCCAAAGAAAAGATTGAGAAATCCTGTGGAAAGCTTGCTGGGAATACCACTGTATTTGAAGAAGAAAATGAGAAATCAACTATATTAGGAAAGAATACTAGAAAACATTTTAAAGGCATTTCTGAGAAGGACCTGGGAGTGCTGGTGGACACCAAGTTAAGCATGAGGCAGCAAGGTGCCCTTGTGGCCAAGAAGGCCAATGGTATCCTGGGGTGCATCAGGAAGAGTGTTGCCAGCAGGTGGAGGGAGGTGATTCTCCCCCTCTCCTCAGCCCTGGGGAGGCCACATCTGGAGTACTGCGTCCAGTTCTGGGCTCCCCAGCACAAGAGGGATGTGGCACTACTGGAGCAAGTCCAGCGAAGGGCTACAAAGATGATGAGGGGACTGGAGCATCTCTCTTATGAGGAAAGGCTGAGAGAGCTGGGCCTGTTTAGCTTGGAGAAGAGAAGGCTGAGAGGAGATCTTATCAACGTGTACAAGTATCTGAAGGGAGGGTGTCGAGAGGATGGAGCCAGACTCTTTTCAGTGGTGCCCAGCAACAGGATGCGAGGCAACGGGCACAAACTGAAGCACAGGCAGTTCCATCTGAACATGAGGAAAAACTTCTTGACTGTGAGGGTGACAGAGCACTGGCACAGGTTGCCCAGAGAGGCTGTGGAGTCTCCTTCTCTGGAGATATTCAAAACGCGCCTGGATGCGATCCTGTGCAATGTGCTCTAGGTGACCCTGCTTGAGCAGGGGGGTTGGACTAGATGTTCTCCAGAGGTCCCTTCCAACCTCAGCGATTCTGTGATTCTGTGATTCAGTGATTTATATAAATCAGTGGTATTTATTCATTTAGTTTTAAAATCACAAAAACAATGTCTATCCAGAGTAGTGACAATATGATAAATACAACAAAATGTGCACAGCATCGATTTCAGCAGAAACAGTTACCTTCTGCTTTCATCATGATTGGAACCATCACACTGCTAAGTTTACCAGAGATATAGGAAACTGGACAAGAATTTGTGCTTAAATCTGGCAGTTATCCACAATGGAATACTAGAGCTCTAAGTAAAAGCTTACAATTTCTCTCCTATGTTTTCAAATTCCTGAATCCCTTTAAGAAAAAATGTTTGTGGGATGTTTACAGTTTGTTGTTAGGACTTTTATTAGGTGTAGTCTTTTCTTTACAACAGTTACATGGATTTTTGAAAAACTGAAATCAGTAGAAAAATGAAATTATGTTCAAAATACTGCAAATGTTACAGAATATATTTAAAATATTGATGGTGTATGTGCACTACTTTATGTATGTTTCAAGAATGTTTCAAGAAAGAGAATTCTTTTTTGAGAAGGCAAAGAACAAAAGTGATATGCATTCATTAACAGTAGGAGATCTTTCAGGTAATCTGAAGAAAAGCTATGTGCTTCGTAGTATATCTGGTTTATCAAAACACTTAATTTTTTCAATAAAACGTAGTCCTTCTCCTCAGAAGCCTTGTCTTGCTGGCTTCCTCTTGCACTGTCCACCAAGACTTCTCCATTTACTTGGCAAAGGTGTAGAAGAATCATGATTTCTGTCTGAAAGATGGGGAAACTGAGGCACAGAGCCGTTAAAGGGATAGGTGATGTACTATTGTATAGCTCCATTTACTTCACAGATACTATCTCTCTGAAGTTTTAGGCTTCTGAAACTTGGGGTGTTTCAAGTACATGTTCTTAACTGAGTTAAAATTTAAATTTGGAGTTGTTTCAGGTTTTGGTTCTGAATGTTAATGGTCACTGAATGGATTATGGACTTTTACAATTTGGAAGTTCTTGGCTTCAGCAGTTAAAGATATATGCAAAATTCTAAGATATGTTAAATTGCTAAAAGTGTTTTAAAGTTTCACAGTTCATGGTCCATGATCACAGCAACTCTCTGGAGAAACATTCTCTGGCTGATGTGGGAGGAAACTGAGATAAAAAGCAAGGTGTTTTTGTCAGGATTACTTGTGGGAGCGGTGGCTGACAGACTTACAACATCTGGTGCTCAGCCCTGAATTCATCCCTAGCACTGACCGGTGACTGTGGAGATATTCCTGTACTGCTACTTGTCCAAACCTTTCTTGCATATAAGCCATGATAGGTGAAATTTGAAAACTATGGAAGTGGAAGATGTTTGCTGGAAAGGATTAAGGATTAAAACCTTTGAAGTTAGAGGGTCCTGTCTGAGAAAGCTGTTCTTCTCCCTTGGATATAGGGGAGAGGAAGCTAGCTATGAAGCATTTCCTCATATGTATAACACCTCTCCCTCAGTCTAAAGAAATATCTTGAGGTAGGACAAAATAAGCACATACACTATTTAATTTTAGCCTTTGTGTAGCAGAACTTTTCAATATATTAAAAGGCAAACAGCTTTATCACAGATGAAAAGGTGAATTAAATATATGAACACTAAAAATCTATTAAGTGAAGACAGGGATAGAGAGGTAGCCAAAACATTCAGAAAAGCTTCCTAACCTGGATATTGGTGTTACCGTGACAACAGGGACTCAGAATCTCTCCATATAAAATTGCCTTATCTTTTGCCATCTCACTTTGAAAAGTGGGAAAAACAGTCTGCAGTTCTCAGAACTGAGAAGTACTTATGGCAAACATGGAGAATCTTCTGAAACATTTTATAAAGCTTCATGATGAACAGTTTTACAATCACATTGAAAAAGATAAAACAACTATCTTACCATTTGATTGAAAGTTTGGCAATTTGGGATCATTTGAAACATATCATACCATTTCTGAAGTAATTATCCCCACAGATTATGGTGGCATGATAAGGATTTATTAACCCTGTAGCCCTTAACAGAAGTACAAGGAATATCTGAAATATGCTTTTAGGTATTATTTTGTAAATATACAAGCTCTATCTCTTTGGTGCTGACTACTTACCCTTCTCTATTCCTTCTAGACAAGATTTTTGTGCAAGACAGGCACTTAAAATACGGAACAGAGCAAATGTAAGCAATCTCTTCAGACTTTATTCCTTTCCCTAGTGTAGTTTTCTGAGGGGAAAAATACTGATTATCCACAACAGAAAGATGTGCATGTACACACACTTTTACACAAACGCACGCATACATGTACACGCACACATTCTTGCTTTAGAAATCACAGCTTCTCTAGCTTTTCTGATCAACAATATCCCTTGTAAAGGAGATTAAGAACGCAAATTCGCCAACAGCTGATACCAATGCTTTGTCACTGTCTTTCTACCTGACTTTACCTAGAACAGGAGGAACAGGTCCAAAGGAGAGAACAGAGAAATCCTCTTCTAGATTGGCTCTTGGCTCTTGACTCTTGACGTTGAGGGGTCTTTTGTTGACAAAATCAACTTTGGTAAGCTGTGAGGAAGAATCTAACTTCTCAATTTGATTAATACAAATACAAAACTGGACATAAAGAAGACAGGAGGAATTTTGTTACTGATTGCAGCAGACCTATACATTCTCATTAGTTTTGTAGCTTTATTGCCCTTTCAGAAATAGATTAGAAAACAGCAATTAATTCAAACTGAGCAGAAAATGATGCAGTCTGCTAAATTATTTTTCTGTCCCAGCAAGTTATATGATCTGAAGATTCTTTTCATGAAGTCCATCTATAAATGAATTAATTAGTCTGGGAGCTCTCTTACCAACTTCACCAGAACGACTCTGGGAAATAACCATGTAGAATTCAGCCCTTTGGAAATAAAAACCTACATCTAGATTTGGATCATAAAGATACAGAGAACATCTGAGGGAGCTCAATGTTAAGGTTTTTTTCAGGAGCACTTTCTTTGACTATATTTATGCCAAAAAAAGCTATACTGGTGAAATTGAAATACTTATATTCCAGAGCAAGATATGAAAATATGACTGATATATTTAGAAAGACACTGATAAAAGTGGTTAAAGCAAGTGCCAAGCAGGGCCTAAAAAGTGTTATGTAGTTTTAATGCCAGAGGCTGTGAGTCTTTCCAGGAGAGTATGGGAATGTTTTACAACCTGTGGGAGAGAAAACATTCTTTTTCCAGTTGAAGGAATCTTCTCCTTTGCATTAGTAAGAAAAGAACAATTTCTGCTTTTGGAGTTTTAAAGTCATCAAACCTTAGCCCTATTTCCTGTTAAATGGGGATTGGTATTATTCTGTTTTACACACACTTGTTGTGCTCCTGATTTTTTTTGCCTAAGTAGAAAACAGATCTCCTGCAATTTGGTCTGGAACTTTTGAACTTTTGGACATCTAAATGAATACCGTCTGTTTGCAGATCAACTCTACAGTGTACATTTCTTGTGTCTGATATGTCTGGGACGTCTCACCTGTGCTCTGTACAGGTTCAACGTTTATGGGTTGTGCGGTTTCTGTATGTACTTCTGCCTGGAAATTCCAAGCTGATTAACAGATACCCTAGTCCTGCAGTGTGCTGCTAAACTGAATATTGCCAACACTGATTTACATGTAAAAGCAAATTCATGTTTGAAAAGAAGGAATAAGTTAGGAGATTTTGCTTTAACTTGGAGTATCTTATAAATGATACTTTATTTTCTTAAGACTAATTCTGATGGAAATACACCTTTAGTGATATTAGCAGCAAACACATCAAAGTGGTTTCATTTAGGAATTATGTGAAGCACTGGATTTGCATCTGAAGTGAGTTAGTCAAATCTGTTGAAAGACACCTGTTCTTATGTTCTGCATGGTGCTGATGATGAATATTGTATTTCATGACTGCAACTTCCTTCCTCAAAAATCTTAGTCACTCTTCCTGACATCAACAAACCTGGAAATGCTGAGAGTTCCAAAATCTCCTTCTACTTGTGACAATGTCACAAGCAAATGAACTCTCTATAGCTTTTCAAGTACAGTGCCTTACACTACATATACATATATACAGGATATATATCTACATCCCTACATACGTATAGCACACTGTAGGGTTTTAAGAGAATCAAATACCTTGTGATCTCTCCTGCTCTTTCACTCTTTTTGCTTAAGAACCATTTCATGTCCAGAAACCATTTGTGATTCTGGAGGCAGGCCAAAGATACTATGACTGCAGAAGTCAGCTCAGCACCAAGAAGTCAAAATTTTGATAGGATTTACCTTTTCCTAACCCCAAATGATGCAAAAGTTGCTGACTACTTCCTGAAATAGACTATAATACAGGAAAGAATTTGATGGATCTGATATATTTGAAATTTGATAAGACAGTAAAGGAATGCATTCACTCCCCACTTCAGGGTGGTTGTATAATGACAGTGAAGAAATCTTATGCAGGGAATAAGAATTGTTTGGCTAATGCAAATAAAACAAACAGTCCATTTTTTTTAGCCTAGGAGAACAGGGAAGCTATAGTTTATCTGAAATAAACACAATACCGTTCTGTGGAAATACTTACTTGTTATAAAAATGTTCCTTTTAACTGTGCAATTCTGGTAACTGCATTCCTACTTGGGACATTTTTTCAGGAATATTGATAGCTATTTAGAATCATAGAACAGTTTCGTCTGTAAGGAACCACTGGGGTCATCTAGTTGCAGGTCCAACTTTGAAGTTACATTTGGTTGCTGAGCATTTTCTTCATTCAATTTTTAATATCTCCAAGAATGGAGATCCCATAGCCTCTCTGGACAAGTTGTTCGAGTGGTTGTCCATCCTCATGGTAAAGAATTTGTTCCTTGTATCTACTTGGACTTTATTTCTTGTACTACAACTTGTTTTTGTGGTGTGGTGAAATTGTATAGTTTAACTCTTTTTTATTTAAAAAAAAAAAAGCAGTATTGGGGAAACTGATAACTTAGGAGTGAATTGTCATTTTTTTGACAGTTACTAGGTACCATCTACAGACTCTAGAGAACTGAGAAGTCAGATTGCTAGCTCTCTTTATCTCTTACTGGCTTACGTTTTCTCTCTTCTTTTGTATTTTCTGTGAGAACAGCAAGCTCCTCAGAGCTCTTGCTTTCCCGGAAATATTGCAGCAATGAGTTCCTCTTTGAGAGAAGTTGAAAATTAGGATGAAACGCTCTGTCTTGCAGGGGTCAAGAGTTAGCATTCAGAAAGGCTCCTAAAGGATTCAATGTAGAAGGAAATAGAGGGATTATCTTTCTGGAGCTCCTGTGTAATCTTTATCAGAATATATCTGTTTAATCAAAGCAAAAGATATCTTGTTTTTATTTTTGGCCCTGTAATGTTATCTGTGATGGTAATATTGTGATATTGTCTTAGCGACATTGTACAATATAAACTATATAAAAAGGCATGACTGTTTTTTGAATTAATTTTCCTTTTCTTTATTAGAACAAATTTGGAACAGCGTAACTAGGTAATGTTACTAGCAAGTCTGACATTTACAGACCTTTTATTTCTTCTTGCAAGTGTACTGTGGCTAATATTTTGATAATGTACTTGATATGGCGGCACTTAATCTAAAAATTTGCTGAAAGCTGTGGTGGAGGTGGGACTGTTTTCCAACAGAGGGCAGTGTTTATTTGCTAAATAGTTTATAGTATTGTACGTATTTCTGCAATGTTCCCCTTCCATAGGTAAGACCAGAAAAGGACACTACAAAAAATCCTCTCTTTGGTTCTTTCTCTGATTCATTACTGTTTCTTGAAGCATAAATGCCTTTTTATGAAGATTAAAAAAAAAAAGGAATTATACATTTTTTCACATCACAGAATTGGAGAGAATGTGAGAGGAACATCTTCCTACAGTAAAAATACAACTCACTGTCTGAAATGAATAGATATATTCAAAAATTCTATTTTACATCTCCTTTTCCTTCTACACACATGCACATAATCTTACCATTTCCACCCCCAAGCAATTTAGTAAACATTATGTTGTCCTTTAGTCAAATGTATCAAGGTATTGCAGCTCTGCTTGCCAAGTTCTGTATTTAGGTTTAGAGTGTCATGGTTCAGGTAATATAATCTTAGATATTGGGGGTATCTTTCCAAAAATGAGACTGTTCAGTTAGTTATATGTACTGAATTTATGATTTGGTCTACTACTTGGGTATAGCACCCACAGGAGTAGGTAATGGAATGAAGGTAGTAAAGCGCTGAGGTACAGTATCTAAAAGATGCATACAGTTTTGAGAGGTGATGCTTGGTCTAAATAAGGTTTAGATCAGTCATGCTCTCTGAAAACCTTTGATCCAGTGAAATTGCATCAAAAATAAGAACAATCAATAATGAATTGCATTACACTTGGGAACTGTCACTCCTAAAAGAATTTATCTTCATTTTTGGCAGCATGTAGTGTAAAAGATGATGTGTTTCATTTTTACTTTTTTTGACAATATAGAATCATAAATTTAGTGTTTTTTTTTTTTTTTTCTCTCAAACTCTCCCAAGTTCATGATGCTTTAAGAGGTTACAGAGTTGGAAGGAAGAAAAGGAAAAAGTTGGAAGATGGGTAAAAAATACAGATCCTGATTAAAGGAAAAAACAGCCAACTTTCATTTGGATGTAATGTAACACCTCAGATGCAGAGATGTTAGAAAATAGAACATAGAGACCTCCCTCCACCCCCAACCTTGAGAGACTATAAAATGCAAAATTTTCCTTTTTCAAAACCAGTTTTTATATTTCAATTGCTTTTATTTTGGTTGGAAATTCCCCCTCAAAAATCAGAAAACACTTTTAAAAATATAATTGCCCCCCAACCCCTCCCAAAGATATTTGTCAGTTACAGCCCATATTTGAAAGAAAGTGGAAAAAATTTAATAAAAAAAGGTGAGAGAAAGTGCAATTATTCTCAGTTAAATACTGATTATCTGTGCAGTTTTACTGGATTTAACTGCTGATTTCCATGCAAGCATTTACTTAAGAGAAAAATCTTGGTGTCATTCTTCAGTCAGAAATGAGGGCTTTGAAAGTGGTGTCATGACATACCTCCACTGATAATATATCCTTTTCTGGAGGCTTATTTTCAACCCAGATCATTTCTGTGATCCAGTTTACAATTTAGTACCAGAAACTGTTGCATCGGTCTAACTGCAGATTTGTGAGGGATTGCAAATAAACAATTAGAAGGCGGCAACTTCTTAATCCAACTTTGTCCAAGAAGCCAAGGTATTGCCAAACTACATCCTTAAGCACCTGTTGCTACTTAACAGACAGTGTCCTCAAAGACAATTTCAGTGCTGCTGTAGTACCTAGAAAGCCCCGTTCTCAAAGGAAACTCTAGTGAACTTTCATAATAAATGCTGTTCAATTTCCTGGGTCTTTTGGAGGAAAAAGAGTCATGTCACTGGAGATTATTTATTCTGACAAAAGTAAAGGTGTTGATATTTGCAGTTACTTTGCTTTGTAACTTGTCTTGGTGCAGCATAATGTAGAATGAGACAGCTTATGAGCAAGTCTTACCAGGACAAACGTTGCCTGAAGTGAAAATGTTTAATGTGGCAAAAAGTTAGTCATCTAGCTAAGACTTGTCCCATTTTCTTTTCTCTCTTAAAAAATTATCTTGAAATGAGACAGTCACAAATACTCCTCATGTAGTTCACAGAATGGAAGTCAAACCATCAGGGCGTTGCAGTAATGGAACCCAATTCTTATTTTGGGGAGGTATTCCTCCCATCTCAGCAGGGAAAATTGCATGGAATTCACCCATTCATCTCCTTATTTTCAAAAATTATTTGAAAATTAAATATTAGAGAATGTGTCCCCCAAATCCTACTTGTTTTGAATCTAGCATTTAAACTTGCTCGCTTGAGTGACGAAGCCAAATTCCTCGTACTGGCCATCAGTGGAGTTACTTGATAGCTATGATTGATCATAATGGATATATCCTGGAAGTAATGTTCTTTGTCTTATATCTTGAGATAATAAAAGAGAAAACACATAAACTTCTTAATGTGTCAGAAACCTAAAAAGACTTGGATATAGATAACTTCATTGACATAAACTCTTACAGTAAAGAAACACTAGCATTTTTACATTTTGTATTTAATTATGATCTATGTATTATTATTAAACTTAGAACACCCATTGGCTTAGAGTAAATCAAAAACATCTTTTGAAACTGAGTTGATAAAAGAGGAAAATACCTTGGTGAAACTGAAGTCAAATATTACAAGAGAAGAAGTCATCTCCATGATATACCCAAATCACTGCCTAAAGGCAGCTGCAGCCATTACTTGAAGTGAAAACAGCATTGAAACAAAAATTATGATGAAGGATACCAGTAAAAATGAGTCCTGTATAAGAAGTCACACCCAGAGAACTAATTCAATCAGCAATGACATTTTAGTGACATCTGATCATCAGTTCTATAAACCACACATGAAACAAAGGAAGCTTCGTCCAGTCTTCCAGCACTTACTGAAACATAATGTCAATAAATTTTACTATCAGTCTCAACTGCATGAATGAAATGGACAATAAAAATATTTTAGAAGGTGTTACCAATAGAAAAACTTTACGAGCATTGCACCATCCAAAACCTCCCATCATAGCCATCATATAAAATGTGATTCTATTAACAGCAACAGCAAAAAAGAAGGCCCCTCAAGGAAAAAAAAAAAAGAACAAAACAAAAAGTCAGCTGTATTTATGAGAAATTCATTTCTGTTCCTCAAGAAAAGAAGGTTAACAGTTGTTTTGGCAAAAAATAAGAACTGGCTCTAAAACACTTGACCATCCTGAGCAGAAGAAGACAGCACGGTCTGGAAGAGAACCACGTTGCAGGAACCAAAATCATTGAATGTCCCGGGGTCAAGCCAACCAGGTATTAAATTAGCAAGAATAAGGGAAAAATTGAAACAAGGAGTCATTAATTTGTAATGATAAAAACAAGCTATCACAATAAAATGAATCTCAACCCTCTGAACTGTGGGTACAGATCTTCTGCATGGCTTCCAAAACCAGAGGCAGTGTTTTTCACTATTGCTAGGCCTTTACATATCAGTCAGGTTTTAATGAGGAGTTTAAGTCTACGTTAGAATCCGTATGTGATATATTAATGTTCTTTGCAAATCTGGAAGAGATGTAGTAGTGCACAGTATTTATCACCTCATAAAATGTTCTCATAGATTATTTGCCTTCATTCCAGCAACTAGTGGCCATTAACAAGTGGGTCTGTGCCAGAACAAACAGATCAGAAGACGTGGGATTTGGAGAGCAGGACAAACAGTGGAAGGTTTGGGGGGATTTTTTTTTTTTTGGTCACCAAATTGGAAAATTAACTCTGTCAAATATATATTTTTGATCAGAACTAAGTAGAATTTTGGTATGGTCTTTTCTGGTCTAAAATGAATCCATTTTCACCAAAAAAATCATTTCAAATTGACTGGAATTTAAAAATAAAAGAATAAATCAATAGAAGAATTTTTAAAAAAAATTACAATAAAGTGTGGAAATTTTGTGAAAAAATGTGCCTGGACAGAAAGTTTAGTTTGGTTTTGTTTTGTTTTTGAAGTACTGCAATGTACGCATCAGTAATCTTTTTCCACTCCTCCCAAACACTTTAAAAACTATAAAACTCCCAAACTTTTTGACCCCACAATGCTACTGATTACTGATTGTCTTGGGCTTCCCAGTACAAGAGAGACATGGAGCTACTGGAGAGAGTCCAGCAAAGGGCTACAAAGATGATTAGGGGACTGGAGCATCTCTCTTATGAGGAAAGGCTGAGAGAGCTGGGCCTGTTCAGCCTGGAGAAGAGAAGGCTGAGAGGAGATCTTATCAACGTGTACAAGTATCTGAAGGGAGGGTGTCGAGAGGATGGGGCCAGACTC
This sequence comes from Apteryx mantelli, assembly GCF_036417845.1. Classification (NCBI taxonomy): domain Eukaryota; kingdom Metazoa; phylum Chordata; class Aves; order Apterygiformes; family Apterygidae; genus Apteryx; species Apteryx mantelli. The sequence continues at coordinate 5,345,119 of NC_090020.1, forward strand.
TTTTCAGTGGTGCCGAGAGACAGGACGCGAGGCAATGGGCACAAACTGAAACACAGACACTTCCATCTTAACATGAGGAAAAACTTCTTGACTGTGAGGGTGACAGAGCACTGGAACAGGTTGCCCTGAGAGGTTGTGGTGTCTTCATCCCTGGAGGCATTCAGAAGCTGTCTGGACAGGGTCCTGGAAAACCTGCTTTAAGTGACCCTGCTTGAGCAGGGGGGTTGAACTAGACAACCTCTACAGGTCCCTTCCAACCTCAGTCGTTCTGTGATTCTGTGACTGTCAGTGGAGTTACAAGGAGGGACAGACACCAATGGTAAAAGCTGAACTATCTCTAGATAACCCTGATCAGTTTTGATTCTCAAACGTTTGTTCCCCCTATCGGCTGCTGAGAGAAAGGTTATTCCCTGATTCAGATAACACCATTTTAGTTGTGCTTCAGATGTCTTCTCCAAACACAAAAGTATATACTTCTCCATTTTTAGCTGGCAGTTTTCATCTTAATTTCTGTTTTTTTTTCAAATTTGCATCATGTTCACAAAGTAGTTTGTCTGAATTGCTAGTTTCCTGTCATCTTCAGCCAATGGGCTTTTGTTTTGGAATTAATTTTTCTGGCACATCATAAGCACCTTGCTGTGTTCATTCTGCTTTTTCCAGGATTTTGAATAGTACATGACTGAGGTCTCTGAGTTTTTGATGCAATTGCAGTTGAAAGATAGCAAACCCTACACTTTCAAATCGTTTCCAAACCCTACACTTCCAAATGGTTGTGTCCACCTCCTAGTAAACTTTCCATTTCATAACTGTGGAGTCTCTTTCCTCGCCCTCTGCTGCCCTTGCACACTATGCAGTCACATTTGCAAGTAAAGGATCAGTTTTACCTACAGAAGAGTGTTTCTATTCTCAGAGTCTTCTTTATGAGTACTTCTGTTTAACATTTTTAAATCAATGAGAGGAGTTAGAGTCATAGTCACTGCAAATCAATAGATTCAGTTATATACAATCTCATCTTATTACAATGCCTTTGGTTAGTTTGCAACTGCTAGTACTTTTTCTTATATTTCTGTGTATTTTTCCCAACTGCAAAAATAACCAGAGCAGTGTTGTGAAACCCAGGAAACCTGTGGGTGAGACCTACTCGCTCCATTCCTGTCCTAGGTCTATCTAGTTTTTCTGAATTGTAAGTACAGTAAAGACCAGTGCATTGTGCTGGCTTGCTCTAAGGAAAGACTCTAGCTCTGCTCGTTCATTTTGTTCTAATGAGGGATTTAAGCAGTATGGATGGTAAAATTACCAATGTGAGAACTAATTTGCAGTGTTTGGAAGACATTTTGATAGTTTTTATTTATCTGAGTTCTAGCTAAAAAGAACTTTATAAGCAGCCAGAATGATTGTTCTGTGCTTTGTCAGAATTATTTCATATTCTCAACTGCTCTCCTGGGATAGATACAGTCAAAAATATTTCATTCCAGAATCAGTAAACTACCTGTGTATTCCTGACTCCATCTGTTCCAGGCACTGAGGTAGTGTAAGTAAGAAGTGTTACTCCAAACATATCCAAATATGGTATCAATTTCTCCTCTCTGGAGAGCTGAACTGCAAGTGTTTCATCAATTTCTACTCCCTGACTTGGGGTTGAGAGTGAATAACAAGGATAGAAAGAATGATTAATACATTATCTGTTTGCAGTGAGAGGGGGAAGTGCCATTGCTTCTTTCTCTTTGAGAGTTTAGAGATAAATGAAGGACTAAAGACTAGGTAAAGAATCACTAAGAAATGAGTAAGGAGTGAAAGAAGCTGCTTGAAGCAGGACATTTGTGGAAAAGTGAAACTCTGCTGAGGTTTGCCTTTCAGTATCCTTGATTCTGGAATTCCTAGATCTTAAATAGCTTAAACTTTTAGAGCTGAATTGGAAATTTTGTTCCAGTGATAGTCAGTTTACACAAGTGACTTTTTTTCCTAGTGGATTGCATTCAAGGTTTGTGTGTATCACCAGTATTTTTATGTATATTAATATATATATAACAAATACTTTTACTGTATCTTTGTCTTTTGTTGCTTTTGTATGAAGTTAATAAATTAAAACATTCTATTTTAATAAGCCATTTGCCTTATATTTGATTAATAAAAGTTGTGTATCATGCCCACTGCTGCTGAGCTTGCATTTTTTAATAATTGTGCACATATATCCTCTGCACACTGACTGAATTGTATCAGAAGAAGTGATGTACAGACCATCATGACAGCTGACATGATGTCTCATGTAGCAGCATCCTTTCATAATCAGACTGAGCCATAGCAAAGCCTGACATGCTCTGGCTTCAACTACTTCTTTAGTTTTCACTGATGCTTTATGATGTATGGCTTTCATTAATGAGGCATCCAGCATTTAGGGCTTTAGGTCTGCTGTTTGCTAGTGTTTACTGACAATGCTGTGGGTTTGCCTCTGCAGTGATTTGAATCTTGCCCATGTCACTGCCTCATCAACTTAATGGGAATGTCCTCTACCTTCTACAATGTACATCATCTGCCATACAAAAAACAAACACCTTCTTTCAAAGATGTTATGGGAGCAAACAACTACCTTATGTGAAGCACACTTTGGTCTTTGGAGATTTTTTTTTTTTTAATTTTAACTGATAGCATCCTCACCTTCATTTTGCAGAGAGGTAAGCTGAACTTCATTGGAGACATAGGTGGAAGTAGTATGCAGATCTTCAGGGTCCCAGTCCCTTAGACCACAGTACCTTCTTTTCAGTGCTCTGAAGCCCTCCTTGTAGTTATGGGCACCAGCTGATTTCCTCCTGATGCACACCACAGGCTCTGCTCTCTGACTGTGAGAGCCTAAAAGGAGGATAGGAAAAGTCTTGTCCCATTCCTCTACTTTTCTTGCTAGGAAAGCTGGCTGCTGACAGAGAGGTTTATGTATTAAACTCTACAAGTCATGGTACAGTGAGCATGATTTCCTTTTTCTTCTGGGAACTGACAGGCTTGTTGGAAAAGCTTGCTTTTAAGTGAGTAACTGAGAGTTTCTTAGGCATCTCCTATGAAAAGCAGAGTACCTGTTTCCCAGTCAAACTCCCTGTTTGTTAGTGTATAACTACCTACTTAGAGTCATTGCTTAATCAGGACTTTGGGAGCTCTCTAGTCCAACCCCCCACCAAAGCAGGCTTAGCCTGGGGGTCAGACCAGGTTGCTCAGGGCTTTATCTTGTTGGGGCTTGAAAACCTCCAAGGACAGAAATGGCACAGTCTTGCTGAGCCCCAGTGCCACTGCCTGGCTGCCCTTGAGGCAAAAAAAACCCTTTCCCTAAATCTCTGGCCCATGCTCAGCTTGCTGCCTAGCCAGGATTCAGGGCTTCTCCACAGAGCTGCTCCCAGCCCCGCAGCACCGGCCCATGTCGCTGCTGGGGCTCTGCAGTCCTGGGGCAGGGTGGGCATTTCTCTGTGCTGATCGTCATGGAGGCCCTGTCAGCCACTTTGTCCCACCTGCCCAGGGCCCTCTGGATAGGACATCAGGACTAAATGGAGTATCTTATTAGCAATGACAGAGTGCATTAGAAGCTGCTGGAGTCTGCTAGAAGCAAAAGCTGGATTAGCTATCCTATAATTCTATTTCTTCCACATGTCAAGGTAGGTAAATATATGAATGAGAAGTCCTAATTTATCCCCACACTTCTCTTTCTAACTTCTTGGTTGAACTTTACCTCTCTTCTCCTTCAAAGTATTCCTGGCTCTCCCTGCCATCACTGGTTTCTATGCAAAATGCTTTTGCAGTCCTCTTTTCTCTAGTGTTTGATTTTACCTCCTGACTATTGCTTTCTACCAGCTCTTCAATGAAAACAGTTTGTTTTCATAATGTGACTGTTAAAAAATGAGTTTGCAGTTTGATTTGCTGCTTCATCTTTAAACTCTTTGTGGATTCATGGTGATTTAGAACTTCATAATTCCATTTGCAGTGTCATTGTTGATTGCCTGAAGTTCCCTTCCACTCAGAGACCTGAAGCAAATTCTTCATGTGTGAGACACAGTCTTGCACATCCGGTATTTGAATGATAATGAGAAATCAAACGCTGTGAAATGATACAAAAAGGTTGCAAAGAGAATGGTGCACCTAATTGAGCCCCTAATTTGCTTTCCATTCTAGAGAATTTATCACTTGCCTCTTTTACAGGCTTTGAAATTTCAAGGAAAAAGTGTTTTGAGTTACAGTATAAAATGTGGAAGAGGGCTAAAAAACCCTCAGTAGTCTCAAAAGCTCCAAGTCCTGTGAAGAGTCAAAAAAGCAGAGGAGAAAAAAATGTGAAATGATGCATTTTCTGGATCATGCAGAATACTGTAAGAAAGATTGTCTTTGTTTACTGTCACTTAAGGGCCATTTCTTCTGAGTAATGATATTCATAAGTTTCTTTGGTAGGAATCTGACACTCAGGAGCAGGAACTGCAGTACCTTGATAGATTCTAATCTGTAAGAGTAAATACCACTCCCCAAAAGAACAGAATGGAGTAATTAAGCTTTGCCCATGGCTAGCAGCTTTTTCTAAAAAAATATTGCTTTGTGGCTCTTCAATTGAGTTGTGCACAAAACATGGTACATTCATTCTAATTTTTCCACCATTGTGATGTTGTGCCATTTTTATGTAATCTTCTGAAAGACATATGCAAAAGTAATAGCAGCCTCATGTCTAAAGCAGAATAGAACTGGACGCTGAGTGACCTAGGGATTCTTGTGCTCCAGATGAATATAGAGTTATTCAAGTTATTTGAGGCAGTAAATCATTTGGATTAGAGGGAGGCATCCATCGCACCTGAAAGAGACAGCAAATAAATGAACTTTATGTAGCAATTTAGAAGGCAAATTTGTTCTTAGGACTGCTTCATCACTCTGGATGTGCCTATTGAAGTCATTAGGTCCCTAAAACCAGGTAGCTACAATCCCCTTCTTATTTCTCATCCTCCAGAAATCTTGATATTACTGGATCTGTCATGAAAATAGAGGTGACCACTGCAAATAACTAAATATGCCGTTTATTCTTTTATTCTCTATTTGCAAGATGGGGCATGTAATTCATGCATTATAAACATGTTTGAAGCAAAATTAGTTGAGGTTTCCAGAGTACTGACATTTAACACAGGCTTTATTGTTGCTTTGGAAGGGTTGCTGCAGCCTCCATCCACAAAAGGAGGGCAGTAGAATTTAACCAGTGGGATTCTTACCGGCTTTTGGTAGTGAAGTGAAACAGTGAGCATCATGTCAGCAGGAGTGTGAAAATGAGAGCTTGATTTATAAGCACTGTAGGAAAAAGACTGCAAAGTAAAAAGATCCATCACATTCAAGAGTGCTTGAAAAAACAACCTTATTTTGTGTCTCCAATTGTTCCTCCTACACAGTATCTTCAGTTGGTATTAGTCTCAGTTTAGCAATATTGTGTAGCACATAAGCTATTCTTCTCTGTGTAATTAACTATACCTTTAATCAGTATGTTTCCTTTTCTTTCCTCATATTTTTCTGATCAAGATTTCAATCCTGAGGACCTCTATGTTCTCCTGAAGGATGTACAAATCTTTGAAAATGTTTTTAAACCCTCCATATCATAGTTTTCTCTTTCTTTCTCTTTGGTCCTTTCTTGCATATGAAAAAGATTTATTATTTCCTGGCTGTCTTCCTCCCCCAACTTTTACGTCACAGTCTTTTCTACTTTTTAATTATGTTTTCATTCTCTTGCTTCCAACCTACGGGCTTTTTTTTACAGCCTTTTTACAGCCTTCTTTAACCTTATCAGTCCTTGCTTGGTAATATTCCACTGTGAATATTCTTGATGCTGTTACTACTTCCTTCTATAGTTCTCTATTTGCAGCACATTCCCTTTTGTATTAATTTCAGTTTCCTTCTGGTAATTATCTTAAGACATATTTACATGGATATGAGGACAGATTCAATTCTCTCAGCTTCTAAGCAGTTGTCTTGCCATACTGTACATCAGCGTTGAGCTGTTCATTCAATTCTCTAAAGGAAAATGCTTACTCGGGGTCTATTAATACAAATGGACATGCATCTGGTGTAAAAAAAATCTCTCTTTCCCTGCCCTGCTTTGTCATAATGTGTGCACGTCATTCACCCTGGGTGCAAAGGTCGGGATTATGTTTGGTGGCTGTCAGGGGAATTTTGGAAACTAAGTGCTCCCCAGCTGTGATTTATGCATCATCACTAGTCGGTAGAGCAGACAGTCATGCTCCATAGAGCCAATTACTGAAGACTGGGATGCTGGGAAATAAGGTGGATCAGCAATAAAGATATCCTTTTTAAAGGTGACTCAGCATAAAGAGAGCCAGAAGAGAGTTCTGAAATGCAGTGTTAGGAGTATGAAACCTTCTATGTCCTGGCTACATGAGTATCTTTGCTCTCTGTAATAAAAAACTTGGAAAACCTCTTGTAGTTCTGAATTTCTGATCACCAGCACAGCATCTCACCAAGCAGCCAGCTGAGCCAATATAGTGCCATTATATTAATTATTTTAAAGCATGATATTAGTAGTAAAATGATCCCTTTGATTATTTGTCTCATGTGGCTAAAAACGCCCCTTTTACTCTCTGTTGATAAAAGTTTAGCAATGTTGTTACAGCGTACTGCACTTCATAATGAATACTTTTATGACAACTGTTAAGTTTGGTAAAGTAATCATATTTACCCCACTTTTTTCATAGTGTAAAAATGGCCCCTTGCCACCCTGAACAATGTAAGGCAGAAAGTTTAGCATCAGATAAAAACTAGCTGGTTTTGAACATTGGTCGTTTGAATAGTGTCTGTAGTCTTAGAAAACGCAGGTTTGGCTGAAGGTGAAAATTAACAAGAAAGGACTAATTGCAGACTGAGCTTTTTTAAGAAAGCTTAATAAGTTTGGATACTGGACTGCTGAGCTTACACTGTTTTCCTGGATACTGTTCTGGGCAGCTTGGCACAGTACAGTGCACTACTTCATTAACAAATAAAATTTGACTTTCCCCTTGATGAGAAAGAAATGCCATTACATTCAGATGTCTGCAGTGTGGAGAGCAATGAACAACATGTTTCAAACCTTAATGTGGATAATGTCATATTTCCTGGGATCATTAATTCCTTATCTGGTGTGTGCATGCCTCCTAAACAGCATTTTTTTGTTTACCTTACATTCATCAGTTCTAGTTGCACTCTCTAGACACTGATTAAAAATGACCTGTTTATTGAAATCCAGGAAAAAACACATACCTTTAGCTGAGAAATGGGAAACAAAACAGCCATATGATTTTTACATTTAGAGCTAGGTTTTTGACAGAAACCTGATGAATTCAGACTTCAGCCCACAATTGCCAAGGCAGCTGTGTTCTTCTTTTCTTGACAATCACATTTCTATATAAGGGTTTCTTCTTCCCTAGTGTTTTTTAGCTTAAAAATAGGAATGTTGTGGATGTTATGATTTACTCACTATGTGGTGCATTATTACAGATGAGACCTTTCTCAAACAGCCAGCCCTCCATTGTGCCACGGGCTTCTTGGATTGCTCACAAGCATGCCAGTCAATGCCAACTCTAGTGGCAACTTTTGTATTATCAGCACTTGCCCACTACCACTGGGCTGAGACTGCAGACTAATTTTGTATGAATAGCTGAACAGCTGTTCTGAAACAATGGCTTAAAAGTTCTGATTAGGAACTCCTAATCATACGGCTTTTATATTAACTTCAGTGCAACTGCTGCCTGATAAAGCAATTAAACCTTAGATTCTCAGGTCATGATATTTGTGTTTATTAGAACAAAGCCCAGATTTTGGAGATGAGATATTCTGAATGACATCAAAAAATACCTAAAATTAGTCAAACATCAAATTTCTGGGATTTTTTTCTAACTTTCTGGGTTGTATATTAGGACTGTAAATGGCCTTTTGGGTCTTGTGAAATGTTGGTTGATCCTTGAGTACTTAAGCAAATGAGAAAGATGCATCTTAGCATTCATTATGAATAAAATTAAAATTCTGCAGCAAAATTCTAACTCTTCTAAATGTCTGTCATGTTCAGCAGGAAGAGATATTTATCCTTAACCCTTTTGTGTGTGTGTGTGTGTGTTGGTGATCATGGGCTAAAGATTATAAAACATTGCAACTGACAGCCATTTCTTAGAGACAAACAAAAAGGCACTAATTCTCTCTAAGGAGTTTAATTTCATAATTTTTACTCAGTGTCTACATAGATTTAACAGGGGTTGAATTTGGCTCTTTGAGGTAACTTTAAAGTTATTGCCTTTCAATGCCTACCTTATTTTGTTGTTTATTTGCTATCAAATAAATAGAATTCTCTGTAATGTCATGTGAAGTATTGATTTATGTTCTCTTTGCTCTTAATTGTATCTAATCAGATTATACCTAATGAGAAGACATAGAGTTTAACCAAATGAAAAGGCTTTGCTCTCTTCTGTCGTGCCCACTGAGACAGAACTTTGATGACAGTCTGACTTTATTCTTTCACCCACTCTGAGACTGTAGGTGGGATTTTCAGAGAGGCCTCAAGAGGTCAGCGATCAAATAGCTAGACTCTTGGTGAGGGTCATTAAGGAATAACATGACCTAGAGTTGAGAACTTAAAAACTCATAATACCAAAACCTTAAATTTTAAGATTCAGTTGAAACGTGAACCACTAACTTCCAGAGTGTATTCTGTTATGGAATTAAGATTAAGGTCACACTTAGGTTTTCAATTTATTTTAACATAAAATAATAATTGATACGTTGTCATTCTTTTTTTGCAGTGCTTAGCATACTACTTGTGACATGTATGTAAGGTATAATGTATTTTAGACAGTGATATATATGAGAGTGAGGAGTCCGGCATGATGGCTGTCAGGGTCATGTCATGGTCATTGTCATAATAATGTCAGTGTTGCAGACCTTTCATATTGGACACAAATCTAATGTAAAGAACAGCCAAGAATATATACAATTTTATGAATAAATTATTTCTTAAGGTATATAATACTTAAGAATTGGAATTTTGATTTTGATATAGATGTTAAATCTATGATCGCAGAGTTCAAGTAATGTATTTACCACTAACAAGAGGCAAAATGCTCAAAAAATATGATAGTACCAGATTAGTATCATGTGGTAAACATGTGGATTCTTCTAGTATTGCTTACAAAGCCAATATACATTTGCATGATTTATTAAAAATTCTAAGATGGAGGATAGACTGTCCCAGTTTGAGTACATACAACCATGACTGATAAAATGCAAATATGAAGGCACCTGCATGTTCTGGTAATCATGAAATACTGACCTGATAATAGATTGTTTGGATCTCAGCTATTAAAGAAATCACTTCCCTCCAATTCTGTACAATGGCCATGTTTTATTAAAAACCGATTTAAGTGCTTATGTTTTTCTTAATGCATGATTGTGGCTGTAATTACAGTGAATTACATCTTTCATGACTGGGGATGTATTCAGACATTAGCATCTAAACTGGATTATTGGTTTACTAGAAAATTTAATAAGCATGTGTTTTCAAAAGAAAAAAAAAAAACAACCCAAACAAAAACTCTGTCACTAATACATCATCTTTTTTCTATCTCTGTTTTCTTTCTGTCAGCATTTTGATCTCCACTCTCTGGAATGCACCTACACTGAATTTTTTCACATCCTTCAAAGCTGCCTTGTAACCTTCAAGTTTAATGTACGGAGATATGAAGAATCCCTGGTAACCCATTTATACACCTTTAGTTTTCAGTCACTCAGTCCGCTTCCTGACAGGCTTGGATATTTCTTTCAAGCATTGCTCTTTAAATAAGATGCTAATATTCAAAAAAAAGACCTGATGTTTCTTATATTGATGTTTCTGTATGACTGTAGTTTAAGCTGTTCTATGTTGAATTCTGCTGCCACTGCAAACACAAAGCAACTCTGTCAAGTTCAGGACAAGCTGCACTTTTATCCTATGCTTGATCTCTCCAAGTACACCCTTCTTTTCCTGACTGGAGTCTTTATCTGCTTTTGTGATAGGGCTGTGCAGTTTTCCCAGGCTCAGTTGAACACTCTGTAGATCAGTCCTGATTACCCAACATGCTTAAGGGGACTTAGGTATTTATCTCCTGAAATCGATATCTATTTTCAAGTTTGTGATAACCTTTCCACAACAAGCATAGTTGTTATAGAGAAACAAACCTGTTCAGTAGAAAGGAAAACAAAAACTTTACATACAGCTTGTTGACATCTCATTTGTGTAGTGGACCAAAGCTTGCCCAGTGTATTGGTGATCAGAAAAGCTCGAAGAAGAGCAGATCATTATCGTTTATCTCTGTTCTCAGGTTCAATACCTGTGTCCTCCTATTCTGAGAGTATATTTCTAACACTGTTTTCTTAATTCCACCTCTCTCTCTCCTTTTTGTAAGAGCAGCATTTATTTGTTAGAGGAGAGGCAGGGTACTGATTCTAAAAACAACCTCAAACACCTTTCTTGCATCAAAAGACAGGTCAATGGATAAGATATAGATGAGTGTGCTTTGAATACAGATACTTCTCCCCTTTTTGGGTGAGGGAGCAGCCACCTGCCCTTAGTGTAAGCCCTTCCACCTGAGATGTTCTCCTGGCATCCAGCTCCTCCTCAGACAATCTGTGTGGGCAGACACCCCCTTTAAGTTTTCATGTCTTGGGAGTCATTTTATTTGATTTGCAGTCCTGTCCAGAACATGACAAGCAGCATCTCCTAGTATGCAAAGGGCCCCTTGCCTCTGTTATGTCTCAGCAGAGGAGGGACAAGGCAAGGGCAGAAACTCTTGGAAGGGTTGGGCAGTGGAGCTGCCAGCTTCCCAGACCCATTTTATATCAAGCCTTAAGTGGCTGTGCAGCTGCATGGCTGTCTAAACAGGTGCTTGCAAAGTACTTGCTGAGTACTGGGCTTTCAGACCAGGGACTAGTCAGTCCAACATGGCTCAGATGAGGATATTTTCTGCAGGGAACCATATAACTATATTCACATCAGTCCAGGAGGGAGATGAGGTCTGAGATTTGGGACTTTCAGTGCTTGTTTCACTAAACTGATGTTTTCATCTGTCTATGTTAGCCCATTTTTTAAAAAAATACCATATATGTCTGATAAGAAGCAGATGCTAGCAGACCTCAAGGCATAATATATCTAAAGATACATAGATTTTAAAAGAAGCCAATCTGAATGTCTTTTCTGTACATAATGTTATTAAAAGGAGTGAAGAAAAGATAAAGTTGCAAACTAGTCCTACTGTTGCTGCTATGCATTGCAGGTGCACGAGTCAGGAATCAGACTAGATAATCAAATCTCATTATATTCAATGGAGAAATCAATACTCCAGAAAGGAAAAATACATATTTCATTTTATACTGAATTTCTAAAAGATATTTACCAATCTCTTCAAGCTGTTTGAGTGCTACAGGGGAGAGTGTTTGACATCAGAGGTGAGTAATAGCTCCAGTTATTGACCTGTGATATCAAATGAGGGGAGCATTGATACTTATTGAATCATTAGGAGATGTGTTCTCAGGCAGTGTGATATATGACCATAATTTTACTTTGAGATTCCCACCCTGTTATAACAATGCATCACACACTGACCTCATGGAGGCTTTCCATATATCTAGGTATTACTGAGCATATGTGGAAAAGCAAGTACATGGGCTACTGGAATTTCATAATATAAAGAACTCATTAAGAAGGATATGCTATGTTGGGCTTCTATGACAGCTGTGAAATACGTGGAGGTGTTAGTTTCTAGCTGAGCTCTAAGTGGCCCATACAGGAAAGTATTCTCCCAACACCTAGAGAGACAACAGCACCCTTTTGGGAGGCTTTGCAGGTGAGTGAGTTGTTTGTGGTATAGTACAAAGCCTAAACTACTCACTGGTTTAAAAGGTGAGCTTTCCATTAAAAAAAGGCAGGTTTTAATGGGTGGCAGGTTGCAAGTTATCCACCCCAATAGGGACATTAAGACGGGGGGACGTTACATTCTGCCTAAATTCATGCATTTCCTATTTACTGGCCCAAAACACCTTCTTACTCAGACCTTCCTTAAGCCTTCCTGATTGTTCTTCAGAGCTTTCAAAGGCTTCTGGCTCTTTCCATTGCTGAGGTAAGACATTGCAAGTGGAAAGTAGGCCACCGGAAAATGCATCCGTGTTTTTGATAGGACCAATATATCATCTTCTAGAGCAAGTTGAAAAAATGAATGGCAGTGATTCCCAGCAAGAGGAATTCAGTGAAGATAATTTAGACTAGCTGGGGACTGACTTTGCAGGTTTAATGGATAAAATTTCATCTCCTATGTCCCTATCTGAGGATACAGTGTACTAAGTGCCAGCTCAAATCATATTGTGGTAAGTGCTGTGCAGACACATACAAAGAGAAATGTTGCAAAATAAATAAGGCAGAGAATGGATCAAAATGCACAGGGGCACTTGGGTGAGCACAGTTGAAACTGAGGCAGGAATATAATTCAGATCTTCTGACATCTCTTTCAAAGTCCTTACTGGAATCCAAGTTACTCCAAAGGTAAATGTGGGCTACACTGGTGCTTCAAAGAGCACTATCCGAAGAGCTTTATCAAACAAGGCAGCGTTTTTGTCTTCACTGAATAATAGGAAAAGTGAGGCACAATGAAGGGATGAGGCAGGGTCATCCAGGAAACTAACAGCAGAGAGTTTGTCCAGTGCTCTCCATTCAGTAAATATGTAACTATCCTTCATTTAGTTTAGACTAGTCCAGTCCTCAGCTCTTAAACATGCAAGCGGTTCTTACTTACAGGACAGATGTCATTGCACTGAGAAAGGGTTTGAAAAACATCATTAAACTTGTTTTGCTAACTCTTAGGAGGACATGACAAACTGAGTCTCATGAATTTTGTACTCTGCAGCATGACAGTAAGCTGCTTCTCAGGCATTTGCCACTGAGCAAGGATTCCAAGTATCTGAGTATTTTGTAGAAGACTTTTTCCCAGAGAACTCAGCAATACAATGTCATTGCAGGAGATGTCCTCCAAAGGTTGCCTCAGCCTTCCTCTTACTGTGCTTAGTTTTGGTCTCCCAAAATGTTATTCTTTGTAGACACTTGTTATTATTCTTTGTAGATATTAAAATGGTAAAGGAAAGCTGCAAGTGCAGGAGACAGAAATCACTCATCCACTATGCTTAAAGAGAGATTTTTCTTTTACATTTCTTAGCATATTTCTATATATTTTGAAAACCTGTGTTTTAAGAAACACATAACATCTCTTTTTCTGTCTGCTGGTGATCCGGCGTTTTTTTTACCTGGATAGAGTCAGCAGAATATTGTGGTACTACGTACAGATAAAGTTATCTGGAAATTTCCACCCAGATTATTGTCCATCTCTGTAGGACCACTGCAGTCTTTATCATCTGCCTTAGATCAGTTTTAATAAAGAAATATATTAAACTGAGGAATCTTTACCTCTCTTCCTCTCTCTCTCTCTCTCTCTCTTTGTTTCTCTATTTGTGTATTGATAATATGTTAATAAAACAGCCTTCTCCACAAACAGATAATAAATATAAATAATTAGCAATAAGATGTCACCAGCTGCTAATATCACCAAAGGGAAAAGAAGTAATTTACTTTAGCTGAGAACAGGATTGGGCCTTATATAAATCTCCTTTAAATTATCAATTCTTTCCAACGTGAATACCAGGAAAAAAAGAGCAAAACTTTTAAAGAAAAACTTGGCTTGCAGTTACCCTTTGACAACAGTCTGCATTACAGTGATTGAACTTTATTAAGAGAATTGTTTGCCTGCACTATTTGTCTTTCTTTTGGCAGCTCTGGCATAAATATCTAATTTATGTTCCAAATTAAAAAAATGTCTCTATAAAGGTTGAACACTACCCGCCCACCATGAAAAAAATGATGATGCTTATATGGCTGTGTGCCATGCCCAGTGAAACATCTCTGTATGAAAGCTGACTCTTCTTTTATAGCCTGAGGTTTTAACTGTTTCTTAGACTGGCTGAAGGAAGAAGGATGTAGAATTGGAAAATTGCATTGAAAAGTGGCACAGACACTTATTATAGGGAAACCTGTTCTCTAGGCAAGGATGTTTTTCTTGCTTTTAATAATTTTTTGTTATATAGTCTGAAAAAATAGGCAGAGATGAGGCACTTTACAGTCAATAATCAGGGCCTAATTTATCTCTGATAGAAGACATTGGAGACATAGATTTTATCAATAGTTCATTTGGCCTGAGGTGACTAAGTAGCCATTTGCTAAGACTTTCCTTGTTCATGATCACGTTGGATTGGTACCATTTTGTCAAAAGTAATCCTGAAATCTCAGATAGCATTTTCTATTTCCTTCAGACCAGATTCTGATCCCCAAACTTGCATAACTTTACATATGTTTTTTCTGTGTATCTTCTGTTGATGTTCATCATTAGAAATATAATATATAGTTATAATGAGAGCTCCTCACAACTACTCATAACACCTATTTCAACTTTTATTGCTACCATTTTGCCTTAATATGCTATTTAAGAATTTTTGCTTGAGGCTGAACAAAATAATCCAGCTTTTTATATGGAAAAAAACTCACAGAGGAATACTTTGTACCCAGAAGAGTTAATTAACTGACAGTGTCCCATCAATATACAATAATCTTCAGATGATAATTTTAATGTGTATAATGCACATAGGGTAATTCAAAACAAATTTTAGGATGTTTCAGACTATAAATTCCCTCAGCTAGTTCAATGGCTTTGCTCTATTGGTGCTTATTTTCAATTTAAATTGAGTTTAGCTGAAGAAGGATTTTATAGCTTGAAACGTCCTAAAATTTCCTGAATTACTTTATGCATATTTTAGTATTAATTAAATTATCATCTGGTGACTCGGTGTTCTAGTTGTTTTGTGTAGGCCACTCAAGATACAGTTAAAGCTGTACTGTCTGAATACTTTGTCAGAGTTAAAGGTTTTTTCCTCCTTTTCCTTCTGTTGCAGATTCCTTACTGCAGAGCTCGGATGATGCTCAAATTATGATTTTCAATTAGGTAGGACTTCACTTACTGATACAGAATGTTTTTATCTTCATATTACCATTGAGACATTTTAAAATTGAGATTGTATTCCAAGCGATGTATGTGTGTTTTTTTGCCTCTGAGAGAAAGGAAGGAATTGAAGGAATGAAATAAGGTTGGTGAAATTCTCATCAAAGTAAGTTTTGTTAATTTCTTTAAGAAAATAATGCAGCCTTGAAATGGTTAGAAGAGGTCTCCCTAGATATCTTTCCAAGGCTTACTAAAGACTTGAAATATGTTTATGTTTCTTCCTGTGTGTGGCAGTGGAATATAGACATATCCACGTGGAAGAAACTTGGTATGTTTTCAAGCCTAGTGAAACAACGCTGGAGATAATGTGTAGCATTTTGTATGTCTGCATTAATTCTGAAAGTGTTGAGCAGTCTTGCTTACACCTCCGCAGTTTTTAAAGTAATTGCTAGCTGATAATATCTTGCTGAAATCCCATTAAGAACAGAACTTTTAAAGTGTCTAATGATATAGACGATAATATTAAGTTCTATACCCTTACATTAATTTATATAATCATAAAGGAAATCTAGTCATTCATTTAAGATCTTAACCACACAGGTAAAGTTACAAATTTCCCTGATGACATGATTGGCTGTATTTAGTCTGTAGGACTAGTTTGTTACACAATGAGCAGTGGAAAAAATCTAGTTGTAGGAAATAAATGATTGGAGGGTGCGACAATTAAGATTACACTGAATCTGACAAGCTATGCATATCCTTTATAAGGAGCAGAAGGTTTAATTTAAAGATTTTTCTTGTATGTCTTCAGTGGAGAAAAGTTCTTTGAGAAACTGTCCAGCATCTGCAGGGGATCAGAAGGAAGATGTGTGAAGCTAAACTGTCTTCTTTGGGAAAGTGTTGGTACCTACAGCACAGACACTCTCTGTTCCTTTCAGCCTCCTAGGTGCTGCTCATTTCTTATACCTTATCATTAAACTTTTTTTTTTTTCTTTTTTAGTTCTCTGTATGCTTGTCAAGAGTTTTGTAGAACTCAGATGGACAGTAAAGTTGCTTTCCAGCCTCTTTAGTTCCTGGATGCTTTGAACTATTGCTCTTTCAAGAGTGCAGGGTTGCATGGTCCAAGCTGCAGTGTTCAAGGAGTCATGTGGCTTCCCACATGCTAGGAAAAGCATTCTTGCACCCTACCACCCTTTTGTATTGGCCTGCAGTCAGTAAGGCCAACACTGCATTGCTGTGACATCAGGAAGCTTCACTGCTTATTTAAAGGAATTGAGTTATCCCAAAGCTGTTCCTGACCTTACTTGAAGCATGGCAAATCACACTGTCTCCACCCTACCTCTGCTCTATAAGTTAGTTGCAACCTACCACAAACTTTTAAGCTGCTTCCTTTGACTTTCTTTTGTGCACCTCCTATGTCTCTAGCCTGAACCTATTCCAGAGGGTGCGTGCATTGCTGCTTTAGCTCTGTCACTGTGCCCTGGTTTGTGATGCTCATATTCCACTTCCTACAGCTATGAAATGTTGCTTCAGCAATACTTAGCATGATCAAATTGTATGCAGCCTTAAGAGTACACAGCAACAGCATTTATGCCTCATAAATGTGCAGAACATGGAAGCTGGAAACTTTAGCTGTACTTTAGTCCGAATTAGATATCAAGTCATTTATTGGTCATAATATTGATGGTTAAATGCTCTTTGACAGCAGAATGAAAATCAAATACAGTTTGTAAATGCATAAGCCAAAGCTCCTCCCATTGTGTTATTGTGGGCAAACTCTAGTAGCTGTTACTGCTACATTTGTAGCTTAATAATGAAAGACTATTTTGCAGTTAGATTATTTTCTTATTTTGTATAATCATCTATTATGTTGAATTAACAAAACTTCTTTGAAGTATTTAGGATGTGTTCAAATATATAATATATATTATATAATATATAATAGCACAAATTGGCTATAAGCATGTCTTATATGTCTCTGTTTAACTTATGTTAAATTGGTTTCTCAAATACTTCTCTTTTCTGCTCCTAGCTTCCCTGAGCTTTACAAACTGGAGTTCTTCAGCATTTTGTGAACACAGATGGTCGGGAAGAGCTGAAAAACCATGTAAGTGATCCTAGCAAGGTCTCCAGCTGAGGGAAGGGCTGCATGCTTGGCAAGGACCAAGGCCTTGTTAAACACTGGAGAATGGGTCCTTATAAGTGTCTCAAGTGAAGATAAAATATGGGAGAGCAGACTTCTTTTACCTTAATCTACTCTGTAAAATACACAGTTGCTGCTGGAAAAGGCACAATTAAGACATGCATCGATATGCTTGCAGTAGAGCGCTGTAGCTGAACTTTGTGATGGATAACTTTGCCTTCTACCTAGATGAGCTTTACCCTTCATCTGGGTACACAGAAAATGAATTGTCAGCTGGTGCCTCCATCCTATGGCTTCTTTCCAGACATCATAGGGCCTTGTTACTGAGCTTTTTGGTGATGAGGGCCTAGACCTCGAATTTGATTTACTTTTTATGACCAGATCTGGTAGAGAGAGAAGGCAAGCTGAGCGTGCATTTGTGAAGAGAGGAAAAAAAAAGATTCATTTTAAGTTACCTGGAATTTTCCTACAAGACTGGCAGAAACTTGTGTTATTGCAGAAGGGTTTTGGAGGACTGATATGACCACACTGATATGATTCAAACAGGAAGTAATATCAAACTACTGACATTCTTTTCTCCCAGTGCATTGATATTCCTGCTGATGGAGTCTGTGATACAGTCACTGTACTTCAGTTCATGCAGTTATAATTAATTATTAAGATTCACGCTGGGTCACACATGGACAGTATTTGTTGGGAGAGAGCATACAAAATCTACTGGATAGTCAGCTGATATGTCATGTAACCATTGGAAAGTCCATACAAACAAATTCAGAAACAATATTAATGTTTAAGAAAATTGCAGATCACTTTTTTGTGGAACCAACACATCAGTAGTGATTGACCATTGGCTATTACATGGTTTATGGATATACAAGATAAATTAGGTGAATAATCAAATAAAACTGTATCTCAGAAGACGTATTCTCTGCCAATGGAACAATGCCTATTTACATTGGCTGATGATCTGGCTCAAATATATATCTTTTATATATGTATATGTATGTACGTATATATATGCATGTATATATATTTGTGTGTGTGTGTGTGCACAATCCTCTGTAATCTTCTAGTTAATGTAAATGGCATGATATTGCTGAGAAAATGTTTGACATTTGATGTTTTTAATGATGCACATATTTTTAACCTTATCATAAAATACCTTTAACTTTCTATTTCAAAATAGTTTATACCATAGCTACAGTGTGGACCATTATAAGCCAGATTTGTGTGTGTGTGTGGGGGGGGGAATCTATCTGAAGCAACTGTTGTTTTAGTGGACTTATTCACCTGGAGGGTATATATGGCTAGTGATCCATATGTCCACAGTGGTCTGTGTGGGTAAAGTTAACACAAGTGTGGATGAATGGCATGAGGCCAAAGCATTGTTTAAGCCCCACTTAATCAGTGATCTAAGATACTGAAAAGGCTTAAGTGGTTCAGAAGCTTTACACTACCTGCCTGCTTGGGGATGAGTTTCATTTTCCATGAGGAATGGAAATGGACTTTCAGTCACTGAGCTTAGCTGAATACATCTACATCATAACGAGAAGGCCATGCCAGGACAAATCAAAAAAGTCGAACACAAACAAACTAGATGTCAGTGACTGGCTTGTTTCATCAATGGCTATTTCTTGCAGAATTATTGTTTGTATTGCAAAATCAGAAGGAGAATCTGTGTGCCATTTTTGTTTGGCTTTCCCATGCTATTTATGCTGTAACCTAAATGCTTTTTCTCTTGGTATCTCAGTGTCACAGAAAACAGTACTTTTGATTCAACTGTATTCCTTCCTCAAAACTTTCTTTTTGTGACTCAAGAATCAGAAAACCCTCTCCAGCTATGTCTTTGCCAAACAGTGGGGTTGCCCTGTGCAGACACAGTGTAAGAGAGGTTCTGGAAAAGACAGTCTGAGTCATCCTGATCACACTGCAGAACTGTGTGGAAAGCCCTTAGCAAGTCTGTGCACTGTTAAAGCTTGCAGTGAGTAATATGCCCTGACTTTCCTGAGGACAAACCAGCGTGCACTGCCTGCAATCAGGGAGTGCTATGGTAGCTG
Source organism: Apteryx mantelli (assembly GCF_036417845.1). NCBI lineage: Eukaryota > Metazoa > Chordata > Aves > Apterygiformes > Apterygidae > Apteryx > Apteryx mantelli. The sequence goes on from NC_090020.1 coordinate 5,364,363, forward strand.
GGCATATACTGCTTGGAAGGCACAGAAAGGAGAAATATAGGATGCTCATGTCCAGTCAGTTCTTCAGTGCAGAGCCTTAGTGGAGTCACTGGTTCATACAGCTTGTTAGTAGCATGGAACCAGCTGGCTGCTTTACACCTTTCCTGAGATTTAAGAAAAAAACAATTTTCCTCCCCTCCCTTCTTCCTTCTCGCCACTCTGTCTCCTGTTGACAACCACTGCTTATTGAGTCTTCCCTGGTGAATATACTGTTCATTTCTGATTAAGCCCTCCTTTTGGAGCTCCCTCAGCATGTTGACTGGTTTGGGGACATCATTCCCTGTGAATCTTAAAGTTTGTCTAAATCAAGCACACTGCAAGAGGGGATTTTACAGGAAATTCCTGCAGGAAAAAATACTTGGTGATCTTAATCAGTAGTAGCAGAAGCTACTCTTCTAGGAAGTGATTTGTGTATATTAATTTCTCTCAAGGATTATCTCAGTATAGTATTTGAATTGTTATATAAAATGTTCTTGTAGGTCAGAAATATGACTAAAATAAGGCTTTGGGAACTTATGTTAATGACACACCGGCTGTGTTGAGACACATCTAGCCCCTTTTAGGCACATTATTAGGAATGAGGACCCAACTACCTCCTGTCCATGCAGGGAGGTTATTGCAGTACAAGACAGTGCCTTGCAATTCGGATTTAATGGATTTGCTGAGGGGTATTGTGCAGCAACAATACACTTTTCAGTAATTTCTACTCAGTGTTAAAGTTTTTTATTGTTTCTAACACAGCGTATGCCAGCTGAAGAATTCATGAATATTTTACATTGTGAGTAAAATTCTGTACAGTAAAATTCTTTTTTTTTTAAACAGGTTCCCCTTCACCCTCCCTTTATATGTGTTTGTCAACAGCTTAGAAAGCTTTCTGAATCTGTTTAAGTGGCTTTGCACTTGCAGACTGTGCTCCCCAGTGTAATAAAAATTTAGCTGTCAGGGAAAGAAATTGTACCACTTGAAAAAAGTTGGGAGATTACTGTAAAGACTGAAACATACAGCTGGAATAGAAACAACTGGGAGTTCACAGAGGGAAGAACAGAGAAGTGGATGAAAAGACTAAGCTGAATTCCTCCAGGGAAAGGTGGGTAAAAACACCAGCCAAAGCTAAGTATGTTGGCGAAGAAATAAAAATAAAATCTCAGCTAAGTGGATGGCATTTCCAAGTTTAAAACCTTGAATGGCTGAAAAAAAAGTAATCCCAATGCACTGTTTTGAGTTTGTTTTTTGTCTGCTTTTTCTTTATAGCAGTTCTGTGTTGTTACTTGCCCAAGTCTAAGCTTCTTTCTTATAATGCATAAAATGCCAAGATGACACTCAGCCTTTTTGCATGAAATGTTTAAAGCTAATTGTAAAAACAGAGGGTGTCTTGGCCCTCATTGCGGGGCTAAGCGAGAAGTGCTTACTGTGTCTGGTTGGACAGCTGTTGTCCTGGCTGTTGTCCTACGTGGTACTATGTAAGTAACCTGGTTTTGTAAATAACATTGATGGTAACAGATAAAAAGAAGAGGGAAGTCATATGCACCCAGCTAAAATAGACCACGCCAGCTGTAATATCTGCAGATATGATGTTGCCTCCTCTCTGTGGGTAGTTATCCCACAATACAGGGCTTTTGCTCGCACTCTTTCCGGGGCAGAACTCTGCTGTTCTGCATGTGCTGGGCATTATCTGTCCACAGCTATGCCTCATTGTTTAGCTTAAGTCTGGGGCCAGAGCTGGGCAGTCTTCATGAGTGTGTCCTCCTGGATAATGTTTCACTGTGCATATCTTTTTGTGACTAGAAACCCACTGCTCAGCTGACTAATATAGGGCTTTCCTCAGAGAACAGCATCAATAACAGTCCTAGGTAGTGAAGTAAAAACTAGGATACCTGTATATTTGTGTGTCTCAGTGGCACATCATGTGCAGTGAATGCTATTCTACATAATTAGTAGAGCTGGCTGAAAATTTGAATTCAAACTTTTAAAGTAAGAAAAAATATATATTTCAAAACTGAAAACTGTAGTAAAATGTTTCATTTTTCAAAAATATCTGCTTTCCTGCTGAACCCAATAATTTTAAAATTTTGTGGTTTTTTTCCATTTTCTCCTTTTGTATTATTCTTGACATCTCATGTGCTGGAGCAAATGGACACTGGCTACTTTCTCTGTCACTCACATTTTCCTTATATTACTATATTCTCTGCAGTGTTTTCAGTTTTGGAAAACTTACAGACTAACAAAATTCATAAACGTGGTGAAAAATGCTTTTAGAAGTAATGCATTTGAATGCACTGAATGGCAAAAAAAGTAAAGAAAATAAGTTCAGAGAAATATTTAGTAATGACAATTTAAAGAATTTGAAAATTTTATAAAAATATTTAAAACAGCAGACGTAGGCTACATTATGATGACTGAAAAATAGAAACAGTTGAGTTTCTAGATTTTTTCATTAAATTGTTCTGCCATTTTGCAGCTAGGTCCAGGAGTCGTAGTTTTTAGCACATGGAGTAGGTAGATAAAGTTTACAGTGTGTAAGTTAGATGAGAAATTAAAACAGGAGTATTTTAGAATATTTTCAACCCCTAGTTGTTTATACCTACATTCTAATCCAAATGATAAGGCAGAGTAAGTCCCATCTGCATTCATTCTAACTACAATGAACTGCTTTTTTCCACAGTATTGTTACTTGATTTGTGCTGTCAGTGCAAACTGTATCCTACTGCAGAATGCAAATTCCCTATACTTGATATAAACATTACTTACTGTTTCATGGATATGCTCTCAGACTCACTCCTGAGGTGTAAAAAGATGCTCAGAACCCTTTCAGAAATGTCTGTTTTTGTTAAAACTTTCCAGGATCTTGCTCTTCTTACTCTGACAGACCCAATCATCTCAGAAATGATGTTTGTTTAGAACTGCTGCTGTATTAGAGATCTAGCTCTATTTAGAGGACTTGCACAGAGTGCACTTATCATAGAAGTATTTGAAAAAAGGAAAAAAGAAAAAAAAAAAACAACACCTGCCCCTGTGTTTGCTTTTACAAAAGTATAAATCTCATTTTATAGTCCTTGTACTGTTGTTGATCCTTGTGCAAAGAGCCATTTTGTCTGAAACCGTAACCATCTGGAACAAGGTTCCTGTCTTGTTAGTCATGTTTTATTCAATGCTTATTATCTGTGCAGTGCTCAGGAGGCTCTGCTTTACTAGTATTTTTTGTAAAGTAGGCATTTTTCCTTTCATATTATTTTGTCAATTTTTGTTATTAATGGAGAGAACTCAGAAGGGAAACTATCCAATTATATTCAGAAGGCTGTTTGGGGGGGGGGGGTGATTGTGTTTTTTTTGTCATATAGTTGCTCAGAATCTTTCTCATAAGATGCCCCAGGAACAGGGCAGGACAGCTGTTTCTGACTTTTCCGTAAGCCAACCCCCCCCCTAGGTGTTTAGGTGGAGAAAAGAGAAGAGATCTGGGGAGGGTAGTAGGATATCTTTCAACAATATATGAATGAACACAGCTTTGCATAAGTATGTCCACGCTTCTCAGATATCTCTCCACTGCTGTCAAGGTGCAACTTACTCCATCTTGAAGGGCAGGATTTGCCTTACACATCTATATTTGTGCCGAAAAGCAAGTGTCTAGGCCAAACACCTACAATACGGACTACAGGAATCACCTTTAGGGGATCTGTTTCTCTCCATTGACTACAGACAGAGCCTAGATAACTGTCATGGACTGGATCTTCTTGGCAGGCTAATGTTAAGTGAGATGAATCCTGCTCAAAGTGACTACATTTTCGGAGAGGTAGAAGGATAAGGTCTTTTCTAGCTGTAAAGCACAATGCTCTGAATGCAGCTGCCAGCTCAGGAAGTCCCTATACTATCGCTTGTTAAAAGTGGGGTGGACATGTCAGGAGTGAGATCATAACATGCACACCCCCTTATTGCTGTCCTTCCTAAGTGTTTGTTCTGTGCCACTGTCGCTGGCCAAATGGACTCCTGCTCTGAACCAGAACAGTCATTCATACCTTTATGTTCTTGTGAGAATATCTTGATAAAAGTACTGGCAAGTCAGAAAGCCAGCACTACTGCAGCGGGCTCTACAAAACAACAAAAAAAAAGAGCCCCTAAGGCTTTAAGTTTGTATTTTCTTGGGATCCAGCCTTAAAATGCTGTCAGGTACCAACACATTACCAAGAAATTGTTTTACATGGTTTAACTCTTAATAGTTTTCAGGGGGCATGTTTGAGTTAACTCCAAGCCAAATATGGGCTGAAATTTGATTCAGCAATGTCTGCCTGAATTTCCTCAGCTAGATAAAGTCCATGCATCCGTGCAAGAGAATCAGATTGGGCAGCCACCTCTATGTGGTCCACCTAGCACTGCTTATTGAAAGGTGTCCACTTGCTTACGATTGCTGCCACGGACTGTTGAGCATGACAGTGCCCACTACTTGCTCAACTGGACAAACAAACTGACGTTGGGGTAGAGGCTGCTGTAGACCTTGGCTTAGGGAAAACAGTGAATTGACTGCACTGGAGCAAGGGGCAAGTAGGGAGTGGGTGGTGGTGTCCACCGCACCATCCACTTCTGCTCCTGAGATGGGCTGGTTTATTCAGGAACATGGCCTCTTCCCAGGTTTTTAGTAATGGTAGCAGAAAAAAACACCTGCTTTCTGTGCTTTGTTTCTCCTGGGCACTGTAAAACTGAGTTTGAACTATGCTGGAAACACAGCTTGGATTCTTTGTAGTACAGGACTTTCATTGTTATTGTACCCCCACACAGGGTCTTGTACATGCTTTGCTTGCAAGTGGAAAGATGAGTGTAAGTCTCTTAACTTGTGCCTGAGTCCATGAAAAGGCATAGAACTTCATTCACATTTACATTTGCTTTTTGGTTTTTTTTTAATACTCTCTGAGTTTGTTAACTGTTATGGCAAAAAGTCCTTGTAGCAGTATTACTTGAATGTTGTGACAATCCATTTTATAAAAATATGATTTATTACACATTCCTAAAACTATAATATTTTTCCTTGCACCTACTGTAGCTGTCACTGTCTGGTTTGCTACTCTAGAGCTTTATCATGTATGGTAACAAACACTGCACATTTATCATTGCATAAGGATTACATGCACAACTATTTATTTATATATTTTATTACTGTGTCATGATGGAAGCTACTAGATATCAAATAATCTTGGCCTCACAATATGCACAGCTGCTGTTAACAATAAATAACAGGAGTATATGTGTAACTCACCATATACTCACTGTAAGGTAAATTTCTCACTACCAATCTCAACTGACTGGAATAACAAAGAAATAGCCCCTTGGAAAGTGTAATGAAAGGATGCAATAACAGATAAGGCCATCTGGGACGAATATAGGAACATTGTCAGAGGATGCAGGGATGAGACGAGGAAGGACAAGGCCCGTTTGGAATTAAATCTGGTAAGAGATGTCAAGGACAACAGGAAGGACTTCTTCAAATACATCAGTAGCAAAAGGAAGACTAGGGAAAATGTAGGCCTGCTGCTGAACGGGGTGGGTGCCCTGGTGACGAAGGATGCAGAGAAGGCAGCGTTACTGAATGCCTTCTTTGCTTCAGTCTTTCCTGCTCAGGCCAGCCCTCAGGAATCCCAGACCCTGGAGAACACAGAGAAAATCTGGAGGAAGGAAGACTTTCCCTTGGTGGAGGAGGATTGGGTTAGAGATCATTTAAGTAAACTTGACACCCACAAATCCATGGGCCCCGATGGGATGCACCCATGAGTGCTGAGGGAGCTGGCGGATGTTATTGCTAAGCCACTCTCCCTCATCTTTGAAAGGTCATGGAGACCAGGAGAGGTGCCTGAACACTGGAAGAAAGGCAATGTCACCCCAGTCTTCAAAAAGGGCAAGAAGGAGCACCCAGGAAACTCCAGGCCAGTCAGCCTCACCTCCATCCCTGGAAAGGTGATGGAGCAGCTCATCCTGGAGGCCATCTCCAAGCATGTGGAGGAAAAGAAGGAGATTGGGAGTAGTCAGCATGGCTTCACCAAGGGGAAATCATGCTTAACCAGTCTGATAGCCTTCTATGATGGAATGACTGGCTGGGTAGATGGCAGGAGAGCAGTGGATGTTATCTCCCTTGACTTCAGCAAGCCTTTGGACACTGTCTCCCAGAACATCCTCATAGGCAAGCTCAGGAAGTGTGGGTGAGATGAGTGGACAGTGAGGTGGATTGAGAACTGGCTGAACGGCAGAGCTCAGAGAGTTGTGATCAGTGGCGCAGAGTCTAGTTGGAGGCCTGTAGCTAGCGGTGTCCCGCAGGGGTCAGTCCTGGGTCCAGTCTTGCTCAGCTTATTCATCCATGACCTGGATGAAGAAACAGAGTGCACCCTCAGCAAGTTTGCTGATGATACAAAACTGGGAGGAGTGGCCGATACAGCAGAGGGCTGTGCTGCCATCCAGAGAGAGCTGGACAGGCTGGAGAGGTGGGCGGAGAGGAACCTCATGAAGTTCAACCAAGGCAAGTGCAGGGTCCTGCACCTGGGGAGGAATAACCCCAGGCACCAGGACAGGTTGGGGGTTGACCTGCTGGAAAGCAGCTCTGTGGAGAAGGACCTGGGAGTGCTGGTGGACACCAAGTTAAGCATGAGGCAGCAATGTGCCCTTGTGGCCAAGAAGGCCAATGGTATCCTGGGGTGCATCAGGAAGAGTGTTGCCAGCAGGTTGAGGGAGGTGATCCTCCCCCTCTACTCAGCCCTGGTGAGGCCACATCTGGAGGACTGTGTCCAGTTCTGGGCTCCCCAGTGCAAGAGGGATGTGGCACTACTGGAGCAAGTCCAGCGAAGGGCTACAAAGATGATGAGGGGACTGGAGCACCTCTCCTATGAGGAAAGGCTGAGAGAGCTGGGCCTGTTTAGCTTGGAGAAGAGAAGGCTAAGAGGGGAACTTATCAATGTGTACAAATATCTGAAGGGAGGGTGTCAAGAGGATGGAGCCAGACTCTTTTCAGTGGTGCCCAGCGACAGGACACGAGGCAACAGGCACAGACTGAAACACAGACAGCTCCATCTGAACATGAGGAAAAACTTCTTCACTGTGAGGGTGACAGAGCACTGGAACAGGTTGCCCAGAGAGGTTGTGGAGTCTCCTCTGGAGATATTCAAAACCTGCCTGGACGTGATCCTGTGCAACATGCTCTAGGTGACCCTGCTTGAGCAGGGGGGTTGGACTAGATGATCTCCAGAGGTCCCTTCCAACCTCAACCATTCTGTGATTCTGTGATAAGGAATCAGTAAGTAACAGTATTGTTGCTTTCAACTATCCCCATTACCATAGTAATCTAAGAACTGTGCCAGATTCTTTCCCGTATTTATTATCTTAACAGATCTGTGAGACAGGGAGTGTTGCTATGCCAGCTTCACTGGTGGGCTTGCCCAGGACTGAACAGTAAGGTTATGGTAGGGCTGGCTGGCTCCTGACTCGCATGCCCATACTGATGCAACCTTCCCCTTTACCCAAGCATCTGCAAGGACCTGATCAAGACAAATGTTTCTTCTTTGTTTTTTTTCAGATGTTAAATTTGAATCTAGAAGTACTGACACGAGAATTTACCAGGATCAGAACATATCGGGTGGAGGATGTAGAAGAATCCCTACAAAAAGAAGGGCTGACTTTTGCTGCCTAAGATTTGCTTCTGCTTCTGGCTGCTAGTTACTCCTGCTAAGTAACCCAGAAGCTTGCTTGCACCTGTACAGTTTTAGTTGTACACATTCAGTGATACAAACTATATGTTAAATGGTACATATTTTTCAGCTCCTGTTCACTCAGATGTTACAAGAGCAAAGACCCCTTCATGTAAGGTAGAGAAGCTTTATCCCACATTTGGGTTGCTGGGAGTGCATTTTCACCTGTTAGGCACAGCTACACTGTAAGTCATCTTAGCTCCATTACACTTGTGTGGCTACCTCTGCTTCCTAAGATCAGTGCAACTATTTAGATTTTGAGAATATTGGTAGGAAACCTTCCCCATGGTTGATGCTCATACCAGCTAAAGGAATGAGCCCTTCAGAAGCAGAAAATTCAGAAGCAAAAAACTGTAAACTCTCTTCCCTCAGTGGCCCATATGAATAATTCATTAAGTGAATTCTGCCTAATGTCACAAAAGTGAATCAGTTTTTTTAGCTTCTCATCAGATTTTTCACAAGATTCTTTAAAATTCTGCCTTTCTGGGCAACTTCCTGCTTAACAGGCTAGGTTCTGATACATGTTTGTTAAAGACACATTGCAGTTTAAAAAAATGGCAATCAGCAAGTCATGCAAGATAAATAAGGATGTGTCTACACCATCTTTGTGGCTTTGGTTTTTGGCACTCTCCCTTTGTGTTGTCTATTTAAACAGACAGTTGGATGATGGGCATGTGATAATTTAGTTTTACAGATCAGTACTAGCAGAGATTATTCAACTTTACAGATCAAAAATAACTTCATGCCTTCTTTGTCCCTGATTTAAGGATTTGGCTAGCAGTAACTTCTTTAATCGGAAACATCTTTAATTGGAAACTTAGTTACTAGGGCTTTTCTCTTTTATTCACTTTCATTGTTCTCCTGTCAGTGTTAGGAAGCTGTAACTAGGATATGTGCTACCTGTTGACTTATGTGGTTGGATGAATTCTTCCTTTTCACTCTGTCTTCTGGGTAAAAACTCCTGGAACCAGTACAGAAGAATATCCTATTATTCCAACCTAGGTTTTTCTGGCTACTATGTCCTTCAGTATAAATATCTAAATACCCTTTCCTCCACATGTTTTTGCTCTGTCTTTCCCTTTTCTGAGCTATACTTTGCTTCAAATGAAATACTACTTTCTTAAAAAAAAAAAAAAGTTAGTCAGCTTTTTTGTGATCCGTTTTCAGTTTTGGAAATTGTCTGTCACAGGCAGGAGTGAATTGTGGGGCTGAGTTTATGGAAGATAGGATCAAGCGTATGTTTTTATGAAATGGGAATAAAATGCTAATGCAAGGTCTCCAACCTTCCCTCCACCCCCATATTTCCCCCCTTTTTGTATTTTCTCTGTGTATGGTCTGCCCTCCATAAATAGGACCTGAAGGAGTGATACTGAATCACCCATGAAATTTTTGACTCTCACTTTACTATTCCTGAGAAAGGGAGCATCTTATGAAGGGTAAACATTGGCATTCAATTCCACATCCACACACTCCTTTCCTCTGTGTATAGCCCTTCCTTGTCACCATTTCAACCAAAATATTAAAACATTTTTTCTTCTCTCTTTCTCACTAATGTTTTATCCTGGCTGTCTGCCCAGAGCATGTACTGATATTACAAGGCAATTCCTTTTCCCACCCTCTCTGGTATGAGTTAGGTGGTAGGCAGACTGTTGAATTTAAGGCTGTGCAGGCTCTCTTTCTCCTGCTGGGTTTTTCAGGTTTTCCAACTACCCTGCCAAGAAAGCAGAGTTGTAGTGAACTCCTGGAGTGCATCACACCAGGAATGCAACCATCTCTCTGTAAATGGAAGTTGAATGGTTTGCTTTGAACTTTATGAGGCACAAATGTATTACTCCAGGGCACTTGTTGAAAGAATCTTCCTAAGATATTGTAATTCATTTTTTTCTGCAGTTTTATTTGCTCTTTACAAAACAAAAAATGAGCCCTCTACCCTGCAAAGCCTTCACCCATAAACAGTATATAATGCTTACTCATGGATTTGCTTTGAGTGTCCCCTTCATAGACTGAAAATCATTTTGTGTCTTAATGCTGTGGATAATTCAAACAAATTATCTCTATTTGATAATCAAAAATTCTGCTTCGTTATTCAGGAGATCCCCAAACAATTACATCTTGATCAATTACAGTATTTCATTTAAATATAAGGAGCTTCTCTGCAAGGTTACTTTTGTATGCTTGTCCATACATTCAGAAGCACAATTTTTCAGGCTTCCACCTCTCTTCACTCTGCCTCTTCCCATTATTAAACTCACCTTGTAAAAGTTTGCCTGCTTTGTTGAACAAGGCAGTTACTTCTTCAGTGAAAGAATATGGAAATGTGGCCATTGAATTCAGTGGAAAATGGTTCCCTGAGGAGGAAGACTCTTGTCCTTAAATGATACCTAAATTTCAGTGTTCTGCTCTTAAAATAAGACAAGAAAAGTTTAAGTCTAAAATATACTAAAAAGGCTGCTTAGTGTGACTTTCATGAGCGCCTGACACTTCACATTTCCATTGACTGTAGTGGAATCTGCAAATAATTACATTTTTCAACACCAGGCTGTTTCTACAAGATCTGCAAGTACAGATTCAGAAGTTAAACTTCATCCCTCAATATTACAATTGAATTTGTCATATGCTGTTTGTAAAAAAGATTTCCTGTTTGTAAAAAAGATTTCCCAGTATATTGGGAAGACTGGTGAGTTAAACTGGATGAAGGAAGCAACCACAGTGTTCATATGATGATCGGTAGTATCAGCTGTTGCTACTTGTAAGCAACAGTTGCAATTGACATTTCCATCTTTCTGCTGGTTAGTGTTTTTTGTATGCAGTTATGTTCGTCTTTGTATACTGCTGCAGAAATTGTGGAAGGCTGATGGGAAAGCAATGTATACTAGAAAGGCAAGAGGGGAGGGGAATGTAGCTGTTGTGTGAAGCAAGGTCTTGGTAGTGAGAAGAAATTTAGCTCCTGTTAGATAGTCTTGCAGGTAATGTTCAGTTGGTGACCTGTATATCTCACTGTGGAATTAGCAGCAAAATTAAGCATAAAATTCCATTCAGGCTCTAGATGTTGCCTTCTGAGGATTTGGACCTGAGTGATTCCTTTCACTCACCAGACCCTGGCTGCTGAATTAAAACCTTCACTTTCTTGACATGTCTTGGTAGCATCTGTCATTGCTACCCAAGCAATAGTTCTCTCTCTGAGCAGTTCTGCAGCTGGATCCCTCTGGTCCCCATGTGACATCCCTCCTTGATACTCACTTTAATCCAGCTCAGTCTCTGTAGTCATCTGTCACCTGTCCCTTCGGCTGGACACAGAGAAGCTCTCGTCTGCTGTGCCTTCCACCTCCTTTCCTTGGCAGGGAGGTATTCTGAAGGGGATGTGGAGGAAGAATGGCAACAACCTGCTTAAATCTGGGTTTCTAGAAAAGACGTTTACATAGCGTGTGATGTAGAAATGCTGCCACGTGTGCATGGACTGGAGAAAGAAGAAACACAGAACACAGTAGAGTTTGGTAGACTTTTGGAGGGTTGATCTTGCTGACATTGACTGCTTATTCTCTGTGGGACAGAGATGATGCTAGCACAGATGAAAGCAACTGAAATGTGCCAGGTTCCTTCAGTCTGATCATGGAGGTAAAAGCACTGGTCTAGTGTGGGCAGTAGTCAGAGAAGAAATGCAGTCGAAAGGAATTTGACCACTGAATTCTGTTCCCCTTTATTGTGGTCATTTCAGTAAAAAATAAATCCTCTCACATGTCTGATCAAGCTTATCATGAAAGTAGCGAGGCTAGTTTTTTGGTCTACAGAACTTCATTTCAAACCTCACTTCTCCTACAGTTAGCAATTGTCTTCTAATTCCCAGCATACATCTGGACTGTTTTTCTATGTGTGCTTTCTACAGTGTTTTAGTGAAAAAAGCTATTTTCTTTCTCTAACATTTAAACAGCCTTTTCTTTCCCACCATTTTTTTAACTACGGGATGCCTCTTGGCCTTCCTTTGCTAATCTGAGCAGGAAAAGAGGACTCTTTAGAGTCTTCTTGTGAAATAGACTCCACTCCCTTGACCATTCCTGTAGCATTTCTGTGCTCCATTGCAGTGTGAGTTGATTTTCTTGAATGTGTTTGGATATAATGCCCAGAGCAGTTGCCAGAGGATGCTTCATCAGTGCCTTGTACAATGGTACTGATATTTCCCTTGAACTTTCTGCAAATATCTTAGACATAGTGCATCACGCACTGTTACACTGACTCAAAAGGGGACCAAAACCTGAATTGGTGAGGATACTACATAGAATAACCTGCTTGAAAAACTTGACATTTTCGATGCTGGTGCTTGAGTCCCTTATGCATTATTTCTAGCCAGATATACCTACAGAAAGGCAGGTGATGAGAATGTGTGAGGAATGGTGCCTTGGTTCACAGAAGCAATTGGAATTGGTTGCCTTTACTTAGAAGAGTGAATGAAATTGAAAGATCATATCAAGAAGAGCAGTCCTGGTTGAGTGTTATAGCAAATAAGCTGAAAAAACTGTAACAGTGAAAAATAAGAGTAAGTAGATAGGGTATTTCACTTCTATTCTGTAATTAAGAAGGAAAAAAAAAGGGGCCTCTGCCTTTTCATGCCTGAACATGCAAGGAATACCCCATGAGAAAAAAGGCATTGTACAGCTCACTCCTTTGGCTTGTTCAGCCTGCTGCCATTACATTACTGGGACTGGAGCAGTGCCGAAATATTTTCCCTGAGAAGCAGTCAGGAAACAATAATAAATCATTCTGGGAAAGAGGGATTCTGTACAATAGAACACATTCACATATAATCTTATTTCCTATTGTACTTTCTGAGAAACTATGAAATAACTAAAGTTACAGACAGTAAGATTATGCAGTTCTTTTCTTCTCTGTCTCTCTTGTTAAGAATGAGACATAATCTACAGAGTGAGGTCTGATCTTCTTTAGTTTACCCAAAGCCTATTAAATTTGCAAGAGGAAATGACATTACCAACTACCGTCCAAAGAGAATTGGTATGGTTTTACGCAGTTCAGACGAATGGTAGAAACAGCACAGAATAGCCATCCCCTCTTCTATTCAGTAGAACGATAGATCCTTGTACTTAAAAGTTCTCATTTATTTATGTGGCAACAAATTCTCAAGTGCTATATCTGTTTTAGTTAAATTAAGATCAGTAGAACATGGTGTATGGTACTGCTTCTAAAATGTTTTTGAAAGTGTTGCTCCCCGTGTACTGTGCTTTATGTGTTGTAAAGCGAGTGAGAAAGATGACTTGGGCATTTTGATTTTAAACTCATACGTTACCAGGTTTGAGAGGAGCATTGTCTTTAGAAATGAAGTGGGTTGGGAAACAGAATATAAACTATAAACTGATAGAGCTTTGTGTTCTGTCTGGACAGTGTATTCAGGAGCTTTCTTTTTCTTCTTTTATATCATCCACCTTGCAATCCTTACAACAGAACACTTGACAAGTTGCTCTGTTGTCTCTGTGTCATGTGCTTGCCCTGCAGTGAAGAGAGGGAGCCAGGAGAATGAAAATCCTGATAGATGAGGTAAAATTTTCTCTGCTGTGAATGGAGATTTAGCTTTCTGATTTTCAGAAATATGTGTGTCCTGTTGATAAAATCGTAGGCACCTGGTGAAAACTTGCCCCCCTTTTTGCCCAAGTCAGGTTACTGCTGCTCCTGTTTGGTATGGATCTGTTCTGTCATGCCAGGAAAGGCTCTGATAGCTGTGGGTGCCCCTCTGCTTCCATTTCAATTTCTTGAAGTGAGCTGATAAGCTCACAATGCCCAAGAATAAGACGTAGCTCCTTGCAAATGACCAGATAGATAAGAGAGAACTGAATCATAATTGTATTGTTTTCCATACTTCTGTTTGAAAATGTACTTGTTCAAACCCTGAACCTCTGTGGAATCAGGTAGGATAATCCTTTGTCTCGAGCAGAGCTGAAACTTTGCCGGTGTGGTAGGAAGAGAAGGGCTTCAACTGGACTGTGCACACTGAGAAATGGGGGCACCAGGCCTGTCATCTAGATGGTCCTGGACAGGCAGGAGGAAGGGGCCGACAGGGCCCCCACAAAATCCATCATGGACAAATGCCCACCCTGCCCTGGGGTGGCAGAGCCCCAGCAGCCACACTGGCTGGGACTGGGGCCAGGAGCAGCTCTGCGGATAAGCCCTGGCCCTGGGGGCAGCGAGATAATTTGGGGAAAAGCTTTTTCCCCTCAAGGACACCCAGGCAGTGGGCAGGGGCTGAGCAAGGTTGTGTCATCTCTGTCCTTGGAGGTTTTCAAGCCCTGATGTGATAAAGCCCTGAGCAAGCTGGTCCGACCCCTGGCTGAGCCTGCTTTCGGCAGTGGTTGGACCAGAGACCTCCCAAGGCCCCTGCCAGCCTGTGTTGTGCTGTGGTCCTAAGCGAGCTGGCAGTTCTACCCTGACAAAAGTATCTCACAGTCGTATAGCAGCTGACGATGCTAATGCGTGTTAACTGCAGCAGAATCTGCCTAAAGACTGTGCGTGAAACTTAGGAAGTAGAAAGTCAGTCAGTCTTAGAGTTTCTGGGTATACTAAACAAATTAAAAGCTAAGTAAAGGGGGCGGGGGGGAGGGGAAGGTGTGGTGAGAAATGATATTTATTCCCACTTAATAGGCAATTGTTATTTTATTTCTCATACCTGTTCCTTTCCACTCCCCCAGGAGATTTGTGATGTGAGGCAGGTAAATATTAAGAAAAAAATGATGTTTATAATTGAACTATAATAAAAGCAGCAATGAGTTAAAAAGAGAGGAAAGAGCAAGGATTCTGTCTCAAGAAAAAATCCAGTAGCAATTCTTCACAGGCAGCGAATAATTTGTTTGAGTGCATAATTAATAGATTTGTCAGAAAGTACTTAGATTGTGAAATATTGCAAGTAGGCCTTTTTCCAGATGGATTAAGATGAATGGGTCTTCCAGCAGAGTATGAAACCTCATTGCTCAGCCATTGGAGAGTTTGCTGCATCTAGATTTGGTTGTCTCCGCTTCTTTGCTCTCTTCTTTCTCTTGCACCCCGATTGCAAGGGAGGGTTAAGGAAGAAAAAAAGAACAGAATACTTCTAATTCCAGCATTGACCAGTGTCCTTCTCCTAAAGGGCATCCAAGAAGACAAGACTAAATCAGATGGTCAATGGGTGACTATTCACTGCACAGGAAAATAAAATGGAAGGAATGAATTAATATGTATAAAACAATTAAATTATGCAACAGTGCAGTTCAGAGAGAACAGCTTACCCAGCATAGGGTATTTTAAAAAAGCAATTAATATATTTTAACTTCAGCTGTAATAGTGGGGTAGGGAAGATTATTAATTTATGATTCCAAATTGACTTGTAGAAATCATGGTGAATAGCTTATTCTAAGTTTAATATTAATTATTCCTTGGCTGAAAACCTGAAAAGGCATTTGGAAAACACTTAGAATATGAGTCAGAGTGGAAATAACAGTATGTTATTTCAGAAATGCAGTAGCGACCCCTACTGAAGTAGCAATGTACCCTTTTAAGACAAAAAAGGCACCATGGGTGGCAGTTATCTAGCTTCTTAATTTTGGACTCCAATTCTCACAGAGAAACAGTGGCGGTATGTCACGGTCATTTCATGTTCCTTTGGCCACACAATATGTCAGCTAACAAGGAGCAAATGAAAACTGCTCAAGGCAGGTGAAACATGGTGATTTTGAAATCCCTTGTCAATAAAGAAAATGAAGTTGCATTTTTAATAACGCCTCACACCTTCTTAGTGAAGGTAAATATTATGCTACCGAGAAGAAATGGACTGTACATTTGAGCTTGCCCAGTTTGAACTGATGTTCCCAGACTGCTGGGGAGGCTGAGGCAGAGCTGGATGCTTTTGCATTATGCAGAAGTGCTGCAGGTTCTTTTTAATCAATCTTCCTCGTGTAGGCTTGCTGGACATTATTTTCCCCTCCCCTTTCTCCTTGTCCTTGCACTCAAACACATTTTTAGCTTAGAAAAAGCTTGAACTGAGTGGAAATTATAAAGAACTATAGAAGGTCTATCACTATCATTGATCCGTAGCTGTGTATATCTCTCAACATAGTATAGCTTTGTGAGAGGATTGTTGCTGTTTCTCGTGTGGAAATCTGCTATGTAGGAGAGACCAGAGAACTGAGCAGCAGGTAGAAGAGTCAATGTGATGATTTTGAAGTTCAGTTTTTATTGAGTTTGTTAAATACAAGCTAAGCAAAATGTCATGGTTCAAGTTAAAAAAAGAGCCATGTAAATAAGTTTTTATTTTGATCGTTTCCTGATCAAAACTTAAAAATCTGGGACAAAATCTTCTGCATTCTTTTTCCGAGAAGGCATTTCAGATGAAAACTCCTGGCCTGTGTTCCTGGTTGCACTGTTTCACCTCAGCCATGAGCTCTGCTGACGTTGAGGGATATTGCCAAGTTCTGTTGTCTCAGAAGAGAATGAGAATTATGGCACTTATTCTTTTCTGAAGAATCTCATATATGGAGCTGTAACAATTTGACTCAGATTGGTATGGAGCATCTGGTTTAGTGCAATGGGTGTTGTAATAATAAGCATGTAGTTTGGGAAAAGGATGGATTAGTATAGCTCTGACAGGGACAAAAAGGAAGAAATCAGTCACTGCTGCTTAAAAAAATTACTCGGACCCATTGCCTCTCCTCAAATAAATATTGAGTCTAGTTTTCAAAGGTTCCTTAATATCTTTGAGCATATAGGCCACATTTGCAACCAAACAGCTTGTTTAGATGCCTCAGAAAAGACTCAGGTTTTAAAATGTAGACTGAAAAGGTAAGCATGAAACCCTGAAAGCAACTTCAAATTTCTGCGCCACAAGTCATGCATTTATGTATGTATGGTACAATCATAGAGAGCTGATTTATTCTTGTGATTTTTCTGTGTAATTGTGAAAATCAGGCATGTATTCCTTATAGCAGTTGTTATAGCTACCTGTCTGGCTACATAAGTGAGTACTTATTGATGTGTGACTACATCAGTGCTAAGTGACTACATTGATTATACTTGATTTATGTATAGACATGAAGATATGTATCATCATATATAGACATGATGATATTTATAAAATTGGAATATTCTAACTTGCCTGAATTATCACTTTATGTTTTGTACTCATTATTGGAATAGTATTATTATATTTTATATTTTTGTAAACTCATGAAGTTCAACAAAGACAAGTGCAGGGTGCTGCACCTGGGGAGGAATAACCCCAGTCACCAGTACAGGTTGGGGGTTGACCTGCTGGAAAGCAGCTCTGCCGAGAAGGACCTGGGAGTGCTGGGGGACACCAAGTTAAGCATGAGGCAGCAATGTGCCCTTGTGGCCAAGAAGGCCAATGGTATCCTGGGGTGCATCAGGAAGAGTGTTGCCAGCAGGTTGAGGGAGGTGATCCTCCCCCTCTCCTCAGCCCTGGTGAGGCCACATCTGGAGGACTGTGTCCAGTTCTGGGCTCCCCAGTACAAGAGAGACATGGAGCTACTGGAGCAAGTGCAGCAAAGGGCTGCTAAGATGATGAAAGGACTGGAGCATCTCTCTTATGAGGAAAGGCTGAGAGAGCTTGGCCTGTTTAGCTTGGAGAAGAGAAGGCTGAGGGGGGATCTTATCAACGTGTACAAGTATCTGAAGGGAGGGTGTTGAGAGGATGGAGCCAGACTCTTTTCAGTGGTGCCCAGTGACAGGACGCGAGGCAGCGGGCACAAACTGAAACACAGACACTTCCATCTGAACATGAGGAAAAACTTTTTCACTGTGAGGGTGACAGAGCACTGGAACAGGTTGCCCAGAGAGGTTGTGGAGTCTCCTTCTCTGGAGATATTCAAAACCTGCCTGGACGCAATCCTGTGCAATGTGCTGTAGGTGACCCTGCTTGAGCAGGGGGGTTGGACTAGATGATCTCCAGAGGTCCCTTCCAACCTCAACCATTCTGTGATTCTGTGATTCTGTGCATATTTTTATGACATCAAGTACATTGTATTAACTTGTCCTTGCTTCTACTCTTTCTACAAGGATATTTAGCAGGATATATTTTGGCAAATTACATGTAATAAAAACATATGTTTTATGTCTATTAAAGAAGGTAAGCCAAGTATGAGGTTTGGAAAATTTCAAAGATATTACAATACTCGGAAAAAAAATCAGTGAATGCCTAACCATATATTAAATCCCTGCAAAGAACATGCTTTTTTTTTTCTGAAAACAAAAATTACAGTGCTATAACTAATTTAGATGCAAATTTTATGTCAAACAAGTCCTTATTGCTTCTCCAGAAGCTAGGTGTTCAATTCATATATGCATATGTATATACTGTTCATAAATCTATTTTTCCATCAGCATGTCGAATCTGTTATATTAGCCAGAATGAAAATCCTGCCAAAACGTTTCCTAATCAGAGTCAATCAATTCAACAACCCAACCTCATGATTCAAACCTATAAAATTTCTCTTGTAACTCCTGACAAACAAATATCAGTCAAAATAGACAGGACAAATTGATCCTGAATTGTCCTTATTAAAAAAAAAAAAAATCTAACTCATTGTGCAAAATCTTTAAAATGAAAATACCAAAACCTGTGTGTAAGTGCCAACTGCAATCATCCCTTGAAGGAAAGCCCACTGAAGTCAGCAATCTTGGGAAGTGTCTTTTCCTTCAGTTTTTCACAGAGCTGTGAAGGGAAAAATCACTGAGCTCTGGTTTTATTTATGGGGTAATCCTCCTGACTTTTAGTTGACAGAATGAGTCTGGGAGCGGTATGTTATTGTGCAGTGGGTAAATATTGTGCAGTGGGTAATTTTGCAGTGGGTAGTACATGTGGAATGCAGATCTCACTTTACCAGCTCGGCTTTGTTCAGGTGTTCTGTGGAAGCCACGGCAAATTGTATGATCTACAAAGAAGTGAAAGAAACAGAAATAACAGTTCAATAGCACATTTTATTTCTAGGACATATCACTACATACATATGTTTATTAAAACAATCAGTAGCTGAAAACTACTGCTGAGATACATCCCAGTGGCACAACCCAGGCCAGGAAAGGGTCCTCACCAGTGTTACCAAAATATGGGATCCAGTAAAAATACTAAGCCAGAATCTTTGGTTAAACTGAAATCTCAAGTTTATCATCCAGATCCCTTAAATAAGATAACCATAGTCATAGAAGTAGAACAAGAGTTTATTTTCTAGCAAATCTCATATTCTAGCATCTGAAACAGATCTCCAGATTGTTGCCTGTATACTATACGGCTGCTAGATGACTCTATGACAATTCTATTGGAAATGGGATTAACATGAAAAAATACTATAAAACCTGGTTTATGGTCCAAAGTGCTTTAGAGAAGATAAATCACACTAGGAATCTGTCAAAGTAACTGACAATAAGCTGAATTGGCACCAGAACTGGGGCTAATGGAATATATTTAAAAATTGAGATGTTTGTTTGAGTTTTTAAATGACTTTGCTATGCCCATGTCTACTTATGACATACCTGACTTTCATCAGGATTGAATAACTTTTAGCCCGCAAGTCATATTCCACTTGTGAAACCAGTCCTTACGGTCTTCAAGTGCTTCCCTGCCTTCCCCAGAGGTACTGTGGAGGGTTACATTTCATGTCACCTTCATGTTTGGTAAGTTGACTGGACTTGCAGACACACAGAGAGCCTATTTGACCAAAAACGCATGTCCCATAGGTGGGATTTTTGCATGCTGGTGACAAAATGGGTTCATGTCTATTGTGTGGCTGAAAGGATGACCTATTTTGGTGAGCCTAAGGGTATCTCCACAACAAATTATTTTATCTGGATTGGCAGAAAGTTGGTTTCCATTTCACTTCCATATGATAATTTCCACACACACAAAGTGGTTAATCTCAGAGATACCAGCACCTGTGGTTCCCATTGACTTCAGCTGGACCCTTAGCAGCTCTGCAAAGCAAACCTTAAAGATCTATGGATATTATCCAAATCTCCGTGAATTCAATAGTATCAAAGTGGGAGCAGCAACAGGCCTTTGGTTAGCCTTCCTCCCCATGGCAGTTGGAGGTGAATCATGAGGTATATTCCCATATTGTTTGGTGAAAGGCTGTGCTGTTTTTCTAATTTGCTCCTGCAAACAGATTCATGATAATAATCCTTAAATCCAGTCAGGCTGCTGACTTAAATAAGGATTGCTCAGCATAGTTAAGCTTTTCAGGACATATCTTTAATCACCATCTTTGAATGAGTAGTTGTGCACACCGTTCTAAGGATGGCAGGAGTTCAGCATCTCGCACAAGGGTACATTCCTCTCACTCCCTCAGACCCTGCAGCTTTCACTGTGCTCATCTCCAATAACAATGACTGTTTACAATCCAGATGCGATTTCTGGCAGTATGGTTGCCCAGTAGTCCAAGAGGAAAATGTATCAAAAAACCTAACAAGGAGGTTTTAAGAATGATGTTTTGTAAAGTTTACAGAGAAAGCAGATGAGGAGGTGAAAGAACATTTTACACTCCTTCCTTTCCCAGCTGCAGCAGCTTCTAATCTGGGTGGCTGCATAGAGCTTCACCTATTGCTCACTGCAGAATTAAGGATTTTGAAGGAGTCTTGTCACTTGGCACAGCCTGACATATGTTGAGAAACATGAAGCTTGCTTCCCTCCTCTGTGGAGAACTCCCCATGGTAGGTTACAACTGGCCACATTTGGCTCAATTATCTGAGATATCTAAGTTAACTAAGTACTCAGTTGCTCTGCAGTCTTCAAAATTAATGCATATGCACTTGCAGAAGGTGATCCACTATCTCTGGTAACTGCAGGAGGCATCTAAAGAAAATACACTCCTATTTGACCTGTCTTTTACCGAGGTGATTGCACTTAGGTAGGATGAACCTGCCTGGAACTGCAGATGAACAAGGGTCTGACTTTCAGGTACACAGTTCCCAGAGCAAAATTTTCAGACCTGAATTATTATCCTTAAATTATTATCCTTATTTTCCTATGCAGTACACAGAAAGAGCTGTGGGCCTCAAAATGTCATTTGTAACTGTCAGACCAGTTTTGTGCTTAGATTCAGGCTTCAGGAAAGGAGTAACTAAGTCATCAGACAGGAAATGTCAGAGAGAGAGCACTATATCTGAAATAATTTCCCTTTTCAGTCTTTCATATTCACCAACAGCTTTGAATTAAATACCTGTGTAAGACTAGGATTTGCAGTTTAGAGCTGTCTCATCTATAATTCTCTGCCCTTTCCTCACTGACAAGCAGCTTGCTGAAAAGACTTGATCTTCAGTATTCAAGCTGCTTAAATTTGTCACTCTGACTGAGCACATTACCTGCATCAGGGTCTTAGAAAAAGTGAAAAATGCTTTAAATGTTTTTTAACTCATTATTTTGTATATTTTGGCCTTATTTTTATGACTTAGATGTGACTCAAGACAAGTCTTGCACTTGTTCTATGTATAGATGGGATTACCTCTCTACTCATTCTCAAATTCTCATAACTGCAGCTTGTAGATGAGGAGATGGAGAAGTTTGAAAGAACACATGGGGTTTTAACTGCGCTAAGGTGCTAATCAAGCAGAGGAAGTGACACTAAGACATTTGGGAAAAATACAAAACCAAGGACAGGAATGCCATAATCCTCAGATCGAAGGGATCTTCTGCTCCTCTGGATAGTCCCATTTTCTCCTTTTTTTAACTTAGTCATTATACTCAATGACTGCAGGTATATTACTGCAAAAAAATAGGCCTGGAAGATTACCAGCTAGGTCATCTTGCCTTGCCCTATGGAGGATCAGATATGACTCTTGACAGATGTTGATCCAACTGGATCTTACAGGCTTTTGATGACAGAGATTTCATGACATTCCCAGGCAAATTAGATGTCCTAACTGTGGTGAAGAATATAAACCTCAAGGCTTAGAAGTATAAGATAGAATTTCCCAAATAATATTATTTATATATCATGCCTTCTGAGAAATCATATTGCTGAAATGAACAATCGGTAAGGGCAATACCTTTGCAAAAAGCTAACATTGAAGAACATTACTATTTATGAATTGCTACTTTTCTGGTAGTATCAAGAGATCTTTTTTAACCACACAGAACAGGAGGAGCTTTCTTTTTTAAGGTCCCTGCTGAAAACATCCTTTCCAAATTTTAAATTGTATGGAATTCACTCTAGACATCTGAAAGTCTGAGTTCACCTTGCCAAGAGTTTCATTTTTATTGTACTATCCTGCCTTCTTCCATTTCAACTGAATTTATGGAAATTTGATGCCCTCAGAGGTGGAAAGATAACACCTCCCTTGCTCCATCTTTAATTTGGAAATATTATATTCTAGCTCTTACAATTTTAATGAATCTTTTGATTAATAATAAATAATAGGCAAAGTAAATATCTTTCTTTATCCTACAGAATGTTTTAATCCAAAATTTGTACCCAGTAGAATTTATTCTGACTGCTAAAATTGGCCTGATGAGAGAAATCAGATTAATCAATGCCAAAGCTTCCATTTAATCCTCACAAATCTTCAGGCTGTGTTATGTCCAAGGTAGTATATCACCAATATATTTAGCTCAAAATTGGCATGAAAAAGAGAAGCTGAAATCATAACAGGAGGGTTTGAGGGGAGAGGGAGGAGATAGTTGTTGTTTTGTTTGTTTGTTTTGTATTTAATTGTTGTTTTGTATTTAAGTGCATCTTAACTGTTGCCCTCCTGGGTAAAGCATACCTTCTCTGGAATCCTAAATGTACACAGAGAAATGGAGCCAAGAACAGAAACATTTTCTGTTCCACTCTTCCTAGAAAGTCTTTCAGCTCCCAAGACTAGTAATCTACCATTTCCTTCACTCAGGATCCTGACACTGCCATGGGGTCTAAGAGATTGTCTTTGTTCCCTTTGGCACCAGTGCAGAAGTTAGGACCAATCTGGTGATGAATCAGTGTTAATCTTCTAAGACCAGCCATTTTTTACTGAATTAATTTTCTCCATCATTCCTAATGCTGTGTAAGATGCTTTACTGATTCAAGACACTAACTGAATTAGGCAGTTAAATTCAGAATTCCAGTGTTTAAGTGGAAGATATCCTGTCAAAATATGTTAGAACAAACTACAGGTTATATATGACACATGCTAATATGCAAGGATGAGCAAGGAGCTCCTGGCAAAACTCAGCCAGAAGGAGGAAGTATACAGAATGTGGAAAGGGGGACAGGCCACTTGGGAGGAACATAGGAACTTTGTCAGAGGATGCAGGGACACAATGAGGAAGGACAAGGCCTGTTTGGAATTAAATCTGTCGAGAGATGTCAAGGACAGCAAGAAAGGCTTCTTCAAATACGTCAGGAGCAAGAGGAAGACTAGGGAAAATGTGGGCCCTTTGCTGAATGGGGTGAGTGCCCTGGTGACAAAGGATGCAGAGAAGGCAGCGTTACTGAATGCCTTCTTTGCTTCAGTCTTTCCTGCTCAGGCCAGCCCTCAGGAATCCCAGACCCTGGAGAACACAGAGAAAGTCTGGAGGAAGGAAGACTTTCCCTTGGTGGAGGAGGATTGGGTTAGAGATCATTTAAGCAAACTGGACACCCACAAATCCATGGGCCCCGACGGGATGCACCCACGAGTGCTGAGGGAGCTGGTGAACATTATTGCTAAGCCACTCTCCATCATCTTTGAAAGGTCATGGAGACCAGGAGAGGTGCCTGAAGAATGGAAGAAAGGCAATGTCACCCCAGTCTTCCAAAAGGCCAAGAAGGAGCACCCAGGAAACTCCAGGCCAGTCAGCCTCACCTGCACCCCTGGAAGGGTAATGGAGCAGCTCATCCTGGATGCCATCTCAACCATTCTGTGATTCTATGATATCAGCCTCGACCATTCTGTGATTCTGTGTGATTCGGTAATATGTCCATTTAATATATCTAGATGAGTAAATGGAGGTGTTGACAAACTTAAGTCAAGCTTCTTTACAAGTGCTTATGCCTCGCAGTATTTTCCTTTGGAAGTCTTAGAGGAAAATACTTCATCATGGCAACATTATGAAGCTGAGCAACTGCAATTTCAGCTGGAGTGAGGGTGCTTGATTTCCAAGTTGTATTCCAAAGTAAGCCAGAAATAATGGAGTCAGTAAGAACTGATGTAGGTAGTCTGGAAAACCAGCTTGTATATGAGTTGGCATGGGCTGCCTAGACAAATGGTTTCTGCCCTGAGAACAAACTCATTCACAGAGTTATTGGAGAGTAGGGAAACATGCATGTGTGTTTCTCTGTGAAATCTGAACTTCAGTTCACTATGTTCTGCTTTTCTTTGTTGTTCTATGAATAGGTGAGCAATCAGATTTCTATTCATTCAGAGATCTGAGTGGGAGCTGTGACTCATATTTTGCCTGCTAAAAAGCTCATCTTTTCCCTATCTCTTTGCAGCACTACCTTTCTACTCAGGAGCAAGGTTGGCTTTTATGAAAGGATCTTTTGTAAGGCAATAAAAGACAAAATTTGGCCCACAGTATTCATTTAAGGCAGGATTGAGTCTAAACCTTTCAATTTTTTGATCTAATAGTTATTCCTACTTGCAATTAATTTGGATGTCAGAAATTAAACACTACTTTGAAGACAATGAGATGGATTACTGATAGCTGGCTTGCTGTGCTTACCCCATTCCTAAGCACTGACATTTAAGTTTATTCTTTTTCTTGACTTGCTCTAGCTTTTTTTGAAATCAGAACCATAATACAATAGATTGTCCTTCTGCCTAGCTGTTTAGCTGTGGCTGCTTTGCTGGCTGTTGTAAAGAGTCAATAAGGTTTAAACCTATGAAAGATTCATAGATTCATAAATATTCTTAACATTTATTAGTTTTCTTCACCACTCTTTACCAAGGAAATATATCTCTAAAGAAAGTGTACAATTTTGTTTTTCTTTTGTTCTTGTCTTATAGCTGACTGCTGCTGTTGCATCTCCAGTAAGGTAAGAGGAACCCAGCTCATGTAAATGATCTGAAGAGCTGACCTGAACACCAGTAACTGATTGTATTTAACATACCCATTAAAAATGAATTTGGGTGAGGTGAAAGGAAAGGAACAAATCCTTTTTATTTCTTGCATACTGGAGTAATGCAGCAAGAAAAAAAGAAGTAGCTGCCTCTTCATTAGAGATCAGAGGAGTGTTATATACCTTATACAGAATAGTTGTAAAAGTGTTAAAATTCTATGGCTATATTACAATAGAGGTTGACTATTCTGCATCCACTGGACAATGTGCTTGTGCTCTATGTGATTGTAAAGTATGGTAGACCAAGAGCTTGGGTTATATCTATCTCCATGCACAATCACTGAAATGGAACAGAAAACAGCTGTGTCCTAGTTTCTCTTTTTCTTGTTCTCTGGGGAGAATGTCATACAGAGTTACATGTTTGCTGTAGCCTATAAATAGCGTGCCCTTGCCAGCATGGAAATAGATTTTGCTCTCTTCCCTGTGCTGACTTTCATGACCTGACATGGTCATGGACATTTCCTCTTAGTTCCTTGAACAGCTGTACCAGTTAGGCCACTCCTGGTCTTCTGCACTTTTTTCTGAGTGAACATAACATTACAAAGGTCCTTCTTCATGTGTGAATTACTACATAAGTTTCAAAGCTACGGAAGGAGCAGCCTTTACAGGAGTGCTGTCTGTATTTCCCTCGTCTTTTCTTCCTGCCTCTTTTTGGAGAAAAATGCACAGATTAGATGTTAGCGGTTAACAACTTCAGTAAGACAAAAAAATAAGAAAAATACTTCCAAAATAATTGGAACATCAGCACAGTGACCATGTTTTACTTGCTAAAGAGATTATGGCTTGTTAATGGGTATAGTATGTGTTATGAGTGTTTGGCTTTTGGTTAAGAGGAGCAGCATCTCATAAAAATGAGTTGTTAAGCAGAAAATGAAGAAACTTGATTATTAAAGTTGATGCATCCTTTTTGTGTCCAATGATACAGCTTATACATGCTGTATATTTGTATGTATACATGCATACAAATGGATGGAACTACCCAGTAAACTAGTAATATTATCTTATCCATATTTCTGGGGAAACAAAAGCTTGATTTTGCCACTAGATGGTTATTCATCAGCAAGGTGGATTGGAGGTCTTCCTTCCAGAATGATAATAGTGGGTGATGGAGCGTAAGTATTACTCTTCTGCTTAGGACTGTTTGACATCTATTTATCCTGAGAGATGTTTTAGTTGAATGTGATCATTGAGATCTTTCTTCTCAGGAAAGAGACAAAGGGATTCTCATAAAACTCAGATTAGACACCAGAGGCACTGATTTATATTACCTAGCACATCAGCCATTTTTTTCAGTATTTTTGACTGTGTTGCAAACCCAAAATTTTCTTTAGGAAAATCTTTTATATGTCATTGCCCCACACTTTACTATCATTGGATCATAGGGCAATTCAGACTGCCATGGACTTTGGGAGGTCACTAGCCCAACTGCTGCCCAAAGCAGGCTCAGCCAGAGGGTCAGACCAGGCTGCTCAGGGATTTATCCTGTTGGGGCTTGAAAACCTCCAAGGACGGAGATGGCACAACCTTTCTGGACCCTGGCTCCACTACTTGACTTGTCCTCATGGGGAAAAGGTATTCCTTATCTCCAGCCTGAATCTCTCCAGTTTCAGCTTATGTCCGCTGTCTCTTTCCCTCCCACCAGGCACCACTGCGAAGAACTCTCAGCTCAGTGAAGACACTGTGTCCTGTTCAAGAGGGATGAAAGTAGGAGAAGCAGGAACACAGTTAGTGATTGTCTATATTTATAATCTGATCTTCCTACACTTCTGATAAACTTTGCATTAACATCTTGTGATCAACTGGCACGATAACACAGGAAGGTGGCTGTAGAATGCTGGGACAGTCCAAAGAAGAAAGGGAGTACAGAAGTTTCATGACTGAGTAATCTACAGTACAAATGGAGCTGCTTGCTCCCATCACACCACCAAGCTTTAACATACATTAGCATGCATCTGGGAGCTTAGACCTACAAGCCTATTTTAGCAATAACTGGTCTTGGAAAAGAAATGACAGCTGTGACACAGTGAAAAACAATGGTTAGCCATGACAGTCTTTTCTCACATGGAACTGGGCTGGGCCTGCATAAACTAAAGAACATTTGAGTAGGAAGCCATCAGGAAATGAATAAAATCCTGCCCAGGGAAAGGAAAATGGTTCAGGTAAAGATGTGCATGCTATGACTTTGAAGACCCAGGAACTTGCAAATTACCACTTCATCCATTCAGAAGAAGATCTAGAGAAATGGTGCTTTTGTCTCTTTCAGGGGTGCATGACTCAAGGCCATCACCTTCCTAAATAGACAGTGAGGTAGGTTAATTACGAACTAATTGGATTCATAAGCATTCCTCCTGATTCAGACTTGCCTGCTTCTGGCGAAAGTCTCATTTCTGCCCTGTGCAGAGCACCAGATTTGCTTTTCAGCAGGACTAGGGGTATTCCCTGCTTTCTTCTCTCCCACAACCCATTTTACCAGTCCTGAATTATACATACCCTGTGCTCTCACACACATCGCCTGTGGTTAAAGACACTCTCTGGAAGGTTGGAAACTCTTTTATTGATTGCTGGGAGACCCTGAGCAGGTGGACTTGTCTAATGCCTCCTTTACCACCTGTTGGACGGCCACTTTCTTCACCCCCTCTCACCTACCTTCTGTCAGGGCGCTGAACTACTCACATGGCACTGCATCCAGTTTGCAGTGCCTGAGAGGTGCAGGCCCTCTGGGGATGATGTTGCCACTTCTCTAGCAAGGGCATCCAATACAGAGCCCTGTTGTGCCATAGCCGTTTCACTGGAGGTGGGTCCATCTCCATCAGTTCAACCTTGTCTTTTGGAGAGTACCCCTCCATGGGTTTAACCCCATCTTCTTTCAGAGGGTTCACTTCCACGGGCTCAACAGCACCCTTCAGGCAACAGCCAGCGATGTCTTCCACAGACATTAATTTGTTCCAGAGATCTTTTCTCTTTATCTGCACTCTCTATCTGCTGAGGCGCACCAAGGCTATGGCCTGAAAGATGTCCTCCTTTCAAAGAACAGGGGCCGGGGAGGCTGAGGATCTCTTTCCTTGGGATGGTTCCCATGTGCCATTACGCTGGCTAGACACAAAGGCTGCCCCTGGGATGGAGGGACTAGCCTTGGCCTCCTCTCATGCATCCTGTGCTCCAGTCTCCTCCTCATCCTGGGGCCCTCTGCTGGGCTGGATCTGGGAAGTCATTGCCTGCCTTGGACCATCTGGGGAGCCCAAAACACACACAACCCTCCAGGTGCTCCCTCACAAGGACCAGGCAAAGAGCAAGAATCACTTTCCCCCACCTGCCCTCACCACCCTCACTCAGCTTCTCCTTCAGCATCTCCAGGCACACTCTCCACTCCTCTTATTCTTGATGCCATCACCATCCACAGAGCCTTTTCGGCAGAGCTGCTCCTCAGCCAGCTTGTCCCCAGCCTGCGTGGCCATGTGATGTTGTTCTACAGTAGGGGATGGTGCATGTCCTTCCCCTTGCTGTCCCAAAGCCGTCTCTGCTCCAGGTTGACCCAACCTGGCCACACAGTCCCTCCTCGCAGGGCAAGAGCTCCAGTCCTGATGACACAGTGGCCTCTCCTGAACCTGTTCCGGTTTGTCGATGTCTTTTCTGCACTGGACACCAAAATCAATGGCAGCATCCAGCTGGGGTGTGACAAAAACTGATATTTGTCACCTCCTTCAGGTCACTGATAGAGATGTTAAACAGGACAGGTCCCAGGACAGACCCTGTGGGACCCCACTTGGCACTGGCCTCCACGCAGATATGACTCATTAACTACCACTTCTGAGCCTGATGACCCGTCCAGGTATTTATCCATCTAGTTGTATGCCCACTCAGTCTATAACACCCCAACCTGTGTCCAAGAATATTGTGGGAGATAGTGTTGAAAACCTTGCTAAAGTTGAGGTAAATGGCACCTACTGTTCCCCCCCTCATTTACAAATCCGATCATTTTATCACAGAAGGCACCCAGCTGCATCAGGCATGATTCACCCTTGGTCAAGCCATGGTGACTGTTCCCCAGCCCCTCCTTCTTCATGTGTCCAGAGATGTTCTCCAAGGGGACTCACTCCATGATTTTCTCAGGCACTGAAGTGAGAATGACCAGCCTATAATTTCCCAGATTGTCCTTTTGTCCATTTTTGAAGATGTGTGTGACATTTGCCTTTCTTCTGCCTGGGATCTTCCCATGTCTCCACGATCTTTTGAAGATGATAGAATGTGACATTGGCTAGCTTTCTCAGCACCCTCAGGTGCAGTCCACTGGGTCTCAAGGACATGTGTGGGTCAAGTTTATGCAAGTAATCCCTGACTCAATCCTCATCTGTTGCTGGTTGTTCCATGAGCCCTGCACCTAAGCACAGAGAACTGGAAGACCTTGCTGGTGAAGACTGCAACAAAGAAGACACTGAACATCTCAGCTCTACCTGTGTCTGCTGCCGCTAAATCACCCATCCCATTCAGCAGTGGTCCCGTGTTTTCCCTATTCAGACTTCTACTACCAACATAGTGATAGAAGCTCTTCTTGTAGTCCTTGACCTCCCTCACCGGTCTCAGCCCCATCTGAAGTTTAGTTTTTCTGATACCATTTCTGTGTGCCTGGGGAAGGTTCCTGAATTCCTCCTTTATATCCTGTCTCAGCTTCAGAAGAGGTGCCTGAGGACTGGAAGAAAGCCAATGTCACCCCAGCTTTCGAAAAGGACAAGAAGGAGCACCCAGAAAACTACAGGCCAGTCAGCCTCACCTCCATGCCTGGAAAGGTGATGGAGCAGCTCGTCCGGGATGCCATCTCCAAGCATGTGGAGGAAAAGAAGGAGATCAGAAGCAGTCAGCATGGCTTCACCAAAGGGAAATCATGCTTGACCAAACCAATAGCCTTCTACGATGGAATTGTCTTGCCGGGTAGATGAGGGGAGAGCAGTGGATGTTGTCTCCCTTGACTTCAGCAAGCCTTTGGACACTGTCTCCCATAACATCCTCATAGGCAAGCTCAGGAAATATGGTCTAGGTGCGTGGACAGTGAGGTGTGCTGAAAACTGGCTGAACGGCAGAGCTCAGAGGGTTGGGCTCAGTGGTGCAAAGTCTAGTTGGAGGCCTGCAATTAGTGGTGTCCCCCAGGGGTCAGTACTGGGTCCAGTCTTGTTCAACCTCTTCATCAATGACCTGGATGAAGGGACAGAGTGCACCCTCAGCAAGTTTGCTGATGATCCAAGATTGGAGGAGTGGCTGATACCCCAGAAGGCTGTGCTGCCATTCAGAGAGAGCTGGACAGGCTGGAGAGGTGGGCGGAGAGGAACCTCATGAAGTTCAACCAAGGCAAGTGCAGGGTCCTGCACCTGGGGAGGAATAACCCCAAGCACCAGGACAGGTTGGGGGTTGACCTGCTGGAAAGCAGCTCTGCGGAGAAGGACCTGGGAGTGCTGGTGGACAACAAGTTGACCATGAGGCAGCAAGGTGCCCTTGTGGCCAAGAAGGCCACTGGTATCCTGGGGTGCACCAGGAAGAGTGTTGCCAGCAGGTGGAGGGAGGTGATTCTCCCCCTCTCCTCAGCCCTGGTGAGGCCACATCTGGAGTACTGTGTCCAGTTCTGGGCTCCCCAGTACAAGAGGGATGTGGCACTACTGGAGCAAGTCCAATGAAGGGCTGCAAAGATGATGAGGGGACTGGAGCACCTCTCTTATGAGGAAAGGCTGAGAGAGCTGGGACTGTTCAGCCTGCAGAAGAGAAGGCTGAGGGGGGATCTTATCAATGTGTGCAAGTATCTGAAGGGAAGGTGTCAAGAGGATGGGGCCAGACTCTTTTCAGTGGTGCCCAGCGACAAGACGTGAGTCAACGGGTACAAACTGAAACACAGGAAGCTCCATCTGAACATGAGGAAAAACTTCTTGACTGTGAGGGTGGCAGAGCACTGGCACAGGTTGCCCAGAGAGGTTGTGGAGTCTCCTTCTCTGGAGATGTTCAAAACCTGCCTGGACGCAATCCTGTGCAATGTGCTCTAGGTGACCCTGCTTGAGCAGGGGGGTTGGACTAGATGAACTCCAGAGGTCCCTTCCAACCTCAACCGTTCTGTGATTCTATATTTCCATCCCTGTCAGCCTTTTTGCACTGGAGCTCTGCCATGAGTTACCCGCTTAGTCAAGTCAGTCTCCTGAGATATCTGCTTGGGTGTCTGGACGGCCCATTTTTATCCTTGGAGAATGCTGCCCTTAAAGCCCTGACAGCTTCCCTGAGTTCCTTGGCCCTTCGGAGCTGTTTCCCACGGTATCCCAGCTACCTGAAGTGCTGGGCTTGTGCCATGCAACTTGCTTTTATACAGGTCTGCTTATGCACTCTACAGAATTCAATTTCACTTCCGTACCCTCAGGGCTTTGATAATGTGCTTGCGCTCATGGTCAATATTGTTTTATTGACTGGTTTAGAAAAAAAAGAAAACTACACTTACATACATATGAAAATCCTGCCTTCCCTCACAGTGTCAACAAGAAGGCTCAAGCTCACAGCCTCTGCAGGTAACTTGCCTATCACTTGCCAAGTGGATCAGAGCCTTGCAGTCCGTGCGATGGTTTCCCACTCGGACTGGCAAATGCGACTGTCACCCAAACACTGAGTGTGTTGGTTAGCACATGTGACAGATTCCTCAGCTCCTTCAGCCCACATCCTGCTCAGGATGACATTTTTCCCCTGTGGATAGTAGACAAGGGCCAATCAGATCCCACCTAAATACTGTGCTTTGGAATTAATGAGAATTTTAGTTGTAATCTTGAGCAATATCTGTGTTCATGAGCAGAAGACTGGGGTTTTCTTTTGTGAGCAGAGTCGTCTTCACACTGTTTAAAACAAGTCTATCTTGATGCTGGCACTGCTGTACTCTCTTTCACAGAATCACAGAATGGTTGAGGTTGGAAGGGACCTCTGGAGATCATCTAGTCCAACCCCCCTGCTCAAGCAAGGTCACCTAGAGCACGTTGCACAGGATTGCGTCCAGGCAGGTTTTGAATATCTCCAGAGAAGGAGACTCCACCACCTCTCGGGGCAACCTGTTCCAGTGCTCTGTCACCCTTACAGTGAAAAAAGTAGCTCAGACAGTAGCTCATTGTAATAAGATGATAGTGTTCAGTGCGCATATTCTACTAGTTGAAAAATAATCTGCATTACAAGTTGCATAAATACATAATAATTAATAAAACAAACTTCTTGAATAATAAATATAAAGACTAAAAAGCCCTGCTTATTGGGAATTTGTCACTTATGTAAATAATGCATGTTTTAAAACTTTCAGTGGATGTTTTTTTTCTAAGAAAACTATCAGGACTAAATACAAAATGCTAACTTTAAATGACATTCAGGGAATGGCACAAACTAAAAATGCCAAAAAGATTTTTCTTACAAGGAGAGCAACATTCTTTCTAACTCGCTGCACTAAAAATGTGAATTATTCTGAAATGTTATTACATTAAAGACAGGATAGCAGTAAAAACAATGAATTTCTTGTCAGTTTTGCCAACTTTAATATCACTCCAATAGATTTTCATTATTAACTTGTATAGATTAAGAAAAAAAATCAATCTATTGTAGAACCAATTGTAAAAATCAACCTAGTGTACACTGCTAGTTACTGGAACAGATAGTGAAGTAACTTATTAAGTGAAGGCTGATCCAGGTGGTTAATATGATTATTCTGGGATGCAAGGATAGTATTATTTCTTAATAGAATAGAATAAGTATTAAATGCTATTCTTGCCACAGATTTTATGTGGAAACTTGACCAAGTGTCTTATTTTCTTTGTCTGGATCTCCATTTGTAAAGCTGCAATGACTGGAGCATTATGGACAAGGTTGAGCATTAATGAGGAAGAGGGTAGAAGTGCTTTTGGTCTGACCCATGCTTTGGGAAAACTTGATCCCACAGTTGCTGTAGATGATGCCAACCTTGACAACCAGTTGCATCAGAATCATTCACCAGCCTCTTTGTTGCACTCACAAAATAAAGAGTTGCGAGTCTTTACACTGATGTAGCTAGTGCAATTCATAACAGCTATGGGAGGAGAAAACCTCCTTTTTTTCTTTTCTGTCTCCATTCAAGAGAATGTCTGAGCAGGAGACTGATGCAATTCTGGAGTAATTTGAGGGCCGTATTTAAAGTGTATTGATATCAAGGGTTATAAGTGAATGCATGTACAAAACTATTGACAAGGATTGTGTCAACAGCCATCTGATATTAAGGGCTATCATCAGCTGTAAAATCATAATAATAGTTTATTGGCGTTTCTTCTAAATGTCTCAGCAGCAGGCTGCAGTATATGCAAAATAGCTGTTGTAAGGCTGGTCCACACATTTTAGAGGAAACTTCACAAAACTGAATGAGAACCTGAGAGAGAGAGAGCAAAAGAGGAAGAAATGGGTATAGCCCTCCAGCTGCAGGCCCTATTAAACTGCAGAGCCAAAAGAGAAGTAGTTGTCGTGGTTAAAACAAACAAACAAACAAAAAAAAACCCAGCTAGACATGAAGGATACGAGGCAATTCCATCCTGAAGAATCTTGTAGAGTGATGGGGAAACTGAGGCGGGAGGCTGGAGTAAGGTTTTGCTTTGTATTTTGCCTCGTGGAGTCTTACATCTTTGTGTGAACTTTGGAACGTGCTACCTCTGTCATCCACTGAAGAGACACAGTGGTGAATCAACCACTGAAAGACATGGCTTCATGTAGAAGGTGTTTTTAAACTGTCTTGGGAATAGGCAAGTTATGGTTTTGCAG
Source organism: Apteryx mantelli (assembly GCF_036417845.1). Taxonomy (NCBI): domain Eukaryota; kingdom Metazoa; phylum Chordata; class Aves; order Apterygiformes; family Apterygidae; genus Apteryx; species Apteryx mantelli. Next base: position 5,397,949 of record NC_090020.1, read on the forward strand.
AACTGGTGCACATGGGCTCCATTTTCAAGAGGGTAATGGATAGAAGGCCTAGGAAATGGACTTGATAGAATGAGGAAGAACAGTGCTGCAGCTTAGTGAGACCCGAAAGGACTGGATGGTGTGGACTGAGTAGAGTGAAACTGTCTTGCACATTCAGCTGAGGAAAACTGAACTGGTTACGTCCCCTACTCCTAATCCAAGAGCTACCTTCCCTGTGAAAGAGAGTATTTTATTGTTATAACAAATGTATGAACAAATATGAAGCAGCACCAAAGTAAGTAAGAGATTATCTATTCTGTTGATTTCTGTTCCAACTACAGATGACTACTTTGGGTCTGTTATTCTAGAAAACACCAGTCACCTCCTTGTTTCTAATGCCTTCTTTCTTAATAGAGGGTATAGTTTTAAAGTGTATCCACTGTAGCTAAAAATTATTATTGCATAATGTTGCCTGAATTTTTCTAAGGTTCCTAAAGAACTACTGCAAGTTGTGTTCTTAACTGCAGCTTAAATACTGTTCTATATCAAAACCCCTTATTGGTGATTTTTTTCATTCCTTTCAAAACTTCTTCCATTCTAAATTGCTTACTCAGTCAACTTAAGATTTCAGTTTTCCACGTATCTGGGATCTTTCTGAAGCCTTTTTCAAGGTTAAAAATTTTTGTTGCCTGTACAAAAAGTGTCAAGTTGGATCATTACAGATGCAAGTTTCTGCAACATTCTTCCAGCACGCATTAATCTTGCATGTGGTATACATCTCTCAGAACTGCTAACTCTATCATACCATGAAAATGACGCCAGCTGATATCAGGCATAGACGAACTACAGCAGCAAGACTAGTCATGTGAAGATAACTGATTAGAAATCAATTGGAATCAGTTTGGAACCCCAAATACGATCTTAAATTTATATTGCTGTGATGGTGTGCTCCTTCCCCCTTCCCCCCCCACCCCCGATGTGCTCTCTCCCCCTCAACCTGACCTCCCTGTAAACAGCACGTATGTAGAGGCTAGTTGAGCATGCTCCAACTGAGGCCCATCTAGTATGCAAATATGACCATGAGTCAATCATCTCCCCTCCATAAATAGGGGGCAGCCCAGAGCCCCTTGAGCTCTCCTGCACGGCAGCAGGCTGCACTGCAGAACCTCCCCTTGAGCAGGGACGCCTCTCAAGGTCACTCTCAAGGCTGAGAGATTCCTTACCTGCCACAGGTCCTTGGTAGGTGATTAATAGTGTGCTGAACTTTTGCGAACTTTGTGAAACTTTGCTGAGTTATATCTCTGACTAATTGTGCACGTGATCCCTTAGACATGAACCATTGACCAAGTCTGGGACTAGGACTGGATCCAGCCGCACCTAGGCTCCTCTCCGGAGGAGTTTAGAAAGCAAGGGGGTCCAGTCTGAACTTCATGACTCAATGGGAGGGTCTCTTGTTGCATGTGCATCTGACCTTGTCCTTCATGCAGTAAATAACTGAGTGAACCTTGCCAATCGAACCTCGTTAAATCGTTCTTACTTACGATTGAACTTTGTTAGGTCGCTGTCTTACTGCAATAAACGTAGTGCTGCTTCCCTCTTATGAGTGAAGTGCATCGCTCCTTTCACGACAATTGCCTATCCTTATTTAAGGTCATGTTGCATGCATTGGTTTTAGATATTTTACCCATTCTACAGTTTGGCTGATAGGCATCTGATGAATCCTGTGCAGTGACTTAGCTTGCTGCTTTTCTTTTCCTCTCTCTCTTTTTTTCTTTTTTTCTTTTTGTGAATTTCCTTATTCCTCTTAATGGTAGTGGAGAAATGCTGCTACTTTCCTGTTCTCGTTCTTGCTTTTGTTGTTGTTGTTCTTCTTCTCCTTCTTCTTTTCTTCTTCTTCTTCTTGTTTTGCTTTTTGTGGCATACTGTCATGTTCTGATTGTAGATAAACTGAGGTTCTAAAGTGATATCTTAGTATTTCATGGCTGTTTGTAGACTCATTCTCACTGCAGCCTTCCAAGAAATTAAAAGTCTGAGTATTCATATCCCAGACTGGGAAGCCAAGGATTAGGAATGATCAATAGTCTACCCAGTGATCTTAGTGTGGCTGGGGAAAACAGAAAGCTGTCTCCCATATAGCTCCATCTATTAACTATGAGTCATAATCCATCAGAAAAAGAGGATAACTTTAGTATTAGTTATTTTATTCAGCTGATTAGGAATATCATTTTTTTTCTATTTTTTTTCTTTACAACTGCAACAAAATTCTTACAACACTTCTTGGCTGCTATTCAGGTGACAGTCTCTCTGAGGTGGATTTTAAATTTGTAAATTGGTAGAGCCTTGCCCAGCACACTCTTAATCATGAAGTCATTGCAAAAATTCTGAGAAAGCAATTCATTTGCAGCACCTGAAGCAACCTATATTGGTCCCACAAATCCCAGGGATTACTCTTGATCATTCTGTACTGGCATTAAAATCCAGTAATCTTTTCAGGCAGTTACACAGAAAATTTTTGTCTAGGTACAAACTCTCCTAATTCTGTTGACACCTATTTTTGATCATCCTTAGAAACTATTTTTTTCTTGGCAATATTGGTCAATATGAGAGATTCCCTTTGCTGAAATTCAAGCACAATACCAAAGGAATCCTGAAACACTATAGTGTTTCTCAGTAGGACTTCCCTAATTCCAACAACTTCTGGCAATTTCCTCCATTGCATCTCCTTCAGGATCCACTTCCATCATTCATTTCACCACCATTTCAAAGACTCTAAACATTTTGAGGACTTCTGCCACAAAAAGGCTCACAAGTAGATAACTGCTAGCATTCCTAATCACCTCGTGTCCTCTTCAGCAGTGGAGAAAAGAGGGTTACTAATAATGATATCTTTCAGTGATTGTCCACCTTTTGTAAGCTTGTTAGGGCCATCCACTGCTTCTTTAAAATGTGTATCACCAGCAGCTCAAAGAAGAAAGTTTCTGGAAAGGTTTCTGCTCGTGCACATCCTAGTCCAGTGTGTGCTGAGCCAAGTGCAGTCTGAGAGCATGAATGTGATCTGAGGGAAGACAGTGGGATTTGGGCAGACTGTGATATGTGACTTTCTGTTTTGCAGAAATTGATTTAGTATGACTGGTTTGGCCACCTTCAGCTGTGGTGGAAGAAAATGATCATGGAAAAATGAGAAAGTCAGTTGCTTCTGATGCTACAATGTTTTGGTGGAAAACCAGATGCTAAATGCAAGTTTTTATTTTCTCAGCAAGGATAAGATTTTACTCTATGACATCTCTTCTCACCTTGTGAAAATAACTATAATGGATGAAACTTCTACATTATCAGAGATGTGAACTACCAAGAGTTGGGAGAGGGAGTGCAGGGGTGTCTTAGAGAGCTCCATCTCCTACAGGTCAGGGTTAAAGGTGGCCATGACTCTATGAATAGAGGCATTAAGAGCTTCCTATTTCTTAGCATGGTTTCCCAAGTTTTGTCTCCCACTTTTGCTGTCTGGAAGGAAAGTATAAAATATTTTTCCCACCTTTATCAGCATTTTCCCTTTTTCTCTGAAGAAGGGTCAGAGGAATTACTATTTGGCCTACACCTCTCTTTCCTTCCCTGCTGTCTAGACAATGATTATTTTATATTTTAGCTTGTTTGGTTTCAACATTCAGCAGGATGGGAATGCCATTATGTAGCCTCTCACATTAATAACATCCTGGCATAGCTGTGGCCATGGATTTCTTCAACTTTATTAGAGCTCTACGAGCCTTTTTTTAAATTCTTTTTCTGTTTACTTTATGTTCCCCTGAGGTCTATTCCTTGGCATAGCTCAAAAATGCTATTCTTAAAAGAGCCAAGACAGTTCCAGAAAAACAAAACAAAACAAAAAAAAACCAACCCAAACCTATCCAAAACCAAAATGAATAATCTTGCTGTTTGGCCAGTATTGTAAAGCCTATTCCTTTCAGAAATATCTGTATTTTCCATCTTGCCTTCAGCATTCTTTGTTGCAGATAATACAGCAGCCGTAGCTATAGTGAGAGAACCATTGGCTTTATTTACTTCTTGCTCTGTGTTTTGGAATGGTTTAAGGACACCATCTCGTATTTCATTTCTGGTGCTGGAACGAGCTGTTCTTTGGGTGACAGAGTGTCCGGCAGAGGCGAGCGATGTGCTGAAAGCAGCATCCTGCCATTCCAGGGGACTTGGGTCAGAAAAAAATTGTTGTAACTTGCTCTTCTTTTCAGGCATATTACAAAAGAAGTAGAAATTGTTGGCAGTTGTAAAATAACCAAAGGCAAGAGATACAACAGGAGTACATTTTCAGAGCTCAAATCATGGTTTTTTTTGTCCTACTGCAGTTTATATCCACACCATGGTGATTGTTCTCTTAGAGTTTAAATCAAACAGCAGACATTTGTGGCCTGAAGGTAGGAGACACAAACATTTGCCAACTTACCAACTTGAAACAATTGCCTTATCTGAAGTGATTGTTTACTACTGCTTCTCTGTGAGACTTCCTTCTCTTCCTCAAAACCATGCACAACTTTTTCAGGAATTTACAGACATTCCTGAAAAATGTACAAAATACATAAAAAAATCACTTCTGAGTGAGTCCTGGAAGAGCTGCCTCTTCCTTCAGTTCTGTTAAGAGCACTGCAAGCAGGGGTTGAGAGGACTAAGCTCCAGCTGTTAGAGGTTTGCAGTATTTTTCCCCACAGCTCAGCTCAGCAGCATGACAGTGAATTCCCAGGCTATTTTCTGCTGGGAAGGCAAATATTCTCCACTCTTACACATAAGAACACATCCAGCAGGACAAGACAGGGCTGAACATGAGTGCCACAGCCACTTCTGTAGTCTAAAATTCAGGTACATCCACATTTTCTTAAGGCTCAAAGGTGAAGGATAGAAATCATAAAATTACCTGGATAAGAAGGGAACAAAATTTGTTTGAACTGAGCGAACGAGTGTTTCTGGCTGTTCCAGGAGAGGGGTGAGTGTTGTGCTCCATGCAATAATTAAGGAATGTAAGGCAGAGGGAAATAAGTGAAATCCTTTATTGCAACACCTGAATCCGTACAAATCAGCATTTCAGATGATTTAATGCTGTTCCCAATTAGATGTCATCATTCCGACATGGAGTTAAGAAATGCTTCAAATGACAAAACATGCCTGCTGAATAAAAAACTTGAGAGATGTCAGGACTTTTCTCTCTGGATTTTTTTCTTTTTCTTTTTTCAGATGGTACTTGTCCAAGAAGATATCTTGGTATCTTCTTCCCCTGAGGAACAATAAAGGTGCTATGGATCCAAAAAAACCACTTTGACCTGTGAAGAGGAGAGGAAGGGGAATATATTTTCATGCAGTGCTTCTCAAAATATCTGACTTTAAAAATCGCGCATCATATTCAAAACAAACAAACAAAAAAAAGTAAATTCAGGGACACTGGTAGAAAGAGGAATAACAAAGGATGAAAAAGCAGTAAAATTTAGTGATTTTGAAAGGGAGAAATTGTTGTATCAAGACTTGTTGCAATTTCACAGTTTTCAGATCTCAGAAGGATGACTTATACTGGAGCTGAGAAAGGGAAACTTAGTATAAAAAGCCAAGACAGTTAAGAGGTTAGACCCACTCTTAAAAAAGGCTGTTATGGCTGGAAAAGTGAATTTCTATGAATGACATGATGAGCTCTAGATTTGTGCTCTCTCTACAGCTGTCATGACAAATTTGCTTTTATTTTACAGGCCAAAGGCTCTCTATTACCTATTGCAAGAGTTTTATGACCTACTTTTACAATGCAGGGGGCAATTATGTTGATGATATTTTGAAAGCGAATTGGTCTTCCTGACTACTATCTGTTGAACAGTTCAAGTATTAGTAATTTAGGAGATTTTTTTTTTTAGAGATGTTAATGTGACTGATATACACCATTTGCGTTCTGCATTTCCCAGCAAAATATTTATGTCTTTATAATTACCTACCAGCCAGACTCCTTGCTCTTACTGTGTGCAGTACAGATTATTCCTGCTTAGTAGCCATTTTTATTTGAAAGCAATAGGAAGGAAAATAGTTCTTGAAGATGGCAGAGAATTGGAGGGAAATACATAAATTTGTAAGTCACTGCAATTATAAATCTGAATGTAGAATCTAAAGGGTGAAAGGTGATGGTGTCCTGAAAGACTTAAATATTGTGCATCATGACAATACAGTCAGAAATAATACAAAAGTGAATTGAGACAGCTGAACATTTACCGGTACTTGAACCTATTAAGGGACTTCTGCTCTTCTGCTCTACCATCCAGTCTTTCTTGGTGGACATGGCAGCCGATACATCAGTCCAGTTGTTCCATGATTATCCAGATGGCCTGATCCTCATGTGTCTTCTCTCAGTAGATGGCCTAATTATAAAGAAAAAAATATTCTAAAGTTTTCTTGGGTAGAGTTTGTGAACTTGTAGGTATGAGTTTGAGTAGAAAGGCAAATGATTTACTCCTTTATGCAAGCAGCTAAAGTGGAAGAAAAATGATACAAATATATAATGAATGAATTTACAAAACAATAGATTCCTATGTGCAAAACAAATCTCAATGCTGAATTTGTAAATGCTGTTGACTGATGCAAAAGTGACTGTTGGCCATTATGAAGTCTTAAGTAAAAGAAGTTCAGGGCTATGCACTTGCCTTTGAAAAGTCTTTACAATATTCTATTTCAAGAAGATGCAAGGAGGTTCAGCTAATTCAGATTTCCTATCCTAGCACATTCTTTGCCAGGTTTAAAATCACATAGCTTTGGATTCAAAAGAAGGACATGGAAACAGGAGAGGTGCCTGAGGACTGGAAGAAGGCTAAGGTCACTCCAGTCTTCAAAAAAGGCAAGAAGGAGGACCCAGGGAACTACAGGCCAGTCAGACTCACCTCCATCCCTGGAAAGGTGATGGAACAGATAATCTGGGATGTCATCTCTAAGCTTGTGAAGGATAAGAAGGTGTTCAGGCGTAGTCAGCTCTGATAGCCTTCTATGATGTGGTGACTAACTGGGTAAATGAGGGGACAGCAATGGATGTGATCTACCTCAGCTTCAGGAAGGATTTGGACACTGTCTCCCATAACATCCGCATAGGCAAGCTCAGGAACTGCGGGCTAGATGAGTGGAGAGTGGGGTGGATTGAGAACTGGCTGAACGGCAGAGCTCAAAGGGTTGTGATCAGTGGTGCAGTCTACTTGGAGGCCAGCAGCTAGCAGTGTCCCCCAGGTGTCAGTACTGGGTCCAGTCTTGTTCAACTTCTTCATCCATGACCTGGATGAAGGGACAGAGTGCACCCTCAGCAAGTTTGCCGACATACAAAACTGGGAGGAGTGGCTGATACCCCAGAAGGCTGTGCTGCCATTCAGAGAGAGCTGGACAGGCTGGAGAGGTGGGCAGAGAGGAACCTCATGAAGTTCAGCAAATGCAAGTGCAGGGTCCTGCACCTGGGGAGGAATAACGCCATGCAGCAGTACAGGTTGGGGGTTGACCTGCTGGAGAGCAGCTCTGTGGAGAAAGACCTGGGAGCGCTGGTGGACAACAAGTTGACCATGAGGCAGCAAGGTGCCCTTGTGGCCAAGAAGGCCACTGGTATCCTGGGGTGCATCAGGAAGAGCATTGCCAGCAGGTCGAGGGAGGTGATTCTCCCCCTCTCCTCAGCCCTGGTGAGGCCACATCTGGAGGACTGCGTCCAGTTCTGGGCTCCCCAGTACAAGAGGGATGTGGCACTACTGGAGCAAGTCCAGCGAAGGGCTACAAAGATGATTAGGGGACTGGAGCATCTCTCTTATGAGGAAAGGCTGAGAGAGCTGGGACTGTTTAGCCTGGAGAAGAGAAGGCTGAGGCGGGATCTTATCAACGTGCACAAGTATCTGAAGGGAGGGTGTCAAGAGGATGGGACCAGACTCTTTTCAGTGGTGCCCAGCTACAGGACACGAGTCAACGGGTACAAACTGAAACACAGAAAGTTCCATCTGAACATGAGGAAAAACTTCTTGACTGTGAGGGTGGCAGAGCACTGGCACAGGTTGCCCAGAGAGGTTGTGGAGTCTCCTTCTCTGGAGATATTCAAAACCCGCCTGGACATGATCCTGGGCAACGTGCCCTAGGGCTCTTGAGCAGGGGAGTTAGAGCAGATGATCTCCAGAGGTCCCTTCCAACCTCAACCATTCTGTGATTCTGTGAAACTCAAAGGCTTCTTAATTCTGCATAACTAACTTCGTGTCTACTGTAAACATCAAGGTGGCTTTTTAAAGAAGCAGGTAGAACACTTGTACAAATGCATTTTTGCCACCAGTCTTTCTGCAAAGAAAATATATCCAGGATTTCCATGTGTTTTGTTTTGTTTTGTTTTGTTTTGGGGGGGTGGATTTCGGGGGTAAGGGGAGCAAGTTTTATTGTTGAAAAACACTTTGGGGGGAGGAGGGGAAGGTGGAGGTGTATGTTAATTTAAGTATCCATGCCCAGTCTCAGACGTGTGAAAGCGTTCAGCACCCATCAATTCTTATTAACTTTGAACACTGTCAGAATGACTTCTTCAGGATCTAACAGGTGCTGAACTCTCCACAAAAACCGGTCCTTGGAGCATTTTGCTTGTTTGTGTTTGAGCAACAGAACTGTTTTTTAACATACATACTTTAAGTCTTAAGCTCCAAACACCCTGTCTTTTCCGAAACATCACTTTGTTTGTGACTTTCCTGTAACCTCATTCACCATTCTTCGGTGCATATTTGACATCATTCATATTTCACTGTGACAAGCTCTCTAAATTCTAATACAGAATACTTTTTTAAAATGCCCTTTTGTGTGATAGTTATTGAGTTTAGGAACCATCATTAACTTACTGTAACTTAATTCATTTTAATGAATAACAGGTGGTTTTTCTTGTAGTTGACAATGAAATAAGTAGTCTTTTTCTGGGCATTAGTATTTGTCTGGTGGCAATATATCTTTTGATACATGCCACCTTTATTGTCCTTGGAAATCATCCTACGTGACATGCTTGCTTTAAACAGCTTACTGCTTATTCAGCAGGCTTGGACTGGAACCTCTTTCCTCAGATCTTTGATTTTAAGTTCTCCTATGGTCAAATTGTGGTTGGAAACTATATTTTCAAAGGCAAAAATATGTTTCATTGAATGCTGCCTAGCAGAGTTAAATGTAAAACCAGAATTAACATAGTCAATGCTCATACTACAAAACATTTCCAAGTTAGATTATGCATTATCATCTCCTTCTTTCTCATATCATGACCTTCATGTTGCAGGAAATGTATGGAATATTTCTCCAGTTCTGTCATAAACCAAGGAAGTGAGCCTTTAGCTCTCTCTTCAGCTTATTTCTGAGCTCATGCTAGTGTTTTCAGCAATGGGCTGGAGACCAAATACTCTCTCAGTCCTTCTTCTTGTCCAGCAATGGTTCTGTTAGGTACTAAAATGCTCAACATCAAGTATGAGAACAATTCCATTTTCTGCATGCAGTTTACCCAGTTTCTCTTGTGTCTTGCCAAGATTTTGACATATGTTGTTTGTGTTGTGGAACTGTAGCTCAATTACTTAATTTTCATTAATAACAACATTAATTTGAGTTCAATGCTTCATTAAGGTTGACTTCCCACTGATGATCAACACCTGAATCATTGAAAATGCTTGCAAGGAAAATAAGAGTGGAAGAGATTGAGACATGTGAATTTATGTTACTTCTAGATAGAAATGCAGCCAATGGCAATACAAAAAACCACAGCACTGACTCAAGGCTTCTAGCAGTACAGGCAAAACTGAATGCGTGCATGCTCTATTTGAAGGTTGTATTGACCTGAGGAAGGGAAAGAAGATGTGGAGAAATTCAGGCTAGCCACTCCAACAGCAAGGATAGGAAGGGTGGAGACAGTCACTGCTTCTTTCTGTGAGAAGGAGAGACAAGAAGGACACTTTTTTCACTGGTCGTAATGACACCAGACATACTTTGGATCCCCCACTGGCAGTGCCAAGCCTTCCTTTCCAGGCTTCTCACATGGGCAAAGTAGGGAGCATATCCTTGGGTGTCCTACCACCTGCGAGACTACTGCTACCCTGTGCAGTTTCTAATTCTGTCAAGGCATAACTAAATGCACATCACAGGACCTCTCAATCCACAGACACTTGCACCCTCACTGACTAACCTCTGCTGCCGTGAAGTGGGCTGGTACACCAAGCAGAACAATGGAAAGAAGTTCTTCTCCATTAGCTATTAAAAGGTTTTCTTTTTGCTTCCCAACTCTACTGCACTAAACTGATGCACGTTCACGTTATCAACATTTTTTAAATGCACAAACTGCTTAGCTAAAATGCTCTAATATAATCACACTAACTTGTATCAGCTGTGGGGCTTTACCAGTGTATTTCTGGGTCCCTAGAACTGTTGCTAGAATTGCAACTAAATCCAATGGAAACCAGTCTTTGAAGTATATTACATTGATGGTTACTTTATCACCTTCTATTCTAGGTCATGGACAATATACTATGTTAGCAAAAATAGAGTTTTTCTTAAAAACCTTGTTCCTCCTTCTGTGCTTTGAACAATGTACATTTTTAATGAGTTCTTCCCTTCTACAGGCGGATTTGTTATGCAGAATAAACTTTGGACAGTTTATGGCTGATTCTGTGGGATGAAGTCATCTCTGAAAAATAACACAGCAAAACCCATGGCTGGTTCTTCTGCAACCATTTCTAAATCATGATAAAAGCACAGACACACAAACTGTCCAAAACAGTAACATTCTCTCCTGGGATATAACTCTGCATTCAACTTCTTCAGTCATGCTGCAGGCTGTTGCTGAAAGGGATGCTGCTGTTTTTTCTCTTTTTCTTTGGTCCTGTTTTCCCACTGTATATCTCCTTTGCATCACATTTTGTGTCTTGATGTCTCAACTTTTGTCAGCGGTTCACAACTGGATAGGGTCAAGTATAATGTGGGACTGTGTTTTCAGAATATCAGTTGGCAGATGCTCTGAATAGAATTGCTGCAAACATAATTTTATAATACCTTGCCCTTCTAACTCTAGCTAGCTACTGCAAGGACCATCATACTGCTCCCTTCACTTCTCCTTTTGCTCTGCTGCTTTCCTGTATTAAGGGTGCTAAGGTAACTAGCCAGCACTAAGGTGGAGGAAAACTAATTCAGTGTAGCTCCCTGAGCCAGGCTACTTTGGGGTCAAGCAAAAGCCAGCACTCATTGAAAGCAGGGATTGGAAACCTTGGGATTGGACAAGGAAAGATGGGAGAGGAGTGGAACCCTCCTTTCCAAAGGCTTTGTAGAGACTGCCTAATGTAACTGTAAAACTGCATCCTCAGTTTTTAGTGACTTTATTCAGAGCATCTTCAACTGAGCAACAACAGAGTTTGCAAAGTGGTCATAAGATATTAGCATCCACCTCTATGGTGCCTGGCACCACTGAAATGATTGTGCAAAGCGGAGAGGAGTGTCTGGCTTCTTGCTTCCAGGCCCACAGTCTGGTTGGATCTCTTTTATTTTCATCATAGCTGCATGCAGTGACAACTACAGAGATGATTTAAAAGATTTACAAAAATAAATCCAATAATCTTTGTTAGTGCTCAGGCTGGAAAGAGATCCTGTCCCATAAACAGCCTTTCAAAATGAGATTCAGGAAAAAGGCTAGAAATATTAGCACTGATGCTTCAGACGTTTTCAGTGGCTGTTCTTGGTTGTTATGCAGAAATTCACAGAGGCAACTGTTTTGCTCCTCAGATGTCTCTCTATACCCAGATGCAATGGAAATCCAGGGAAACTCAGTCCTTGAAAAGGCCTATTTCAGTGTGAGCTGTGCAAGTGCAGCAGTATTTAGCACTTCTGTGACAGGAGAAAGCTGAGAAGAAACTTAGAGCAAGGTGAAAGACCTGTCTTTTATGGTGAGGAGAAAAACAAATCAACCTTTGAACTGTGTTACATAATATAGGAAAAGTAGTGTGTGATCATACTTGGGATCTGAAACCATAAGTGTGTTTAAACAGAGATTGTACACACAGCTTTAATTCTGGCATTTTAAAAATATCTGATGTTATTAACACACAAGTTTAGTAATGTTTTCCTAACACACACAGGTTTTATCTGCAAACTATAACATTGCAGGACTGAGAGTAGCTGTGTTTCTGTTTCCCTTGTAGGCTTATTGTAGTGATGGTTTGGCAGGGGAAGGCAAGAGTAACATGTCCCACATCACACGGTATGGAGTACGATGCTGAATCCAGCAATACCACAAAGCTATTCTCCTTGTAAGCTATGTCTCCACCAGCCAACTAAACAGTTGTCAAGACCTGTTCTTGTGCCACTTTAGGCTTCTTTCTCTTTAGATCAGTGTAGTTTCATGAAAATTGCCTATGGGACTGGTCTCTGGTCTGTGGAAGCATCCACACTGTGCTTGGGAATTGCTTGGGAGAGTGCCAGTTGGCCTGGGCCAGAACTGAGAACAGGGACCATTGTACCAAATTAACACTTGGAACGATGATATTTTAGTGCTTGTGACCTAAATAATGAATTGTTTAAACTATTACTAAAGCCATAACCAGAGTCCCCTTTGAACACCTGTGTCTCCTTGGACGCAGAAGGCTATCATGATTGATATGCCTTGTTTCCTCCACCACTGGACCACAATCATCTTCAGCTTCCTATAATTGTTCCAGCCACACTGCAGAATTGGTCACTGACTGAAACTGAGTATTATCCAAATAAAGCAGCAGGGAACCTTAGGTGATATATAATGTCTCACAGTACCACTACCTCCAAACTGCTATTAGAGCTATAAAAGCCAGGAGTAGTCAGGACTTTAATTTATATCTCATTGAAAAATGATTCCTTCAATAGTTTGCATCAAGCTGAATCATTCAGTTGATAATGAAGAGTGCCTTCTGCTGAATCACTATTTCTTATTCCTACAGGATCTTTTTCTCTCCTGATAGAACTTCTTTATTCACTGATCAGGGTCTGTCTCAGTTCCAGAAGTAACCTAAGCATATGCTTAAGACTTGCTTAAAGTTAGGCACATTCTTAAGGATCTTTTCTTGTACAGAGATATCTTATAACCTGAAATTCAAGATTCAGAAAGACAAGTTCATATCTCCAGGTTGTATCACTGATTGCTATAAATTTATATAATTATGTAGAAGTGACTTATCAATAATTCAATTATTCCATTAGTTTTATGTTAAGGTATTGATAGAGTTAATGCATATATAATTCATCAGTCTTTAAGCTAGATTGCTTAAAATGCAATATTCAAGCTTAACATGAATATAGCTTATAAAATGTGCTGTCTGTACTACTGTCCCAAGGATCTGTACACAAGAAAGATGTGGAGGACTGGTGACATAAGACTGAAAGATGCCAGCAGAAGGGTGCATGTTCATAAGGAGAAAATGAAGGTAACAAAGAGTACCAAATCCCAACCCTATCATTGTGCTACAGTCTGCAATTTAATATGAACAGTTACCCTCTTTGCCCATTCAACTTCCCTTTTTGAAAAATGAATCACAATTACATATCTGAGCTATGAATCCCTTTTAATCTGGAGGAAGTACTTTCCAGAAATATCCAAAATAAACCTGATTTCTGCCTGCAGTGTATACCTTTTATGCAGTGCTTTTGTATATGTTAGGACCATGTATATGCAGAAACTAAATGTAACATGTGAATCCCATATGTGTCTTAAATTATGCTAATTGAAGTTAGCAGGAGCTGCTGGATGGTCATTAATTAAGAAACTTGAGACACTGTGGAGTCTGTGAGACCTTAAGCATATGTGTTATTAAAAAAAAAAAAAAGAAGCTTGGCCCTGAAATTCAGTTCTGTCAAATACTCTGCAACATAGCTCTTTACTCTATTTTAGCACTTCATATTTTAATCCTGGGATTACTATCTCCAAAAAAAAAAAAAGAGAGAGAGAGAGAGGGAATATTTCAGGATGTTAATGAATTAAATTTAAATTCAACATAAAAAATGAGATAAAGGCATGAAGCTTTTCAATTGGCAACTTGTGATGCATCCCACAGGTAATTAAATTAACTAGTAAAAAAAAAAAATTAGCATTATAGAAAGAGGAAAATGGAAAAAAGGTGGAAGAGAAGCAAAAAAAGAGTACTTAATGTTGACTGGGAAATGAACCTTGATCCATCAACAAGGTCTATATATTCTGTAGGAAATTATTGTACATATAGTGCCAAACACAAATACTTGGACTTGTGAGTGCAATCAGCTGTTCCTTTGGAAAAGCTGTGCTGTATAGAAGCTAGTCAGATGCCACCAGCAAATACCAAAGTGAATATGTCCACTAGGAGGCCTTTCTCCCAAAACGCTCTTCCTCCCATCCAGTTCATCTGACCCCTTGTGCCACAGCTGTCTGCGGGGTGAGCTACCACTGTGCTGTCAGCAGCCCCTGCAGCACAGAGAGTGGCAGGCAGAGTAGGTAACAAATCCCGTGCGTTCATGCTGTAGGTGCAACTTAATAACACTACTTCTTGGTGAGGTGGCTCAGCGGACCCTGCGAGAGTGGCATCATCATTCTTTCCTTGAGTACCGGGTCCTTGGGCAAAGCATGGTGTTAGTCACTCTGATTTTCTTCTTCCTCTGGCAGGAGAGGTTTCTAGGAGAAAGAGTTTATTATATAATTGTGTATAAAAATGTATCAAATACATAAAGCAATAGACATTATCTTCAGTAGAATAACTAAAGCAGAGGGTAAAATCCACACAGAAATCCGTAGTACAAGTGCCAGAAGTAAATGGAATGAATCTTGAAACACAGAAAATGGTCATAACCTGTGTAATTAGCAGGTAATTTGACCAGGATTTGATCATTTTTCAGAAATGTCTGTGGGTGCAACTCAACATGATACCGTAAATATTTTCTGTTAGGCATATCCGTTTCTTGAATTGCTTTAGATCTCACTGAACTGGAAATGTGATAATGTGGACAGAGATCAGCAAAGTCTGAGATCAACAAAGGACACTTAAGTTGCTACAAAAAATAGAAAGTTATTGTCTGAAGTAGAGAATCCAAATTTTTATGAGCTTTTTGTTTGTTTGTTTGTTTTCTATTTCAGATATAATCTGATCTCCAGTTAAAACAAAAAATGTTTTTTATAGGTCACAAGTAAATAGTTTACCTTGGAAAGAAAAGTATTTTTGTTGTACTAATGGCAATCTTAAAAACAGTGTATTTATTACTGATACAATTAGAGTTGGTCAAATCTTCATGGCATTCATTGTATAGTTAATATTGCTATTTAGCAAATGACTTCAAATGATTTCAAATAATGTTTACTAGTTTATAATTGATATAATTGATAGAGGAGTCCTCAGGAAAAGTAGCATATAAACCTGTTTGTTGCTTTTTATCACTTCAAGTTTTTAAAGACATTGGGAATTACAGAAAACACTAGATAGTGCAGGCAGGTGGGCTCCCACTGAGCTATTCCTTGCTTATGCAAGGGGAAGACATGAACAGAACTATCAATATTTCTCATATATTTTCAGTTCTTTTGGCCACTGTTACAAATGTCATGCCTGTATCTACCTAAAGGCAGAAAAATAGAAGAGGGTCAGATTTTACATACTAATCAGCAGATCTTACTTAGAATAGAAGTCACACTGGGACTCCACATAAAGGGATGCTGTTCACTCAGCAATCTCTCTTCCTGTCAGTGCAATTATTGTGCATTTTGCCCTTAAACTGTATATACATATTTGACATGAGCAGCCTAAGAATTTTCTGTTAGGTGCAATTTCTTGGTATGTTTTACTACATACCTATTTTCAACCCTACTCCTTTTTAACATATGATCCTGTTACATTCAGTGCATCACTCCTAAATCTTGTAAATTCTAGAATAGACATTTGTTGAGTTTTTTTTTTTTCTTTTCTTCTGCCTGATTTATCACTGCCATTAGACATCCCAATGGGTTCCACTGATGTAGTTGATGTTTTTGGTGATGACACCTTTGCATAGCTCTGGGTTAGAAAGTACCTCATGTAGATGAAGTCTCAAATCTCTCCTTTTTCCAATGAAGTGCTTGTTTATGGCTCACTATAGGTTTTCACTATGGTACTACTATTACCATTATTATTATAAGTTCAACTGAAATTATGACAGTAGGATTGTCTAGGAGTTCTAAATAGGAATAAGGGCAGTGGAAGTATCATGCGCTGACCAACTCTAATGACGGCAAGATCTCTCCTAAAAAAATCTTATGCTCAAATTAGAATAAAGTAGTGAATTTTCTTTGTTGTTTTGTCATCTTGGTGAGAATATTAATAGCTTACCTGCTGTTGCAAGTAATGATGACTTCATTGTATGCACAGGAATGTAAGTCCACCATGAATATTTGGAAAAAGTGATGCTTAGAGTACACAAATATTACAACATCTATTTTATACAATGAATTACTGATTTTATATAGTGAATTAGTGGAAAAAATTGAATACTTTATCCATGCTTCTTACAGCCTAAAACTTTTTTCTTTTTTTCCTCTTCTTTTTTTTTTTAACAGCAGAGTAAAAAAAAAAGAACTATAATGAAAAGATGAAGTATGAGATAAATTTCATTCTGCCTTCTTGCGTGTGTATGTTTGCATTTCATTTAGTGTACAGACGTATGTTCCATGATTTAATTGTACGTAACACAAAACAATTTCTAGGCATAGTTATTATTAATAGTGATTGTCCATCACTGTTAATGACAACTAACAATTTGTTCTTTACAGTAACTGTGATTGAGTGCTTTCTGTATGGCTACAAAATTCAGCTTATGCAAATTACCCCTAAAATTTGGACAGCAACATATCAAATAGACTCTTAAGATTTCCTAAAGTTCTTTTCAGTTCTCTTTACCTTCTTTGGCTTCCTTGATATGAGCATTTTCAAACTCAGTTTGATCATCTTAAGTTATGTCCTGCAATTTTTTCTGTCACAAGCACCATGTTCTGACATAGCAATGAATATTCATATTTTGGGGGATATACTTTAGACAATATTTATATCCCTCAAGCTGGCCACGTAAGATCATTTACTGAGTTTCATTTTGCCACAAAATGCTTGTTGGAGTAGTCTCACATCAGGTATTTGGACTAAGTGCTCCACTTACCTTACTGACAACCTTTACACTGACCTTTATAGTCAGAATAATAAAGATGTATAGATATTATTAAGGATATGTGTCTAGAGTGGTAGGCCACCAGGGAATTTTCATAATCTTCCCAAAGACATGTGGGTGAAAATAACTGTGTTTGATCTATTTATCTCATCTCTAAAGCACATATGTTTATAAGAATTTCCTTTTAGATATTACATGTTATTACCAACTTAAGGTCCCTGTTGCCCTACAGATCCTGCCAGAAGTTTCCAAGAACACTGTTGGCGTTGGACAGGTTTTTTTTTGTGTCAGTCTTATTATACCAGTACTAAAAACAGCAGCTCATAGGCAGAGAGTTTACTAAATTTAAAAATATTTGAAAAATACCATCATGAACAGCAGGCATTTTGGCTTGGATGTTAGATAATTTTTATCCCTGTGTCAAGTAGAATTGAAATGTATTTATATGTAAGGAATAGCTTTCACTTAAGTAAAGTAGATCTGGAGAAGTAAAACAGCATTCATCCAAAACACAGAAAAAGGGCACACACAAACATTTGAGGCCTGAGTCTGGAGCAGAGGAGAAAGGGCCCTAATGAAACTACTGAAAAATGCAATGAACACAGAAGATGCAGATTTTCCCAGATATGTCAAAAAAGGTAGCATGCAGAAGGAGTGCATTGTCATCAAGCACAAAGCATGCAAGAATGCGATACATCGTGTACATGGCACTCTTGAGCTACATCCCATATTCTTTGTGGCTTTGTGATGCTTTTAGAGCTTGCAGTAGCACAGCATTTCATTAAGAGCTACAGCTTATGAGAAACATTAAAAAGATCTTGGACTTTCATCTATCATCTTGCTCAGAAAAGCATTTGAAGGAGAACCTGCAGCTGAACTTTTGGAGAATTAAATCATTAAAGATTCGTATCTCCTAGAGTTTTAATCTAGTTTGGACTGTTGACCTTTATTTATTCAATTGCTAGGATTTCTCATCTTAGAGCATTCTGTGTAAGAAAAACTGCTCTTGACCATAATTTGGAAAAGTTATACAGGCTTCTTTTAGTGCAATCTGCTTTGAGAAGGAATAATAAAATCTAAGTGACTTATTCCTCTGGAGAACGCTACTGGCAATATGGGTGACATCTCCATCTTTTTCTATTAATTTTAGTTTAAGTGAGACTCAAGGGCAGCTCTTATTCTGGGGATAGTAGGGTTCATCTCTACCTGAACTTTACAACCCTCAATAAATTCTTTCTGAGTCTTAATTCAGGCTGAGTTCAGGTTTCTGAGCTAAGCATGGGCAGCACAAACACCAGTACCAAGCCCAGCACCACAATGCATCAGAAGAGGACATACACCTGCGCTTTTGCCTCTCCATGGTAATTCCCACCATGTAAAAAGTGCCAGAACTGCCACTGGGGCCAGCTTTTGTTTGCGGCATCCAAAGCATCAAGCAAAAATCTTGATAGTGTGACTACATTGTCGAAATTCAGAGAACTGAATTTACATCAATTTTAGTACAGCAAACCCCCTGATTTACAGATGCTGTCAATAGAACAGAATCAAAATGGGACTGTTCAGTTGACAATTACATTGACCAATAAAAGAGAGGTTTTGTGTTACAAATGGCTAAAAGGAAAAAAATTTATCTCAGTGACTGAAACGTAATTAAATATAATGAAAAGTGCTGTCTATAGGCTTGCTAAACCATGATGTGCATTGTTCATACAGTATCATCCAGCTCGCTCAATGAACCTTGTAGCTATTATTAAGAAAGAAGTTTTGTAATAACAGCAATATTGTTAGTCTTATTTGTTTCATCAATATATACAGAGGTAGTGGCTCCTCAGAAGACTAAAGCCTTTCAAATCCAAATTATGTGCCATGTTTTGTAACTAATTCAATCAATAGATTTAGTGTTATAAAACAAAATAGGTAGACCAATAAAAATACATCCAAGAATATAACATTCCAGTAATATTTATATCTTTTTTTTCCCATAAAAAGATATTGCATAAATAGTCAAATTTACAGGAAGAGTTGTTTTTGGAAAGAACACCTGGTTAGTAACCCTTTAACAGGTAGACATTTAGACAGCAAATCCCAAACCCTTGATCCACAGCATCTTAGCCAAGAAAGCTTTCTGGTTAGAAACTATGGCAACATCTCCCACCCATGACTTTCCTTTCTCTACCACAAATCTAGTGGTCTGATTCTGTTGACTGTTGAATGGGTGTAAATCAAGAAGAATACGCTGAAGCTAATGGAGGGAAAGGAAGAGTGTAATGTGGGAAATAGGTCCCTCACTTAGAAGTTTGTCTAGTGCTGCCTCATTGCCGAATTCCTTCTTGTCTTGACCTTAACACCTTATAAATGTCTTAAGCATTTCCTCCTGGGCTATTAGAGTCCTTTCCTGTAAAATCTCCTAAAATTCTACTTTCTAGACGTCAAGATGTCCCAGTTGCTATCTCAGTCCAGAAAATAAGATCATTCACTGTCACCTTCATTTCGTATTTATCTTTAAGCCCAGCTTAAAGAGGTCTTTCCATTTTTTAAAACGTATACCCTACTGAAACTCTATGGTCATTTGTCTACATACATAATTCTGCAATAAACATTTGGTCCACTCCTTCCATTTGGGGAGAAGGTCTTTTTATTCTCATCCTCTAACTCTCTTTTTCTCTTTTTTTATGACCTGATCAGAAAGTGGCAAAGTAGTGTTACTTTGCATCAAAAGTCTACAAAACAAAGGTCGTACTCTAACCAACAGCTGGCTGGTATGTCAGGACCAGAATTAAAACTCAGCATCAAAACAACAACACCAAAACCATATGTCTTTTGGGCTTGTGGCTGGGTATATCCCATAAGAACACTCTGTACTTCCTTTCTCAACATATGTATCTGTATGAACCTATTCTATACGATTTTAAGTATCCAAATCAGACATGGCCAAATGAACAATCCAAAAGAGAAAAACAATCATGCACAAAGCTTCTTGCCTTGTGCTAAATCCAGAGGCCCACAAAATCTCTAAATCCCTGCAGTAACTCCTCCATAGCCACTCTTCTGAACAGGCTTGTCTGGTTCACAGGTTCCTTGGACTCACCCCATGGCCCAGGCATCCTAATAGTTTAACCAAGCCTCCTTAAAAAGTCACCTACTTTATTCTAGGCTTCTGGCAGCAAAGAAATTTTCTTGGATCCAAATAGTTTTTCATTAGTTCCCCGCACTGCTACTTTATTTGGAAAGGGAACTTTGTGATGATTTTCTGCAGAGGTGACAGCAGCACACAGATCCCAGCTTGACAGCAGTGAACTTTCTGTAGCATATCCTCTGTCTGCTTGCTTCAGTGGTTGCCTTGTTAAATGAACCACCAAATACATGCATGCATCCATGTAAACACAAAGCTGTAGTCATGGGAACTTAATGAGATACCATTTCCTGTTATTAACCTTCAATGCCATATAAACAATTTTGAAACACACCAGCTCGAATTGTCTAAATTACCATATTGAATGGTTTATATTAATCATGTTATTTTCATTTCTCACAAATATGCCTACGAAATTAACTAGAGAGACACAGTGAATCTTAGCAGGTCCATAGACACATGTTGACAAAATGCATGTTTCCTTGTATTACTCTTCCTTATTTCCACTGCTTGTTTTTACCAATTTTTTTTTTCTGTTTTTGATCCATTTTTTTTTAGTCTTCGTATAATAGGAATGATTCTGGAGAAAATTTCTTGAATTTATAACATAATTTTTAAAAGATAAGAGTATACAGAATTTACAAATCAGCCTCACTTGTCTATTGTACTCCGTGGGAATATTTTCAAGCTAAATTTTTCTCTTAAATTTGAGGGGAATATTTTCCTTTTTGTGCTAGTGTAAATAGAGTCATTTTATTGCATTTTTTCCAGTGCATAATTAAGTCCACACTGTTGGACATATCAGATTTCATATATTTCATAGTAATGGTAGGCAAATTTGAAGAAGTAAAATTAAATAAATGAACTTAGTGACACAAAAGGAATCTAATAGTGAACACCTTTCTTATCCCAAAATATTAAATACAGCCTTAATTTTAGCTGTTCCTTTTTTTCTTCCACACTCATGAAATTCTGTAAAACCTTAGTTAAAAAAGAATGGCAATGACCTTAATGTGATGTAAAGGACACTATCTTTCTCCATCGATTGTGGAAGCTGCCCTTTGGTCTGCAATTGCTGCAGTTTTGTTATAGTCATAGTCACAGACATTGTTTTACTTCCTGCCATTAAAGAACTATGTCTTCTGCTAATTACAGGCAAAGACTAAAGGTTTGTTTTAAATCTATAAGAAATGTTCTGGAGAACAAACAAGGAAAGCAAGCTTGGAAACTACTAGCTTTCTCTGCTTCGTTATGCTGATAGCTATGCTTTTCATATGCTTTTATGAATAGATCAGAATTGCAAGGATTATTTAAACTCAAAACATGATGAAAGATCACTTTTGAGTAGGAGCATCCTCTGAACTGTTCCCCAGCATGATGTGCAGAAAAACACTGCCTGGCAGCACAAAAGAAACGCATGGGCAAATAGCTGGATGAGGAGTGCACAATGACCACGTCCTTTGTTCTTCCCAAAAGGTCACCTCTCCATGCACACAGGCCCACAGAATATTGGGCTAGACTTTTTCCTGGGTGAGGGGATTAAACTACCTATCAAAGCCTAGGAAGTTTTCACTGGGTTTATATGCTTTCCAGCTGTCATTGAAGAAACTGTAAATAACAAGAATGTGTTGTTAAATTCTAGGTTACTTTCAAGTGTATATACCATCCTTCCTTTATTTTAGATCAGGCTGTAGTAAACATTAAAGGAACACATCAATTTATTTGACGGAAGAGGGTTATAAAGAAATTATACAGCAAACATTTAACCCTTTAAAATTCTGGCTCTGTGTCCCTTTAGTTCTTGATGCTTTTAGGGATCAAAGCATGGTTGTTTTCCCTAGTTCTTCAGAGGCTTTTGGTGGCAGCCTGTTTTCTTTCACAGCAGACAGTGCTGAAGTGCTCATTGGTGTAGTCTGTAAACTGAATTCACATTCCACTTTGAACCTATGATAATCAGACTAATGCTAGTCAGCATATGCTGCATAAAGCACAGTTAGGTCAGTCATGCTCCTCCACAGTTGGTCACCTGCCTATTGCCTTCTCTTCTGCTACATTACCCTTCCTAGTGGCAGGGAGAGGTAAAGCTGGAAGGTTCCCCTTGCCTATTAAGGGACGAAGCCCTATGCTCCTGCCCTTTCCAATATGGTCTGAAAAAAAAAAATTACATGTGCTCCTGGGGCATATATCAGCATAACAAATCAACAGCAAAAAGCAGAACCAGGGAACTTGGTTCTGGCAGCTACCTTGTTTTGCATAAGGTATAATATCTCTTTGCTTGGGATTTGCATTTAGTCCCATCTTCAAAAAGGAGGAAATTAGCACATATAATTGGAAGTAAAGAAGCAAAAATCTGGATCATTACCTACAATTTATTCATTCTCTGCCAGGTGAGTGAAACACCTATGATTTTCAGCAGAACAGCTTATCTTTCCTTTGAACAACTGTCTGTTGGCACAAGAGATGCAAAGAGTAGTTGTATTCACTAGGAAGAAGCTGAAGGATTAGGGAATATTCAGCAGGAAAAAGAAAAACAAAAACAACAAACCTTCTGATTAGGTAGTTTTAAGAACAGCATCCTATCCCAATCATCCAGTCATCCTCAATGCATTTCCTCTAGGTCTCATGTCTTGTTTCAGTCCTTGAAACCTTTATTTCCTTTAACAGAAATTGATTTATATCTTTACATTAGGTGAGTTTTTGATGTAAACATTTTTCTTGCTTTTTTTCTTTTCGCCTTCCTTTTCACTCTTTCTCTCTCTTTCCTCCTTTTATTTTAATCCACTAAAAGGGATAGTACGTATTTAATGAAAGTACCATAATCCTACTGACTTTTTAGTTAGCCTGAATGGATATCTTCCCAAGCATAAATTTGTATTATCTGTGATTCTTTGTGATATTTGATACTCCTCATATCTGCAGGCATTATTAAAGGGCAGCTGAAGATTCGTTCAGTTTCTTCTGCTCAATTTAAAGTAGCCACTTTGGGGGCAGACTGAGAACTGCATAATGGTTACGGTCATGCAGTGACCAGAAAAAAATGTTACAGAATATCTTTGGAGGAAATATTCCACTATAGCCATTTTTGCCTTGTGTGTATACCTTCATGTCTATATGTGTAGGTTTGCAGACCTTATGTTTCTGTGAGAGCTACACAAACCTGTCTAAGAGCAGAACTTTCTTCTTAGTTACTATTGTATTCCAGATACCTGAGAATTTTTACATAGAGCTCTTGTACTATAGCCACACATGCTGTTGGAACAATAGGAAAAGCAACATTTCTCTTTATCTATGCCTCCATTTAAATATGTACGAACATTGGCAGCTAACAAAGCTCCCACCATACACTCCTTTATTACCCTCTCACTGGAGGCAACATTTACTCACTGGATATTTCTTAATATAACGCTGGTCCTGAAAAGAATTTTTTTCCAAGAATTTCCAATTCAATTTTGATAATATTTTACTTGAACTAGCTAATGAGACAAAATACCAATCTGGGAAGTGTGATTACATCTAAAACGCAGAGCCAGGAGTCCTTCCCAGATCGAAGTTCTGGATGCATGCCTCAGCTGCATTTCAGCTCCAAATGGGGCAAGGTTTGGGCATGGAGCGCCACTCTTCAGCATGGTTTTCCAAGATCATGGGCCAGACAACAAATTTGGGGGTCCCCAGTCAACACTGTCAACAAGAAGATGACAGACCACAGCCCTTGAACTTTAGGAGGAATGCACCTACTGGCTGCTCTGGGTACATCTTGAAAGTCCAAATAGCTTGAGTATTAATTATCATGACGGTGATGCCTTCTAGCCCCATCTGCATGCCTGAATCACTACCTGTTTGCTTTTGATTGGTGTGGTCCTGTGCTTGGAGCATGCATGGAGCATTTTATCTGTCTGTCTTTCTTTCCCTTATGGGACTTTTTAACGTCAGCTATATGCAGAATGAGACTCTGTTACTGCAAGTGTTATTCATGGTGTACTTAGCGTTTTCAAAATGAAAGGCTTGAAGGTCATGAATCCTCAATGAATCAATGAATCAATATATTTTTTTCACAAAACAACTAAATTGTAAGCAGATATGGGAAATTTCCATTTTCTAACTGTAGATACACATAACACATGGAAGTAAAGATGAGCCAGCATTTGACTGAAGCTGTGCCCTCAGACATATGTGTTCAGATTCTTTCCAGTGACCCTGTCTTCTGCACCTTTTGTGCAAGGGAAATGCAGAACACAGAAAGCAGTGTTACTGGGGAGTGTTAATTTTGGATTACTTTGGAGAAATGTACAAATATTTCATTTGTTTCCTTCTGCTTTTGAGTCCCTGGTTTGTCCACTCTGAACTCAAGTTTGGTTCTTAAAGTCTTTGACAAAGATCCTGCAAAGGTCATAATAAAAATCAGAGCTGCCACAAAACTCTAAAAACCATAGTCCCTAATGTGTAGGAATCATCTGCTCCAAAAGAGAACTTGTGCTTCTGTGTGGATGTTGGAAAGACTATGGGTAAAATTCTTTGCATTTTCTGTGTGATTTGTTAGCCCAAGTTTCAAAAGCAAAAGTGATTCAGGAGTTTAAAAAACATTGACTCTCAATGAGATTTAGGCTTTTAAGTACCTAAGTTGCTTAACTATCATTAAGCTGAGCTCTTAGGCATTTTTACAGCTTCTCTTTAATTGCACCAATTTCCATGTTTGGAAGCAGTTTGAAACTATCCTTTGGAAAGGGAATTTTCATCTTCAGAAATTCATGTCAGTATCTGAAGACTATTCAGACTGATAGTTTCCCATTGAAATATACTAGACTATTGATTTCTTCTCTTTCATTTTCCTCTCTACTTGTGTTCTCCAGAGAAACAAAAACAGAGGAAAATACTTGCAAAAGAAGGGAATCTACTCCTCACATATGAGAACAATTACATCTGAGGAACAGTACCGACTGCTGAAATTGAAATCTCAGTTTGTGATAAAAGAAGCCGTTCATCAACTTGGAAGTATTAATATATGCAAATGTAGGTTGGAGACATCTTATAAGGAATATATCAGAAAAAAAAAATGCTTTTTCATAGATTAAAAGACTGCAGAACTATCTTTCCATCCACTCTTTGAAACACTCTTTTGGTAATAACTCAGTTACGGGGTGATTTTAAATACAGAATTTTCAAAAAGAACAGAAAAGAAATGACAATAATGCAGCATCTATTCATCACAGAAGTATGGAATACAATAGATTTTTCCTCATTGGACTGCAGAATCAATCAATAAATAAACAAATAAATACTGTTGGATTATTTCAACTGCCTGAATATTATGCCAGAAGCTAAATAGTTGTTACATGTTATTAACTGTGAGTAAGTAAAGGTGCCTTCTGTTAATGAATAAATTACCTGAATAAAAAAAGATAGAACCACTTCAGTTGTCTAGCTGTCAAGCTGTTCTTGTGGTTATTATAAATTTTTCTATTCTGTAATTATTCATTGCTTATAACAGAATAATCTCCATTGTTCATAATGGATTTCCCCCTTGAAAATCTATTCCTTGTGATAGATTTCCATGGTAGTGGCCTTTGTAGAGGCATGGTAGAGGCAGCTTTGTGACCCACCTTTAAAATAGCATTTGTTTCACATAACATATGCCATTTTTCCATTTGCTCAGATTGGCTGTTTCAGCAAAGTTTGTTGTTGCTATGTCAAGAGTAGACAACTTTCAGGCAAACCACATACAGACTTCATGTAGTTGTATGGGAGAGAAGGGCAATGCATGCCAGTCTCTCCTCTTTATCTAGCAGGCTACCTTTATCCTACCATTATCCTGCAGCAGCCAAACAAAATGCCACAAGGAAGAGTGCTCTCACGGCACTCTATGCATAACCTCCAGTGGATAGAAACGAACAATATGGGATGTACCCTGCAATCTGAAAACTAGCATAGGTTGCTACATCATTCAACACTTTTGAAATTAGTTTTATTGCCCTGCAAACTACATCTAAATGAACAGGCAGGTATGTGCAGCAGAAGTACTAGGTCAGATTAAAACTGTCGGCTATGGCTGAGTTTTGCTACCTTCATCTCTACTTCATACACTAGGGTAGGTCTGTAATTTTGGAATGGGATGAGGTAAGTCATACCATTGATGTGCTTTACACAGTGACATAAAGTCCTGTGGGCACAGCCTGGAAAAGACTGACATTAACACATTTCTGGTAATCATGCCCAAACGTTGCTCCTTGAGCTGTCCAGAAAGTCACAGGAGTGAAAAGAGACCCTTTACCAAATCAGGAGAGCAGCTGTAATGCAACATTGTACACTTAGATTTGAAATTACAATTAAAATGACGACAGACCAATACTAAAAAGCTTTAAATGCCATATAATAATGATCAACAAATTACAGCTGTGTGAGTTGTGTGTGACCAGTAATAAGTTATAATAAGTTAAAATAAATCAGCTTTTAAAAACATTGCATGTCTGTCATTGCCTGCTCTATCAGGAACAGAATTTCAACCTTTCTTTGAAATCTTATCATATAAATAGATTTTACATGTCCAGAAGAACAAAGTGAGACTATATCACTGATTTCTTAAAGAACACAGCAGATGGAAGTCACATCATATTGTGACAAATATAAAAAGAACACGTGTCTTCATGCATTTAAAAAAAAAGTTTTCATTGTCACATTATCCCACAACATTTTCTTATTTCAGCACCTAGTGGCTGTTTCTTTGTTCACATGGGTCCTCCACAGTGAATTTCTTGCTTGTGAGAGCAAGCTGTTTGACAGCTTTGGGAAGCAGAATCATCATGTTTGTTTACAGAGGTCTGAAATAAAAGTGGTTGTGGTGTCCTGTCATAGTGCTTCACCCTAAATTGTATGAAGCACTTTCTAGAGTTAAAAAGTAGTTTATTTTCCACCAATAACAAATGGGGACTCAATGGTTTCAAGCACCTGTTCTGACCATACAATGTATGTTGCCAGTTGAATAAAAAACAGGTCTAATACTGTCCTCTTGTGGTTTAATCTCCTGGTGGTCCTCCATAAGAATAGTGAAAATAAGGAACCCTTTATGGGTCCTTTCTCAGACTCAGGCAGAAAAAAATTTACTTCTCGTCAGCTGAGAAACTGTGAATCACACGGCAGCTCTCACATATCAGAAACTGGGAGCATAAATAGTTGGGTTTGTTGGCTGATGAAAGCAGTAGAAAACCGGAAAACAAGCGTGTAGAAATATTTCAGATAGATCTGATTGAAAAAAAAAAAGAAAAAGATAAATATAAGCTGTCTCCTGCAGCCTACCCTGTCTCCAGAGACTGGCTGAGCCACGTACTCCTTCCTTCTTGTTTGACTGCTGTCAAGGTCAGCAGTGTAATCAATATCTGGTATGAACTGGGGCCCCACTTTGCCAAGTCTGTAAGCAAATGGGTAACTACAATGAGTGAGGGGTATTCAGCTAAAGAAAAGCAGGTTCAGTAGATTTTAAATAAAGGAAAACATTCATTCCAGCAAACAGGGATGACTAAAGAAGAGGAAAACAGGACAAAAAGACAACGGAAAAGAAGATGAGAGAAGGCTCCAAACTGGACAATTAATGGATTTCACATCAGTAGTAGAATGACAGATCAGGCAGAAACCAGTCGAGACAAAAGGCTGTTAGGGATTTTTTTTTTAAAGCTTTTCAATGAAACAAAACAAAAACATTAAAAAAATCAGCTTGAGTCAAAATAAAAAGCATTCTATTTCCTTTCTGAATTACTGAATCTCTTTCTGACCTTATTCTTCTAATTGAAGATAGTTTTAAATGAAGACGGTGTTTGGAAATAATAAGTTGGCAGTCTTTGTTTTTCAAAATGAAACATTTCACTATTTCTTTAATGAAGCATTTCATTTTGAAAATGTCAAAACATTTTACTTGCATATTTTCAGAATAAAATGTTTTGACATTTTGAAATTTCCCCTTTTTGGACCGACTTTTTGCAGAGTTTAGTGTTAAGAGAGGCTTTTAGCACCTTATCCACCTCCCATTCCCCCACCCCCAACCTCTCACCGGTTAGAACCCGTACTCGATGGTGATTTTAGTATTTGTAAAAAAAAAAAAAAAAAAAAGTCCCAGTTCTTAAGAAGTAACAAATAAAAGGCACATTAATCATAGAGTGGTGATTAAACAGCAGTTTCTGACAGACACGAGGAGGAACTCCAGGTACTTCTTGCAGCCCAGATGGATTCATGGTAGTTCAGCTGAGCTGCAGGAATGCATGATGGGGCTACTAAAAGCATCACTGAGATGGAAATTTGTGATGCTTGGCAGTCCTGTTAGTGAGTTTAAGAAACCATCCCCTCCTCATAACAATGCTTAGTTCTGGATGGCGATCAGCACAAAGATCTTTCTTTTGAGCTGATGAAGAGAGAAAAATAATTAGAATAACAATAGATGTCACAGCATTGAAGCTGACCACACAAAGGCCACTATGACAAAAGGGTATAAGCAATGTAGCTTATAGTCCTACCTGTCTTAGCAGCCACTTAGAAGAGGAGTATACAAATTCACAGCACTTTTTCAGTCATGTGTCTCCTTCCTGCACCCCAACTGATGATGGAAGGTAGAGTAAAAGTCTGGAACCTGAAAACAGCCTATATATATAATTTTTTTCTCACCCTAGTAGATACCTTTTTCATCTAAGCAACAACATGTGCCACAGTCAGAAGAGCTGCATCATAGCAAGTATCCAAGGGAAGGAGCTAGACAGCTGCATCAAACTTGTCTGCAAACAAACAAAACAAAAATACTAGAAATTTCTGAACTGATATTCAGAACAATCATCTCTTGAGTATCTCACTGGTACAGCAGAAGACCTCTCAGAACATTACTTGAATCTACTGATGCTTGAAATGTTTTTTTTTTTATTTTCTCTTAAGACATTTTTTGTATTTGTGTTTGTATTTTTTTAATCTTGCTGTTCAGAGCTACCTCACAAGTGCACTGAAATTTCCACTATGTTTTAATCATCTCTATTAATTGTCTGTGTCCTTATGACATTGTGACTGTATTTCCTTGAACACTGCATTTTCTTTGTCTTTCCAAAGACAAGAGCTTTTTTTTTTTTTTTTCTTTTGGAATTACCTCTTTGGATTTGCTTACAGAGTTGGGAGAGAGAAGATTTTTAATATCAGTTTTTAAAGGACTAATCATGAGGCCTTATGCAGAATATCTAATGGAAAAGCAGGCTGTATGACTAGCAGCTTCACATTCTTCCATGTTATGTGAGCGCTGCTGATTTATAGAGATACACCCCCATAAAAACTGCAGTTTGTGTCTATCCTTTGGATGTGGAAGGTCATTGTCCTCAGGGCAATGCATAAGAGAAAAAGTAAAGGTTCACAGACTTTAAATACCACTCTGTTTTCCTGCCTTTTGAAGGTCTCTGTTCTTAGCTAAACAATCTAGTAGAAACTGTGTGGGAAAATCTAGAGAATGGGAATTTGTATAGTAGAAGAATAATAACCTCCAAATCCAACCCAGATATATTTTATATTAGTTCCTCTGTGATCCTTCCTTTCTAGCCCACCACAGCTAGGTTGTCCCTCCAATTGCTCACACTGTACTGTACCATCCTTCAAAAGCTCAAGTAGTGTTGATTCCATGTTTTGGCTTTCTGATATTTTGACTTTCTGTCATATAATAAAAATGATACTGATCATTTTTAGAAGTAAATTGTCCTGTAAAGGGCCACAATGTGATTGATTATATTTTTCAATTAAACTATTAATTGGGGCAGCGATTGTCATGTGAGTCATCATCCCCCTGCTCAACCCTGTCCTTCAAGGCCACTTGGAAGTGCTCTCACTTTCCTCTCACTTTTCTCCTGTCTTTTGATGTTTATCTATCCCATTCCCAGTGACACCGCTGCGGCAGGAGGGAAGATGCAGAAGATGGCAGTGCTGAAGTGACTGGGTGAGGCTGACTCCGCAGCATCCTGAGAGAGAGAGAGAGAGAGAGAGCTGAGTAAAAGAAAGCATTACGATCAACAGAGCTGCTAAAGAAGGGCCAGCAACAGCTCGTAACTGCAGAAGAGGGGTCAGGAAATACATGTCTGTCCCTACAGAAAACAATGAGCTGCGGATGTCTTGGAAAGCGGTGGAGCACAGGACACGTTTATCCTCCTGTGCACCTGTCAGCCACACAACACGCGCAACATGTTGTGTGTTTTATATCCCACTCTTAGGTATTACAAATTTTGCATAGGGAGATAAAGTGGTGACAGTTAGGTGAGGCAATGCTGAGTTTAACTCTCTGTGGATCTAGGTTTACATTCCCTGTTTTTCATTTAACTACTGTGCACAGCAGTCTAGTCAGTTAATACAAATTTAATTTGTAATAATTACTTCCATAATTTATATGGTGCAGTATAATAAATGATAATAGTAGAGATTATAGAATGAGCTGACATCTTAACAAAAAATAGCCTAATGTGGTGCTACATCTAAACAGATTATTGCAAAGTGGCTCAACTTGCATTTCTCTTTAGTAAATGAATCACAATGCTTTAATGCCCTCAGATAATCTGCAATTAAATGAACTACAAATAAAACCCAAATGACCACACAGAGATATCAGTGTTCTCAGGGCAAAAAGATGTGAAAAGAAGAGAAAGAAAACAAAGAAATTATACATTAAGAGATAAAACAATGTGCAATGTTTAACCACAACTGAGTTGAAGTGGTTTTGCACTTTTCTATGTATTAATTCTTTGATTTGTTTTCTAACAAAATTTTATTGTATAGTCTAATGACAATGTAGTATTTACCAAAAAATAAGACTACATTTGGTGTTCATATGTTAAATGCAACTGTATATTTAAAAGCATATTTCAATGACTATAAATTAAACTGTAATTCTCATTTTATCACAGATTTTATTTTCCTCTGTATGAGCCTTACTGACACTGTAATTTGTGAATTGGCTTTAAATGATTCAGGGTTTCACATAACTCTTTAATTACTTAGCATACTATTAGCAATCTACTCAGTAAACAGGAGAAGGAAGATAGGCTACAAGAGTGGAATATGAACAGAAATATACTGGAAGCCATTTAGAATATTAAGACGTTATAGTGCTCCAGCGTAGCTCTGATGAGTGGTTAGTGTGCTCAGCACTGCCATTTGCTCAGCATGAAAAGTGTAGAGAAAGTGGCTGTGTATTGGCCTTGGTTTCTTTATTCAGTTCTTAGAGTATCAGAGAATATTTTGCATGTGCTGTAAAACATAGACATGGACATCACACCACTTTGCAAATGTCAAAGAGATTTGACTGTGAGGTCCTCTTAATAAACTTTGTACCCGTTTTACAGAGGGTTCTGCTTCAAGCAAGGGAGAAAATTTCTTCCTGATTTGCAAAGTTACTTGTATTACACTTTTCTAGCCCTGTGGGAAAAGTAATCTAAGGAATAAAAATTTGCTGTCGGCTCATATCTTCAGTGGCTTATCCTTCCCACTACAGAACCCTTACTGTACTGGTTGTGTGTAGCAGCAGAATAAACACAGCATTTTCCACCTCTCTGTGCTGCAGAAAGGTAAGTAAACTCCCTGATTCCTGTAAATAAAATGCTGTGTAATGATCCTTAAACCAATGCACAGACGTGTAAACAGATACACCGCAAGTTTTGAAATCAGGAGTGTGTATGAGTCTCAGTTCCTGGCTGCCTGCACAGAGGACTGGAACCACAATGAAGAGAAAAAGGCGTAATGACCATACAAGTACTTTTTTTTTTTTAAAACACTTGTGATGGAAATGGTTTTAAAAAGTATAAAGTCTAGAATATATGAAATAGAAATTACTAAGTAAAATAGTTTCTCCTGAAATCTCATTATAAATTGTCACCTTGGTCTTTTGCAAAATAGTCCCCCACAACTGAGGATTTATGTTGCCACAATCTTGGAGATAGTAATATGTCCTGCAAGCCTATTATGCTCTCATTTTTCAGACAGTTTTCTTGAGATTTTTCAGACTCTTTGTGACAAAAATAATTCCAAAAGAGATGTGCTTTTAATATATGTGTGTATGGCATGTTACTGACAGGATTCCTCAGACTGATCATTATATCCTGCATCCTGTACATATCAGGTATATTTCACTGGGTCACAGTGGTATTGAGATCTGAGATTTGGTTAGCAACTTTCTGGAAGCACAATGTAACACCACACCTGGAGTCCAGAAGATTGCATTTAACATTGTGCAGAAAGCCAGCTTTTACCTTATCTTTTTAGAGCTGCTTACATTTTATATTGAAATCCTAATCAGACGTAACTGGTGAGTGAGTCCTTTCTTACCCTTAACTGGTGAGTGAACAACATAGTATCACTTTGGAAAATGACTCAGAATGGACAGATATAATGTGCGCTGTTTCATATGGATTTTCCTAGTGTACGTCAGTCCTGATGTACATGATGAGCATAGAGATTGCTTTCCTAGACACAGGCCTTATGAAGCTGAGGTGATATACCACTGACCTTTACACTTGTAGCCCACAGCTTCAGAGTAAGGGAAGAGCTGCTACCATGTCAATGACATAAAGGAGCTATTTGTAATTGATATGATCATTGCTGTCTGGCATATGGACTCCCCTGAAAAAGTTTCATACTGTACCCATATGTGCAGATAGAAGGAGAAAAAGCACAGAGTCTGAGGCAGACAGAATATGCAATTGCTTGGATTGCTTTTGTGGAATGAATATAGTTCCTAAGAAAGAAATCAGTTGTTCTCATTTAAAATGTTGATCTTCCTTCCCCCTCAACACACACACACACACACACACACACACACACACACACACTCTGACTTGCAATTATTACCTATATTTCACCAGCTGAGCTACAGTGTGAGGCACCTTCAGAGAAAATAAGCCAGTCTTTATCTAAAGGAATAAACTGACTGAAAAAATGAATTATGGAAACGTCCCTTCCTTTGCATTCTGTTGTTATGGTAACAAGAGATCCAGAAGTGTTATACAAGATGTGGTATCAGAATAGTACAGTATTTGTATCTACTGTTGGGAAAAATGTTTTAGAAGACCCTATGTAGCATAAGATGTTCTGTTCCTTAATTACTCTCCTTAATCAGAGAGTAATGAGTGAGACTATAAGACCCTGTGCATACATTTTTAAGATGGCGACTGATTTTTTCTTTTAAAATCCAAACCCACAGAGATTATTCATAAGAACCACATCCTGGCAGCATGATAAATACTGAAAACCATTCATTCTAACATGTGTATTCAGACTTTTGATACAAGTCTGGCAAGCTTCCTTACCAATGGCCTATAAGGACACCCCAGGTCAAGAATGAAATCCTGCAAAGTCCTTATGCCATCCTAAATGTGAATAGAATGACTCCTTCTTATCTCCTTAAATGGGAAATTTGATTCCTTTTCCTTCACCATACCTTCTGAAGCAGAAATTGGAACTTATAGAGTACCTCAAAACACACAACATTCCCTTGAAAAATAAATGAAAATGACAGAAATATATTTCCCACCTGGGAAATTATAGAGCACTTAAAGCTAGAACAGCCAACATTTTAGAAGAGCAAGCAGGTGAGACACTTTCATTCCTGTCTCCAAGCTTGACCAAAACACCAGATAACTGCAGTTTAATGGATCATTACAGAGACCTTTACCCCACATAAGGAGCAATAAGGCAAAATATGTTTTGAAAGTAAATTTATTAAAGAGAATCACTTATATGGTAGTTTAAAAAGTGAAACAGGCAAGAACAGTACTGTACTTAAGATATCACAAAAAAAAAAAAAAAAATCCCCCAAACTGGGTGATCCGAGATTCCAACAAGGAGCAGTTGTTTTATAATGGATGAAGTGAACCCCTGCTTATTTTCTAAATTGCAATAGGAATTCACATTCCTTGGATTTTCATTGGATTTCTTTCTTTTCTTTTTTCTTTTTTTTTATTTTAGCTGTAAAGGACGATTTGTTGAGAAACACAAAGAATTAAGTGGTTATGAAGGCATTACTAGCACACACAGACATTAAACATGGTTTTGTGCAATATTCTTTCTGTAATTGCAATATAGAGATAGCAATATACCCTAGGAGATGTAATCGATACCCCTGAAAGTAAGGGCATTTAGTACACATCTAACTACACACTATCAGAAATAACAAGGTTCAGCTAAGTCTGCATGAATCTGGGACTCCTTTCTCAAAGCTGAGCTCAGAAGTAGTCTTAGTCCAGACAGATTATGGGATTTATATCCTCTCTTCAGTCAGGGTTGGAGAGAGTACACTAGATTTCTGTTATAGAATATATTAATGGCTATATTTTTGCCCAAGACATATGTCCAGGGTACTAACTCATTTTATATTCATCCTTTGGATTTCAAACTTAGCTTTGTTCTACTGTAGATGATGGTGAATCTTAATTCTGTAATTGCACCAGTAAAAGAAATTCTACTTTCTGTATTGCCTCAGCCATGAAAGTGTAAGACCACAAAATCCTTCAGAAATTTGATTCCTCTGTTCTTAAAGGTTCAAGTGAATAAAGTCCTGTAAAGCATGCCAACAGAGCAAAGGTGATGTTCAATGAATAAAAGTGACCAATCTACTTTGAAACAAAAACAACTCAATTCTTGTCAAAAGACTCTCTTATGCAAATCTTCCATGGAACAGAACACAGTTCCATTTCTACTTCAGCAGTTAAAGAAAGATGTCTTTAGCTGTGATCATATTGACAGCACTTTTTGTGAAATACAGCTTTCTTCCTGTTGCATTCTGTAAACTTTTCCACAGAAGATCTGATTCCTTAGATCAATATGGGTTGAGCTTACATGTTTTGTCCTCTCTATTGCAAGTAATGTCTTGCATTTTTCAGAATATAAACTGTGAATGTGTTATCTATATTGAGCAATCAGAGTAATCTGATATTTGTTCATATTTCACTCACCAGACTAACACTCATATCTCTGCTGAGCCTTTCATTCAAAGAACTGAAAGATTCAAGCATCCTGTACCCCCGTCCCTAATAAGTATTTCCCTATTTAAAGAACACAGGAGATCTGTCTCTCTGTCTATCTGACTATCTATCTAAACAATATTTCTACACAGAAATATGTGTATTAGTTAGTACACTAATGTACTAACCCAGTTTGGATGATCCACTATTATTCTGTTGAAGTACAAGAGACTGACACCCTAGAAGAAGATCAATCTGTGTCTGTGTCCATCCATAAAACTCTAAAACTGACCAAAGTACCCTGGTAATACTGTGTAACAGACACTGGAGACTGGAGAACAGAAAACTCAGAATTGCCAGGCGAATGGAGATTCCTTCAAGCATGAGATAGCTTTTTAAGCAAGAAGATAAAACTGAAGAAGGAGAAAAAAAATGTAGAAGAAATTTAGGCTGCAGAGAAGCATCTAGTTATAATGCAAATGGCCCACGAGGATGAAAAACTGTGGCAGTCTTTCAGGGCTGCTATTTGCTGCTTTTGTCATAGATATGTGTATCTGTTATGCTTTATTTGATGATGAAGTTTCATTTCAGGAATGCATTTGGGAAGCCACTGTGTTACTTGTCTTAACTATCAGGAGGACTCTGATGGTGTGAAACAACAGGAGGATGAGAAGAGAGCAGGCATGAACCCCTATCCCAAAGCAGCATCCGGAATTGCTGTAGGAGCGTGTCTGACAGGAAAAACAGAGTCAGTGAAGAAAGCTGTTTAGACTAAGCCACCCAGACGGGGCATGGGATGCAAAGTGTGGATACAAGGTACAGACTGCTGCCTGTGCACGGAGGGCTGTTACATCCCTACTTTCACAAGCAGATAAAGACAGTCACGGACCATGGCACTGGCCCAGTTACAGAGAAGGCTCCAGGATGAAGGATGAAAACATCAGCACAGCTTATATTTGGTATAATGGCGAGACTAACTGTGTGTGCATGAGTTTAACAGAGGTTAAAGTCAGAAGTAAGGAGCTGTGTGAGGTGACGAGGGTAGAGAACTGCACTTTCCAAAGACTATGGGATGAGGTAGCTGGAGTTAATTGTTATAAGGCACAAATGTTGTAAGATCCATCATCCAACATCTAAGCCGAATGATAGGCCAAATAGCTTCTGAACAACACATGGCAGCAAGAATTTAAAACAAAACTAAACAAAAAAACAAAACATAAGCCTAATATGTTATCTGAATGGCAGAACAGAGACACTAAAAGCTCCAACTGAAACATCATAACATGGAGGATGGCTGGCAGGAGATTCAAGCAGTATTACACTTTGTATCTGCACACAGCGCCAGTACAAGACTGTATTTGGAAAGTGACTTCTCTATGCTAGGTGATTATGAAGTAATTAGTGCTTTTAATAGTTTTCATTTAACTCAGGCAGAGGAGGACAGCTTGAAAGCTTACTACACAGCTGTGATGAGCAATGCATTCCATGTAAAAGTGAACCACGGAAGAGTTGTACATTTAAACAAAGTGTAAAAAGAAAGTCTTACTGAGGCTGAATGTCAGTCTTACAGTTTTGGGTGCCTAATTCCGTGAGAAGAGACCACAGTCTAACTGGATTTGGAACACAGTAATGTGCCTGCATTGGATGTGGAGTTTATAACAAAAACAAAAACAAAAAATGCTAAAAACCTAACCAACTTAGACATGGGGCCATAATTAGTCCATATAGGTGAAACCTGTATTGACAAACACTGACATTTTCCTCAGATGTAGAGAAAAAAGAAGTCTACCTGCACTCTTAAGACCTTATACCAAGCCTCCACAGGGCCTTGTGGATATGAAAGAGAAAATGAAAGCAAAGACATAGAATTAAAAAGTAAAGTTTGGATGCCAGCCATGGCCATTACTTCATGAAAAAGGTGGTAGGCTAATCAGCAATGGACAATAAAGCTCACAGAATGGTAGTGGTGCTGTAAGAAGTATTCCTGTAAAAGTATTTGTATCGTCAGAGTTAGTCATAACCAAGATCTGTGCTATAGGAGCTAATGGGCTTACTCCTGCCCAGGAGCAGTGAGGCTATCTGGGGAGACAACTAAGTTCATGATGGTGTGGGGCACCACAGGGACAACCTGAAAGGCCATTTAGTTGGATTGACTGCAGGAATTAACTTTCTGTTAATGATGACTGTTGCTAAGATCTGGAGGGGAAAGGACTTGTGGGGAGCTGTTATTCTAGATGTTTTGGGAAGTCCTGAAACTCATTTGTGGGATGGTGGAGACCCCTCTTACATTCACACGGTTGGATACAGAGTGCAGGCACTGAAGGAAGTAGACATCTGAAAGTCTTTTTGACCATGCATAATTATATGATATTACACTGGTAGTTGCCTGGTCTGAATTTGTTTGTGGGGTTGTCTGGACTCTGTCAAGCAATGAAGTCAGTGACATTGATGGACACATTATTGATCCAGCATGATTTCTTGAACAGAACTGTTTACTCAGCTGGGGCTGAGGGGGTATTTTTAGAGGCCTGAAGGGCAAATTAGGCACCTAATTTCCTCTAATTTGCTTGTATAACAAACTAGTAATACAAGTGGTCCAAGCCCAATTTCTTATGTTTAATAGAACACATTTCCTAAAACACCTTTCCCCCCTCGCCCCCAATTTCTCTTCTAATCAAAAGGTGTATTTGCACCTGAAGCATGTGTAAACTACAAGAGTTGTCAGAATGAACAGAGAGTGTAAATTAGGTTATGAACAGTGAAGTTCATTTTCCTTCTCTTTGCTTTTGTTATTCTAAAGAGTCCATTCATTTTCTGTATATTTTTGATGTAGATACAGATGAAGACTGAGCTGGGAGACCCTTGAAAATGTCTATGACTCACTAAATGTTTCTTAATTCTTGTGATCTTTAAGATCACAAATTAGAGAAGAATACTTTTTTGACCATCATATAAAACAAGAGGGAAGACAGATCTCAGAAGAGACACAACAGAGCCTTCCCCCTACTCCCAGTGCTGAGGATTTTTTCAAAGCACTCTGTGAAATTATATAGAAGAAAGAATCTGATGGACAAATACCATATTTTAGCTTTTACATTAAATAGCTGAGGATCATGATCCAGCCTGGCTTTGTGTTATGTTGTAAATGATAACTTGTTCATAATGGATTTTGATGAGGGTATTAAATGGTGTATATTACAAACATCAGATTGCTCAAGTCAATGTGGGTGTTCAAAGAACTGAATGCACAAATGAAAAAACGGACTGTCTCCCTCTAAAATGGCGAAAAAACAGGGTGGTGGGAGGGGGAGGTTGCTTTTCATTTAGACCATCTTTCTGAACAGATTATTCTCACACCTTGCACTTCCTCCTGCTTCATTACTTAGATTGACCTGGTGTTTGGTAAAAGTAGGTAACTAATATGTGGGCTTTACTTTCCTACACTGTCATTATCATATATCCTCTGGGGAAACCCACATACAGGGTCTCTGAATGAGGTGTTCTTAGTTTTCTCTGAGCTGCTCTTTTGGCTTGTAAGTATTCTGGGGGTTAGCTACTTAAAAAAGAGCTAGCTTAGTTCAAATAATAAAGAAATAGGGATTTGAGAACTTGGTTCCCATTCCAACTCTCTATCCATGTTATTTAGACAGTACTTGTTTTTTCTTTTTATAGCCTACTGAATAAACAGAAAGTTCATTTTGGAAGTTTTTGCTCTGGTTGTTTCAGTTTAGAAATAGTGGCAACGTTCAAACCTTATGACATGTTAATGCCGTGGGCTCATTACAGCTACTTCACAAAGGTACAATACAGCACAATCAATCTAGGTAAGAGTTGAGAATTTCATGTTGTTATATAAAACAAATAATTAGAAGTGAATAAAGTTTTTGATTGAATTTATATTTTATTTGTTCATAAATTGGCCTTGTTTGAATAATAAATTCTTTGGTATATTCATTATTCTAAACTGTACCTAAACTTTAAGTGAATAATTCTCTGGCAGTAAAATGTCTTCTGTGAATACCTGCATGCAGCTGCGCTGAATGTCCATAAATAATACAGACTGAATTTTAGTTATCTACTTGCTAAAGTTATTTGAAATGTGAAATTCATAGTTATGTGTTAGATATTTACGTAAATCATCTAAGCTGAAAACATAAACAATGCTAAGTTTTAAGCAACTCATTCATGTTGATTTATAAAACAGTTATAATAAGGTGAAACTGATTATGGAAATCAAAATTCACTCAAAAATATTGCAAATATATCAACTGCATTTTATTTTTCAATGTGAATAAGTGTTAGGGCCTAGGGACTTTTTACCACTGACTTTGCTCTAATCATAGTTCTGTGCAGCCTGTCTCTTTTCAATTGCCCACCCAAGGGTGTGAAACAGCTGAACATTTACCACTGTCCTTGTTTTTCCTGGGCAGCTGATACTGACTGTGCTGATTCTCCTCTCTACCTTTCTGCTACCATGTGTTAGAATTTATGTCTTCTCCATTTCAAAGTGCCATCTTGGCACTGCCTTCCCACTTTCAGTGAAATTAGCATCAGAAATAGATAGAAAGCCTCTCATTTTGATGATAGCAGGGAAATCCATATTACAGCAGTGAAAGAGGACAGAACATGCTTGCATTGAATATTAACTGCGCTGCAAGTGTGAAAAAGCTACAGCAAGCAATACTTGTTAAAAGAGTCCACTCAAACCTAACAGGCATACCAGTCCCACAGTGCAAGCTCAGCATAGTATTTCATTTCAGGAGCCCATTAATGAAACATTACACAAAACATAGGATAAAGGCTGGGCCACCAAAAGGCTAGAGCTGCCTTGTTGCAGTTCAAGAGCTATAGCAGTGGTTTATGAAAAAAGGGCAATGAATCCCATTCCCCTATTTCTGGTTGTTCTCAACCACCTCGGATATCTTCTTTTTTGACTGAAGCTTCTTCCACTTAGTTAGAAGGAAAATATCCTGGCAATACTGAATAGTTCTGTTTTCAGAGTTTCATATTAGTGTTAAAGTGGTGGGTCATTTAGTTTGTTTAGACAGAGAAACAGGAGCATGCTTTTATTGCCAAATTCCAGATGTCGTTATAACAAAAAAGTTAAAAATTGATCAAGGCAGGATCATACACCTAGTCTGATGATACAGGACATGTAGGGAACATTTTGTAAGAAAATTTAATTTTTGAAAGATAGTGTAATTACAGAATAGTCCCAAACAGGCAATTAGATCCATGGAACAAACCATACCAGATGAATCGGATATCTTTCTTTGATAAAATAACTGATCCTTTAAGATCTCTTCCATCAAGACATCTGATACGGGCTTGTGGGAAATCATCAGATAAACTGGAAAAGATTGGGACTATCGCCATAATCCATAACTGAGTAAAAGCTAACCAAAGCAGAGAGGGATCTAGCAGTCCTTGAGAGAGATCACCATCCCTTGGTGAGGGAGGTTACAAACCAGTAAGTCTAATTTCTTTCTTTCACATCCTGGATGTAGCTTTCACAAACGCTCAAAATGTTTGCTTTTCTGACAGGGTTATTTGGTGCTTGGGAAGAGCTGAGCTAATACATCCAGTAAGGTTTATTTACAGATATATCATAAAAACAGAGGTCCTGAAGGCTACCTGCACATTATTTTAGTAATAAGAAATGAACAGGAACAAAAAAGGCACAGGGTAAAAAGCCCTTTTATTTAGAGAGTCGCAAATACAAACGACCATCCACTTCTCTTTTTATGCTTTATTCCCAGACAAATGTCATCTAGTTGCAATTTCTAAATTCCTTTTGCTTTTCTTCCTGTATCTCCTGTACCTCCTTTGTATCTCTTTATCAGACTGTAGCACTTTTACTCAGTCTCTCCTCCAGTCTGTCCTTGTGCCAAAGGACCCTTCCTAGAGAGTATCAGTTCCATCCAAAGGAGAGTTTTCCTCAGTTATTCCTGGGGAAATGCCTGCACTTCTGGATCTAATTCTTCCTGCACTATGTGTGGTAACCAGGGATTTCAATGCTGTTATGCCTTGGGAACCAGGGATGTCGGGGATGCTCTGCCTCCTCCTGCTTTTGGGAGGGGAGTCAGTGATGCATCCTAGGAGATGTCATCTCTTTTCTTGAGACCAGAAAGTAACACAGCCCCCCCCCTCTTAGTCACTGTTACACCCTTATGGACTGAAGCCCCATTTTAGTACTCATACTTTTATAGCAAGGCTTTACAATGCCTATGGAAAATCAAGACAGAAAGATTTTATTTTCCTCCACATTTTAAAGGAAAAAAAGTACTACTGTCAATTTTACGTAATGTCTTTTGATATGAATTGCACACGGAAAAAATCGTATATGTCTGAGCTATTCATTATTATCCTATCCAAGCCAAGTCAAAGTGTTTTGGTATAATCACTATTGGCCTACTCTTTTCAGACATTCCCCATTTTGGTCTTCATCTGTGCATTAGCCGAGAAGTCAGATTTATTTTATACTCCAGCCCCATCACACTTCAATTTATCCACCAAAACTTTGTTACTTTTTTTCACTCTCTTGGCCTTTTTGCTGTTCTGATCTTACACATATTATAGAGAAATACATTCAAAGACTGCTGATGTGACATCAGAGAACGGACTTGCACCAAATTCAACATTTTACCTATTCTGTCAAGTATCACTGCCTTCCAGGTTGTTACCGAATTGATCGCTAATGATTTTAAAGTGTGACTGACTTTAGGTTCCAGGCTCCAGATCTCACCTTACTAAATATATACTCATGCCTATTCTTTCTGATCTTTCTCAAAGCATGCTCCATCTTATGAAAGTCTGATTATGAAATGGATTCAGATGGCTTGACATAAATGGCATTTCTCTATTCCCTGCTAAATCACGTCCGATATGGGTCACAGGACTCTCTGCATCAGAGACACTCCCGTAGCTTTGCCGGCAAGAACTTTTCCCCTCTACAAGGATATTTCTACCTATCATGGGTCTGCAGAACGCTTACCTTATTGGCAATCTATTGCAATTCGCCTGGACAAACCAACTCTTTCCCTTAAGAACTTCATGTAGATGAAACATATATTGTCTGCCAGGATATTTAATGCTCTTTGGTTCTAAAGCAGTACAAACAGGTGGTATGAATTGTACATATTACCTTAACTAGTGCTTGAACTCAGGACAGAATCAGTTCAACTCATTTGATAAATCTGTAC
The DNA here is from genome assembly GCF_036417845.1 of Apteryx mantelli. Classification (NCBI taxonomy): domain Eukaryota; kingdom Metazoa; phylum Chordata; class Aves; order Apterygiformes; family Apterygidae; genus Apteryx; species Apteryx mantelli. The sequence goes on from NC_090020.1 coordinate 5,440,368, forward strand.
GGCAGTGGCTGTCCTATGGAGTATGGATACTGTGTAGTGCTTTGTACGGTGAGTGTCCTCAGTATGTGTAGACAAGGAGACCTGTCAGAGAAAAGCATAGCTTCCTCCCTGCCAGGAGATTTCTTTCACCTTTTCTTCTAAGAAAGCTAGGGTAGATCAGAAGTGCTCTGAAAAGCACTTTTTACAAGACTCTCCCCTTACACACCTGTACCCACTTAAACCTCTTTAGGTTGTTCATCCTCACCAACAGTCAAAGGACAAGGTTGTGCAGATGTCCTCCAGCCTTCCCTAAGGGCTTTTGGAAAGAGACAAAGATGCGAGTAAAGGCATTGCTTCCATTTTTAAGGACAAGAGTCAGCTGGCATTTGATAACAAAATACTTCCAGTACTTCTTTAAACTCAGTCTTACAAGAGTAAGTAAATATCACCAATTACAGAAGAATATGTCAACATCAGCCTGATTTGAAAGGGACGTTTGATGGTAAAGAAGAAAATAAGCGGCATGCAATCAGTAAAGCCTAGCCAAAGAGAAACAGAGTCAGCTACATAGTATTATCTGAGCAGTATCAAGCAGAACTCTTAAAATGGTGGGTAAAAAAACCACTGCATTTTGCCTATATCCTATGAAAAAGTTGTACGTCATTATGTCCTAAAGAGCTCACACTTTTCCAAGTCATCCCCCCCATTCCCACTTTCTGCTTTGGAAGGCTTGAACTGGTATGAAGAAACTGTCTATGTTTGGATCTTGTTCCAGTGAGGATGCAATTAGGGTCCTTGCTTTACCTTTACAGCATAGACACAGCCTGCAGTGTCTTCCCAAAACCTGGGAGAAGGTCAGGGTCTCCTTGGTCCTTCAAAGAAAAGCCCTTAGAGAGGCCATACTTGGTGTCACTTAGGATTACACCACAGTTCACTAAATGAAAAAGGAACCTAAGGAGGAAACTACATTTGGATTTCTGCCAGTATTTTCTGTTTAAAATTTGAGAACTTCCTGCTTAGAGACGATTAAAAATTCATTGATTAAAACAACAAAAAAACCCTAGTCTTTAGAGCAGCGCACTCCTCGCTGTCCGCTTGCTACAATCCCTTCCATGCTAGTGGAACCTTTTTGCACTATGTCCCTCAAGGAAAACAGTTGAGCATCACTTTCAGCACGCCCTCGTGATTCTTCTTTCAAGTTCAGGTTCCTGCCAGTAGCCTCTCTCTTCTCCGACCACCTTTCAACCATCCTGGCTCTACAGCACTCATTTCAATAGCTGTGTGTCTTCTGGGTCAAGTGCTCTGAGACACTGTGCTTGAAAGGCACAATACAGATGTTACTGTATTTTGTCGTATTATTCAAAAAATGAACAACAGCAGAAGTACTAGCTGGCCGAACTGACAATGTTAAGTGATTGCCCTGAGGGAGCTTTGGGGCCTTTTAAATAGACTACGTGTGATTTCAATAGATGTATTGCTATTTAAATAGTGCCTATGATAGACAAGCACATCTGAAGAAAAAAACGAAGGTTGTTTGAGACTTTACAGTGACTTCTGTCACACTTGACAGGCAAGTAATAGAGCAGCCCAGAAACATAAAGTGAAACTTGACCATGGAGAGACAATGAATGACAAATCCACATAAACACCCCCACACACACACCCCCACACCCAAAAATGATGCAGACACACAGCGTGTTGTAGAAAAGAAAGATGTGGTGTGGGATATGCAACAACTGGATTACGTGATGCATTCAGCAAGACTGAATGACAGGTTTGGCACTCATGCCTGTTCTCTAAATATTAGCTGTAGCACAACTCGTCACTGAACATATATGCAGCACACCTTGTGTGGTCCAGTAGGATGTAGGTGTGGAAACAGGATGAAATTGAGCAAATGAAAGTCGAGGAAATATCAGGGGAAAAAGTAATTCTAATAGTCAGGTCTGTTAAGCTGTAAAATGATTTCCTCAGGGAAGTGGTAAAAACATCACTTTACTCATTTGAAACTGGATTAGACAAATCTACATCACACAGCTACATTCGGCTCTTACTATGTGAGTAATATGTTAGCTTTGAAAAGATGTATTTTCTTTTGGACTTTTATAACTTAGAGCAGAACCTGTCTCCTTGGGAACAACTTATTTTAGCAGGGAGACAGAATATCCAGCCCACCTTCTCCTTCTTCATTCTTAACACCTGCGAGAAAATCATGAGATGGGACTGAAGATCTGAAAGTGCCAGTAGTAAATAATTTGACCATTCATTTATGTGATTAAACTGAATGTCCTAGGAATACCTGGGAGCAGCGGTGACAAAATCTATGATAATAAGAGAACTATGGCATTTTCAAATAGCATTCAACTTTTCATTGGAAATGGATCCCATTTTCAGTCTTTCTGCACCAGTTTGAATGTTCATATGACTGAGATGCTTACTGTTATATCTGTGGCAAGCAGTTCCGAAAACCATAAAATACATTCCATTTACTTCTTATTCTTTGGGATTTTTCTGCATGTGCTTTTCAAGAGTTAACCTCACTATAAATTAACATATTTCTGGGCTTCTAATTCAAGTGTGGTTTAGTACAGATCTTTTTACAAGTACAGTAAGGATTTAGGATCTTTTCTGCAGTATATATTGGTATACTGCCTTTAATAGAAGGCAACATTTATTTATGTAAAACACAAGCTTTCAAGAAGTTTGAGTCAAAAGCTTATCTTGAAATTGAAACCAAACAGAATGATATCAGCAGAAAATCTGACCAATTATATTCTGGGTAACGACTTTGTCATTAGGCAATGACTTTGATGGTCTTTCTGGCGAAGGCTGTTCATATTTGGAGTGAATCTTTCCATAGATAGAACACTGACACTCATTCATTGTAGTTTAGACAGAGCAGCACTTACTGCTGCCTGATAGATTTACTGCTCAAAAAATTAGGATGAGTTCTTAGAGGATCAGTTCTTAGAGGAGAAATGATCTTTACATGTTTCCTTTTCTGGACAGATGTTGATATTTCAAGGGGAAGAGGGTAGCTCAGCATTTAAATCAAGTTTGAAAATCAGACTCCAATTGTACATCACAGCCCTTTTGTTGCCCTTTGATAAAGACGGATGATGTCAGCTTGATGATGGAGAGGATATCGGATCATTTTAACCATCTTTGCTCTCGGGGGGAAAGTATGGTATAAGAAGGCCAATTTGGGGGGTGAACTCCTCCTCTGGTGAACTTTACCTAACTGTTACCACCCCTGTAGTAATCCATCTCCAGCCTTTTTTCATTTTACCCTCACTTGCACTAGGAAAGTCCATCAGTGTGCTGATGTACTTGGGAACAAAATGTGCTCTACTGAGAACATAACTATGCAAAAAGTTATTTTTGCTGCATTTAACAATGCCCTGTTAAATGTTAAAATATATATGTTTTTACAGTGGAAAAGGAAGAGTTGTTCACATTTTACCTGCTGAGATCATTCTCTAAATAACAGCTCTAACGTATACATAATTCTCAAAGAAGCATTAATGGTAAGTACTCATTATGGATAAAGATAGTTCAGTGCTCTGCCACTCAGTGTGTATTGAATCCATACGCCAGTGGATGAATACAATTAACTCTGACTTCAGTCAGTTAGCTGACTGACACTGCACAGGGATCTGGCCCGTAAGGCTCAAAACTGGCCTGAAGTTGGGTCAGCAGTGTGCTCTGAGATCAACGTCCACTCTTCCGAGAAAGGCTCTCTGCTTTCTAGAACTTTTACAGTGTTGTCCCAGGCCCTTTGAAAAACAAAAAATGAGTAAAGGCCTTACCAGTCCCATTCCAACCTTTTTATTTTTTTAATGTAAATCATTTTTACTCATGAACAATATTGCTTTATTTCAAAATGTAAATCATTTTTACTTGAACCATATTCCTTCTTTGACCAAATGAGAAGATTTTTGCTTGCATTTCATTCCTCTAAAAGGGGTCTGAGTTAAAAATGTTAAGCCAAAAAGAAGTTTCAGGCTAAAAAATCAAAATATTTCATTTTGTGCTTTAGTTCCAATTGCCTGGACAATCCTTTGAATGTCTCTTGGTATGCAAAATATTTGAACCTCTATTGGCATGCCACATACTTTGTTGTCACCAAACCTGCATTTCTTTATGAGGAAATCTCCCTGGTGTTTGTATTCAGTGCCTAGTGATTCCTAACTCACCAGTCAAGAGCAGAGCAGGCAGAGAAAAGCTGGATTTGGAGGGAGAAAGATCAAAGAGAGGCAACAACCTCCAAGAGATGCCTCCCTTCTGCTTTGTTTTTCACTGGGAACAGAAGGCTCTCCACACAAAAAAAGGTGCTTTCTGTCATGCTTTGGTCCGGTCTGGTCTGGTTTAGTCATCTGGCACAGGCTCCTGACTTCTAGTCTCACCTGTGAATGACCGCTTTGAAAATACTGCCATCACAGACATCAACACGCACCATGGTTACACCAGTGCCTGAATTCCTTTTCTTAGCATGCAGCCACACTTGAACTCTGACGAAGGAACACTGGATTTGTGAGCAGGGGCTATGGATAGAGGCAGTCTTGAGAAGAGAGGGTGCTATCCCCTTAGAGAATTTGTCCTCTGTATCATGGGTGTTTATTAGCGCCCACTTCTGAAGCAGATTTGGATACTGGGGCTGGATGGGAAGGGATTGCCGCAGGTGCCTTTCACTCTCTCATATAAGGGCACGTGCATTACGCAAGTGAAATAGGTTTATGCAGTTATGCCCTCCCCCTTGGAAAACTGATGGGGGAAGGGGCTTATGGTCACACTGCCATAGTGTCACAACAGGCGTTGAAGGAAGAAACTACAGTATTTTCCTTCACTCATGGCACTTATGCCCCATAACAATCCTGGCATCAGGACACCATAATTACCTCCGTTTTACTCGTGGAGCCCCCAGCGACTGCGGGCGGGATGCCCAAGGCTGCTTCCTGTGCCTGGCCCTGTCGCAGCTGCAGCTCAGGGGAGAGTCTCTGTGAAACTTCAGGTTGGCAGCACATCCCTGCCTCCTTTCCCATGCGTCTTGCCAGATCATAGCACTCCTTCCCCAAATAACACCTTCCACAGAGGATGTTGACTGCGCTCTGAATTCGTCAGACCAAACACAAGCATTTTCAGATGTAATCTACTCCAAATGGCATTAATTTTGCCAGTCTCTTTTACTTTCTCCAATTTGCCACCATTAATATTTTGCCTAGCTCATGCAATACTCTTTTTTCCTGAATCTCTTGCATAGTATGGGTTTGTGTCTCTGGTCTTTTTATGCCTCGTGGTTCTTTTCCCGTGCAGGAAATATTGCTGTGGCACTACAAAAGAGGTAGCACGAGAGGGCACAGCAAGAGGCCATCTGGTCTTTCCCCAGGGCACCAGTGAGGACCAGCTCTGCCAACAGCTGTTGAACTAGGCTTGAAAACCTCCGGGGCGGGGAGATTCCTCAGCCTTCCTAGGCAACATACACCACTGTTTCGCTGACATGACTGCAAGAAAATTCCCCGTGCTGCCTAAGCCAAAGTCTCCTTCCCAGGTACTTCTGTTCTCTATATTGGCTCTTCAGCACTGCAGAGGGCTGCTCGGGAAGGAGATCGAGAAACGTCATGACAACGACAGTCCTAAAGGGCTCTGCTCAAGCTGCCTCACTACCCCAAGGAAAAGAGAATAAAACCCACACAGCTTGGTGGCTGCACAGAGACAGGAGAAACAAGAGAAGCAGATCATTTCTGTGCAGTGGAGAGGCACTGCGGTGTCCAAGAAGAGAAAAACCCTGGCCACCTTGCTTTAAACGTCATTCACGGATTTACTGTCTTCCAGTGGTCTCATCTCCAAGTATGCTATCTGGAAAGGTAGTGCTCTGGAAGTTTTAGGTCAAAACGTGAAAATGTGCAACCTAGCTGAAGTTCAGGCGGTGAGTTACGCTTGGAAATGACCAGCTCTTTCCAGGGGCTGTGGGGAGTTTTATCCCACTATGTCAAACTTTGATCATGCTGTATTTTCTTCTTCTTGGTCAGAAAGCAGCAGCAGGGCTAATCTTGGACCCAGCGTAAAGAGAGGAGGGGTGAAGGGAAAGCTGTGTGCGAGTCTGAAGAAGGGGGACAAGGATAGCAGGAGAGGAGAAGATGAAATGTTTCATTTCTCTGCCAGGAGATATTCAAGTTAACGGAGCAATCTAAACAGGACAAGAAGCAGCATCTAAAAACGTCAAGAACAACTGCTCTGTCAAGGAAAAGAGTCGTGCTGTTGTTAAAGAGGGAGAAGTCGGCTGGGGCCCCCGCGGGAGGGTGGTGGACGTGGGGCCCCGGGCCGCCCGTGCGGTGGGCGATGGTGCCGTGTTGCAGCGTGACATCACACCACGCCTCGTGCCACCTCACGGGCCTTTCTGAGGTCACAGCCGGCCACCCCTTATGGCCCCGCGCGGCCGCAGCCGCCCTCATTCCGCTGGAGGGAGCTTGCCGTGGCCTCACGGCTCATTGCCCTCGGCAGGCGCGCTCCTCTGGGGGTTAGTGGTGTCTTCTCGCCCCATCTGAACTCTGAGCTGCTCTGCTCCGCGCAATGCGCAGAAGACGGGCTCCCCAGGGGCGATCATGCCACCCAGTTTCACAGGCGGCCTCAGCTGAGCGGGACTCCCAGCTGGAGCTGGAGGCCCAGGTGTGCGGGGCCGTCTTCAGCATGGCCAGCGAGGCGCCCCTGGGCAGCAGCCACAGCGCCGGGGACAGGGCCGGTAAGTGCCGCGGCACGGAGCCCCTCGGGGCGAGCCCCTCCCTCGGCTGCGCCGGTGCTTCGTGTTACCCGTGGAGAGGCTCCGCGTCTGCACCAGCCCGGCCCGCCTCGCCCGCACCTCACCGCCATGCCAAAACAACAACATGGCGTTCCGCGTCAGGTTCTTAGAGCAGTCGTGCGACGATGATGCAGTTACCTACGCGTGCCGTGTGGTTGTGGGGTCCTGCGGTAACCAAGGGCTGCGCTACCGAAAGGTGCCTGGCCGGGGGCGGCAGCAGTGCCTGGGCGGCTCCTCGGCCCCCCATTGCAGCCCTGCTCCGAGGCACGGCCACGGCGCTGCCCCAGCGCGGGCAGGGAGCGCGTGGGGCTCAGGACGTCCCTCCCACAGACAGCTGAACCGCGTGGGGACCCCGCAGAAGGGACCTCAGCAGCGAGACCTCACTTTCCTCTGCTTTCTTGGCCCAGGGAGGATCTTCCGTCTACCGTGGCACCTGGCCATGCTCCTTATGGTCCTCGGGAGGCGTTGCAGCACCTGCATCTCTGCCATGTGAGTGTCGTTCCCCTGCCCCCAAAAAAGCTCTGTTTGATCTCAAGTGGAAAGAAGTCTGCTTTCGTAGCGGAAGGGAAAGCAAGTGCACCACAAAGACTATTTTCTGTTTTCCCTTGGTAGATCCGTTTGCTTCCCCGCATGATTTTAAATCCTTTTCTTGGAGCACTTGCTTCCAGGAAGCTCTGCCTGTGGTGGGGAATGGTGCTGACAGAAAGCATGCTCCTTCTGGAGTGTGGACTGTCAGCTTTCTGTCAGCAGCAGACTTCCACAATTGCTCTTCAGCTTTGAAGCAAAAATCCCCTTGCGAAGGGGCTTGCCCCGAGCTTGAAACTTTGGTAACAACAGGACTCCCTCTTTTCTAGGCAAAACATTACCCTGAGGAACACAAAGTTCTTCAGACTCCTCGTATGGTTGATCCCTGTTGCTCTTGGTGAGTATCTGTGAGCAAAGAGCTGCCAGCAGTAGCGCAGAGGTGCTGGATGCCAGTTTTCAGGCTGAGGGAGAGGCACTGGCATGCCAAGGGGGCACCCTGCAGTTTTGCATTTCTGTGCTTCCGGGAGCTCCAGAGATGCTCTCTACAAGTGGGTCACCCCTGGCCTAGGACCTGCTCTAGATGCGCACAGCATTAAGGAGGACCTTCAAGACAGAGGTCCCTCCTGCTTAACAGCTTTCCTCTTTGGATGGTGTGTGCAGAGCCTCCCAGGACCCAAGGGCTGCCCAAGTATGCCCACATCAAAGTATGACTGCTGCTCTCCCAGGCACCCTTCTGCTGCCCCTGGAGCAAGCCCCTGGCTCAGCCTGCAAGCGGGTGGGAGGAGGCTGTAGGTGTTTGCAAAGCGAGCTGGCATGCTCCGTGTGGGCGTGAGAGAGACCCACGGACAAAGACAAAGGCAGAGGGAGAAGAAAGCCTTTGCAGCTGTGAAGCTGAGGCTGCAGAAGGTCCCTCTGTCTTGGCGAGCTGAGATGCAGGTTGTGCGCCCGTGCCTGGGACAGGCCAGCGCCTGCATTGCCTCTGCCAGTGCTGCTGCGGTAGCCCCTGCTCGGAGGCATGCTGTTGGAAGCAGAGGTGGTGACAGGCGGCCAGGGTCAGGTATGTGCCTGGCCTGTGGAGTAGGGCCCAGCTGCACGGGGTCTTCTCTGGGGGGCAGCACAGGGGGAGTGCTGGAGAAGTAGCTCTCTCAACGCATGGCTCCTGGCTCAGGTGCTGTCTGGAGCGGTGAGGGGAAATGGGCAGTAGCTGTGGGCATGAAGCGCTGCTGGAGAGGGTGGCTGTGCAGACCCTGAAGGGCTGCAGGAAGGGCCCCTGGGTGGAGTTGCATCCTCTCTCCGCAGCAGTTCCCTGTGGGCTCCACAAAGCTGTTGCCACCCAGGCCTGGGAGGAAGCACCGGGACTCTAGGGGTCATTTGAAATCTGAGTAACATACAACTGTTTCTTGGTGCTGTGAATTACAGTGGGTGTTTCCTGTGTGGTGTGGCTGCCAGGCTGGACTACGTGGTCAAAAGCAGTGCCACAGGTCAGTGCCTGTTGTTGTGGGACAGGCAACTCCTGCAAAGGCCATGTGCTGGCAGTGGTTGCATAAAGGCTCCAGCTGGCTGCAGAGCGAAGCTCGGCAAAGCTTCCCTTTGCCAAAGGGAGGCAGCAGCTCCTGCTGTGCCTTCCTCGAGAAGGCTCTCTGGGGAGCCCCAGCAGGTCTGGTAGTGGCTCTGCTAATGGAGAGCTTTTGCCTTTCAGGAGCCGCTAGGATGGCTTGCACCGGACCTGAAGGCCAAACAGTGAGACAACTACTGGCGGGGGACTGATGTGATGGAGTAGTGTCAGCTGAGCCTGTGCTAACTGCCCTTTGCAGGGCTCCTGTCTTTTCCTTGTGTCTGCCTTTTGCTCAGGCTGGCGGGAGGGTGGAAGGAAGCACTGCTAAGCTGGGGCAAGAAAACGGGGCCCACGCACATGGACATCTCCTCTTCTTTGAGCTTGGAGGCTCCTGGGAGGGGCTGGGCGCCTCTTTAACAGCTGCCGGTCCTGTCTGCAGGGACTTGCTGAGTGTGCTGGAGGAACAAGGCAAGCAGATGCAACTTCTCAGGGAGACGATGTCTCGCCTGCATGTGGAACTCGGTCTTATGAAGCAGGTGATGCTACATTTTGTGAAAGAAGGCTTGGATGAGCAGGAGCCCTTACCAGAGACTTCTTGGGGTTGTTGCTGGGGTTTTCTTGCTCGTCCCTCCCTTGCTTGTTTGCTTGCTCCCCCTTCCCGCTCTTTTCCCAGGGCTTGCTGGTGGAGTTGCTCTGCTGTAAAGCCCCTTCTCCCAGGCAGCTTTAGGCGGGCCCCTTCAGGCAGCAGAGGACTCCACACATCCTTCACTTGGTGTACCGGGGCCTCTGGTAGCTCTGGCCCGGCCCCTGGAGCAGTGATGAGACACAGGTGGCCTCCGGGGAGCAGCGGGTGCTGGCAGGGCCTGAGCTAGAGAGCGTGGAGAGTGGAGGCAAAGGTGTGGGACCTGACCCATGTGCGCACTATGGCTGTGGACAGGGATGTGCTTCCCAAGTCCTCGCATTTCTCCTCTCCTCAGCAAGCGCTTTGCCTTGGAGCTCTTGGGACAAGGTCTGTGTTGCATTTGCTGACGCAGGCTCTTCGCTTGGATCTGTGCCAGGACTCAGTAGTCATCTGGAGCTGCCCGCTGAGGTGGTCGTTCTCTGTGTTCATTTCTGTCTTTGCCAGCAAGTTCAGCAAATGAGAGAGGCCATGTCTGACGGGACTGCGGAAGGCTCTGTGCACATGCCAGACTGGGCGCTGCAAACCGCAGGTATGGGCACAGGAGGGCAAGTCTCCCAGTGCTGTGCTTGTGGACAGCACTTGCCAAAAGGGGCTGTGCTGCAGACTCTGCTCAGCAACACGGAGGGAGATGCAATGACATGTGGGGGTCAAAGAGCAAGGCTGCGGCTGATGGTCTCTCTGGGACTCACTCCCCCTCCTGCCTTTGGGCTCTTTGCTGGTGCCTCTGGCACACACCTACAAAATTTCTGTGCTGATAGAGGCTTTCCATGGGATTTTCCTCTGGAGCAAAAGTGAAAAGCTGCATTATCCTTTGCTGTCCACGCAGCAAGACCTCAGCTTTGGTCTGCTGTCGTTCTCATGGGGGCTTGCTGTCTGCCAGCATCTGCTGACCTGTCTTTTCCTGATGCTGTGAGAGGGAAGCAGTGGCCAGGTGCAGGGAGCCCTCTGTTCCCTGGGCAGCTGAGCACCTCGGACAGTGTGGTGCTGAGCGTGGGAGTGACGGACACAGCTGGCAGGCAGCGTTAGAAATACCCTTTAACCACAACAGGTCTGTGGTGTCTCGCAGTCAGCAGCTCAGTCTCCTTTCAGGTGCCATGATTGACCTGCAGAGAACCTCCAGCAGCTATGCATGGGAAGATAATTGGCTGTGCCGCGCTTTTTGGTTCTTCTGTGCCACAAACCCTCCAGATACTATTTTGCAGGTACTGCAGCAGAAATCATCATTGCTGGTTTAGTTGCTTGCTGTAAAGTAGGGGACAAAGCCAAAGCCCAGGGGATCTGCCCTCTGTGCTGCAGTAGTGCTCAAGTCCCCGGCATTGATCATGCTCCTGACACCTGAGGGTTGACTTGCTAGAAAGCAGCAGTTCCCCTCCAGAGAGGGACTCAAATGACCTCAACTGAGTGGCTGCAGCATGCCCACAATCATTGTGCCCCTGGTCACAGCTGGGTGAAGGAGTTTCTCCTTAGAGGCCCAGTTGCCTACCTCATCTCTGACAGTCCCTTTTCAGATGTTTCTCCAGGGCCCTGAGTCAGGGGCAGGGTAGCAGATGTTATATACCCCACATATCTTCCTTTTCTCAGTAATGTTGAGGGTCCCCTTAACCAGGCAGGGAAGAAGGCCTCCTGCTTCTGTCCATCGCCTCCCACCTTATTCATTTAGGAGCAGAACTACAACACATCACAGACAAAGGGGTGCCTGTGCTTCTGGCCACAGGAGTAGTGGTGGTGTCACTGTCACTCCTTCACCATTTGTTGCTGTCGCCTTCTGCTTTCAGCCGGATGTTACTCCAGGACAGTGCTGGCCTTTCCGAGGCTCTCGGGGGCAGGTCGTCATTAAGCTGCCTGCACGAATCCAGCCAACTGCTGTTACTGTGCAGCACATGTCCGAGGCAGTTTCTCCACCTGGCAGCAGGAGCAGCAGCCCCAAAGATATCGCTGTCTCTGTAAGTGCCTGTCGGGCAGAGCTGTCTGGGATCTGGCGGTGGGGAAATGCCTGGCAGGGGCTTGCTTGTCACTGCGCATCCGCTGCGATGTGTGCGCTGCTCTCTGCTGAGCCCTGCAGTGCCCCAAGGGGATACTTCAAGCGGAGTGCTGGTTTTATGCCTCCGAAGACTGCTTTAGTGCTTTGGGGGCAAGCCTCCGAGGGCACGAGGCGAAAACTCCCGGAGGAGAGGCAGCTGCGCCAGAACCTGTGGCAGGCTCTGGCTCGAGCTGCGGGCAGGGGCGGGCGGATACCAGGTGCTGAAGCGCTGCGTGCCTTGGCCCTTGCTGGCGTGGGGCCTGACCTGCTGCCCTTGTGCTTTGCGTCTGAGGGGCTGGACGAGGAAGGAGAAGCCACTCTGCTCGGCACCTTCACGTACGACCTGGAAAGAGAGGCCCTTCAGGTCTTCCCGCTGAAGGTACGGGAAGCGCGTGCGGGCAGCGCCGGGGAGGAAGGCCGGGGTGTCGGCAAGCGTGTGGCAGAGCGAGCGCCCGCAGCGGCTGCCTGTGGCGGCAGAGGGGCCTGACCCACGGCCGAGGGAGACGCGTGGGCCATAGGGGGCCGAGCGGCGTCCAGCTGTGGTAGCAAAAGGAGAGGGAAAGCAGGGCCGGGCCCACGGGCGCGCGGGTCCCTGGAGCTCGCCGGCTGCGCCCACCGCTTTCGGCAGAGCCGGCTGCGCCCGTGGCCGCTGCACCCGCAGGAAGCCTGTGCGCTGCCCAGAAACGTGGGCGCCTGACAGCGCAAGGCGGCGGCAGCGCCGCTGAGCCTCAGGTTTCCACAGCTGCTCTCAGCGCCTTCCTGAGGGCAGGAACTGGCTTTCTAGCTGCAGAGGAGTCCCTTGCAAGCCCGATGAAAGAAGAGGAGAGAGAGGGAGAGAGAGAGAGGGAAGCTGCCCTCCTTTGGGAGGGCTGGCGTGTTTTCCTGAGCAGGAGCAGGGCTGGCAGAGGACGTATGCTGGTTGTTCTTGTTGCTCTTTACATTGCAGTAATGCTGTTTCTTTTTGCCATGCTTTCTTTGCAGAATGAGCTTCACAAAGCCTTCCAGTACATACAGCTTCTTGTGCAGAGCAACTGGGGAAACCCACAATACACCTGTATTTATCGAGTACAGGTGCATGGGAAAATAGCACCCCAGCACTAATGCTGCTGGCTGGAAGACGAAAGCTTTTATTAAAGATAAAATAAAAATGAAAGAAAAGAAGGATGGGTCTGTTGTGTTTGCTGCAGGGCACTGTCCTTTCATAGGTGCTCTGCAGACCGGCAAGTTTCTTGCTTTCCCGTGCTGACTGAGTTGTTGCTCGGCCTTTTCGCTTTCTCTCCGCTGTCCCGCTATGTTGCTACGAAAGCACAAGGAGACAGTGCTGCTGTGGCCTCTCTTTCTCCTTAGTGCTTTGGCGCTGGAGGCTCCCCCATCTCCTTCCCGGAAGAAGCGGGAGCCTGGCAGAGCTTGGGGCTAATGATCACCAAACCGGCCAGCCCTTCCTTTCGGACTGCACCGTGGCTCTGCAGCAGGGAGGGAAAGACATACTTATTCCCTTTTAAATATGATTGGGGGAGTAATATGCCTTCACTTGCTGATCATGATGTCATCGTGGTA